>NC_091408.1:5046100-5346200 GCF_032191515.1 Phaenicophaeus curvirostris
CGAATTTATCATAACCATGGGTTCTGGGGTTATTACAGCCATAATCCTACTAACAAGATGAGCTGCCCAGCTGGTATTTAATGTGTCTGAGGCAGTGAATTATACTGCTGGAAAAAACAAGCCATGTGGAACAGGAGTGGGGGCTGGGGAACAAAGTTTAAATCACATGCACAGATCCCCAAGGAGGAGCTCAGACAATGCTGGACCAGCAGAGAGAGAGGGGACTTAGATTCAAGGACTCACATGTGGCTAAGTGTAAAGAAGGGAATATTTTTTTCCATGATATAATGACAAGAGGGATTTTAAAGCTACCCAACTTCATCTAGATTGATAGGGAGAAAAAAGTCGGTAAGAAACACTCAGAGGGATGCTCAGCCCTGGATATAGGGAAGAAATATTTTACCATGAGGGTGGTGAGGCCCTGGCCCAGGTTGCCCAGGGACGTGGTGGAAGCCCCAGCCCTGGAAACATTCAAATCCAGTTTGGATGGGGCTCCAAGCAACCTGATCTGGTTGAAGGTGTCCCTGGTCACCTCTGAGAGGTTGGACTGGATGTGTACACAGGTGTGGGTTGTAGAATCATAGAATGATTGGGGTTAGGAGGGACATTCTATGATTCTACGACCCACACCTGTGTACACAGAGGTTTGCAAAACAAGTCTGCACACGGACCAGAGTTCCTAGGATGGGCACATCTCCATGCACCCGGGGCAGAAGCAACCTCAGGTTCCTTAACAGTTCTCCACAGAACAGAATGAGTTGCCTGGTGCCTTGCACAGGGTGACAGGCTGCAGCAGAGCCTCTTCCGTCACTGCTAAGGCATCAGCTGGCCTCTTTCCAGCACGAGTGCTCCTCCTTCTTCCACATCCAATTGTTTAGGAGGAATTCTATCAGCCAGGAGTTATTTATCTTCATTGAACCAATACGACCACATTCTGTTGTTTAGCAGGTAGATTTAAGAGTTCATAGGTGACTATAATTTAAGCTCAGGCTGGGTCTACGAGCTCTTTGAGGCAGAGAGCTCTCCCACCAGTCTGTAGCAGCACAGCGCTGGTTGTAGAGCAATGGAAAACATTCCTGGAGGTCTGCAAACAGTCTCAGTCACCTGATTTGCAAGGGAGAAAATGCAGGGGGAAGAGGTGATAAATATTAAATTCAGGCTTCCCTGTTGACAAACAAGAATACTCAAATATAGACACATTGAGGTTACCTCACCTGGATGGTCCAGCTTTCAAAGCACAACACTGGGAATGCTCAGGTTAAAATGGTTTATGAGTCACCAGGGCTCATTCATGAGGAATGAACCGGAACAGAAGATTTTCTGAGATTTCAGGGCAGAGATGAGAGCTCCCTCCCCAGTAACTCCCAGAGAAATCCAATAGCAGCCTGCAGGAGATGTCCTGGATGCAGAACCATCAAGGGACCTTGGTGATCATAGAATCACAGAATGGTTTGGGTTGGAAGGGGCCTTAAAGACGATCCAAGAACATCCAGGTGTTTAAAAGACAGATGGATGAGGTGCTCAGGGGCATGGTTTAGTGATTGATAGGAATGGTTGGACTCGATGATCCAGTGGGTCCTTTCCAACCTGGTGATTCTATGATTCGATGATCACAAGTTTGACTGGATGTTGCCAGAGCATTCTTCTGTTCAAAAAGCAAAAGGAGAACAAGCACCATGACTGGCAGCCCTGGCACCGGCATGAAAATCCACATTTTTTTCCCCTCCTATGAAGGGGAAAAAAATCCTGCATGTTTTGTTAGGGTTTCTATTGCCAATGAAAATGTTCCCTGAGAATTACTGCTGTTCCTGAAGCATGGAAAGACTCTTTCTTCAGAGGAGAGACATCCAAAGAAGAGGTGGGAGAGGTGAGAATAGAGTTGAGCGCAGTGGGAAGGACACAATTGGAGCAAAGAGCATTACAGCAGCTAAAGTCCTGTCCAAGCTCAGAAGAGCACTGCTCTGAGATGAGGCCATGTGCTATAGAGAAGGTCCTCTGGACATGGTGACCCAGGTTGGGAGGCTGGGTGTCCTTGTGTCTGTGTGAACATCATGTCGCAGTGCTCTGAGCAGAGAGAGGCTACACATCGGCTGCAGAAGAGCCTCGCGAGGAGCTGAGCACACAGAGCTTAGTGAGCAGCACTGTGCAAACAGCTGGGATGCAGACGCCGAGCTGGGAGATTCCTGTTAAACTGCTGAACCAATACATTAAGAAAATGTCCGTATAGTCAAGAAAGAGCAATTAAATATTGAATGGTTTGCTCGTTTGCGTAACTGTGCGAAGAGTTCTCTGCGTCTGGGAGAGAGGAGCCTGTCTATCACCAGAAAACTTCTCTTAGCAAGCGTAAGAAATGGCATTTGAGGATGCAAAGAATCCAGCCTTTTGAGCAGGCATCAATTAGTTTGAAGCAGAATGGGGTGTCCTAGGAACATCAGAGACAGGATTCAATATGCTTGAAGTGGGTGGCAGCTCATAAGCTTCACAGAGCCAGGTTTTTAAAGAGGAAGTGTAAAAAAAACTTCACCAGCATTTAATGTGCAGGAGTTGGGTAATGTTTTCAACTTGGTCTCCACCTCCTAGAAGTAGTGACGCCTGGATAGCTTCCTCTGCAGCACACTGCAGGACCAGAGCACGGGTCCTTCAGGACATTCAGGTGCCCAGCTTTAACCACAGTCAATGCAATGAAATAAAGTCTGGGCTGCACAAGTATTATAGATTATAGAATTATAGGATGGTTTGTGTCAAAAGGGACCCCAGTGACCATCCAGTTCCAACCCCCTGCCATGGGCAGGGACACCTCCCTTTGGATCAGGGGCTCCAAGCCCCATCCAACCTGGCCTTGAAACCCCTCCAGGGATGGGGCAGCCACCATTTCTCTGGGCAACCTGGGCCAGGGCCTCACAACCCTCACAGGAAAACATTTCTCCCTAAGATCTCATCTCAATCTCCCCTCTTTCAGCTCAAAACTGTTCCCCCTCATCCTATCCCTGCACTCTCTGGGCAAGAGCCCCTCCCCGGCTTTCCTGCAGGGTAAAATGGAGAGGCCTGTAGCAGCCATGGAGTCATTGCTCAGCTCCTTGAGATCACGGAAAAAAGGGATTTCCCTGCTCCCTCGGGTATCCTGTTCCTGTGTAGCTATTATCTTGGTAGGTGGGTACTTTTCCAATCTCTAACTTAAATCTCCTCTGCTACAAAGCAGGCCAATTATCCTAAGAGATGGTGGAGAGTAATTATTCACTCCTTGCTTCAGAACAACCTAGTACATCTTTTACACGGTTGTCACATCCCTATTTGGGCAGCTTTACTCATCTCTAGGGAAAACAAACAAGCTGGATTTCTTCGGTCTTTTCTTGTATAGCCTATTTCCAGCCTCTGTTCATTCTCCTCTTTTCATTTTGGCTCTATTTTGCCTCTCGTTCTTACAGTGCAGTGTCCCACATGGGATCATCTCCTTCAGAAGCCCTGAGGACCCACAACCCCAACTCTCTCAGCCTGTCCTCATATGGCAATGATTAATTTTATTATTCATTATCAATGACTAATTTTATTGTTGATTGAAACTAAAATGGCGTTGTATATACATAGATAGGTATATATTTGAATGAGAGAGAGAACACGTGATTCTTTCTCAATATTTGTAAATTGTTCTATTTGTAAAACAGTATTAACATCAGCACTACAAAGTTTTTGTGTCTTCTCTGTGTGGGTGTTGGTTTGATGCTGTTGGTCTGCTTGAATTATAAGCTCAAGCACTTTATCTATGAGCTGGACCCAGGACAGATGCCGGAAAGACTTAAATCACTTTCCTTGCCTCAGAACAGATTCCTGATATTAAATTCCAAGTCTAATGTTTTTTAAATTGTCCTCATGCTGCATGAGTTGCTTTCAATCCTATTTCCCTACCTCTAGGAGACTCATGTGTCAGATTGTGTCAAAAGCCTTATGAAAGTCAAGGTATATCATATCCATCACTTTCTTGCATCTGTAGGCCAATGACCCCATTAAAGAAAGAGATGAGATTAGTTTGACATGATTTGTTCTTGACAAGTCCATGTTGGCTGTTTCTCACTGCCTTTTATCCTCTAAGTGCTTATAAAGAGATTGTTCAATAATTTGCCTCAGTATTTTTTAGAATAGCAAAGTCAAGCTGACTGGTCTGCAATTCCCCAGCTCTTCCTCTCGCCACGTCTTTGCGATGATACCTCTGGGTTATGAGAACCTCCCTTTTATTTTGGGAAAAACAGTGTCCATTTCTGGTTCATGATGTATGAAGGCCAGAAGTGGTGTAACACAATGGTCTGGTTTCAGCTAAAGCAGAATCAGTTTCTGACTTCAGCTAAGAATTATCTGAGTAAGTTCATTTTCTGAAAGTTCACTGCATGTGTTCCAGGTCTCTCTCTAGTAGGAGGACACAGGACACTGAGATGCTGAAAGACCGGTGCTTATCCTTATCCCTATAGAAGCCAAGGCCATCCTGGAGCTGGTGGAGCCACAAGGGAAAGAGTTGCACTTGTAGGGAGGGTCGGACAAGGAGGGATGACCCCAACCTGACCAACAGTATTAGATGAGAAGAGAAGAGAATCATTAAAGTTAGAAAAAACCTATAAGCTCATCGAGTGCAATCATCAGCCCAACCCCACCATGCCTGCTAAACCTTCAACTGCCACGGCCACACACTTTTTGAACCCCTCCAGGGATGGAGACTCCACTACTGCCCTGGGCAGCCTCTGCCAGAGCTTCACCACTGTCTTGGTGAAGACATTTTTCCTAATACCCATCCCATATAAGTCACACTCAGAATAAAACTGACATTTCACAAGGGTCACTTTTTCTTCTTTGATGGCCGACGTCCAGTGAGGACCTCATCTTGCTCTTTGGCCCTAATCTCAGATCCATGCGTTCCTGAGTCCTGTTCCTGAGTCCAGCTCCCTCCTGCCACTGAGTCCAGCCTGGGACTTTTCCCCCTGTGTCTGCTCTGCAACATTGGTGGTGATGCAGTCACTGATGGGGGGACAATTTCATATATTTGTACATATTTTATTATCTTCTTTTTAATAGCTTTCTCTTCAGTATTATTTTAATTTCATTAAAACTGATTTAGTTCTAGTTTCCAACCCACAAGTCTTTTTCTCTCATTCCCTTTTTCCATTTCCCTGGGCAGGAGGGAGAGAATTGGGACACAACTTCATGTATTTATCTGTCAATCAAAGCCAGGCCAGGGTTGTACACGCATTTTCGTAGCCCGAGCCCATCGTGGGCATCCTACCTGCCTGAAGAATCCCACATTTGGGAACACAGAGAACTGGAAATCAGGGAGCTTTCCACCTCTCCTGGAGAGATGCCTCAGGAGCCCACCGGAGCACTGTGCTAGACTGAAAGCTCCTGGGAGGCTGGGGAAACGTTCAGTAGTTGCAAAGCCTCCCAGTCCGCTGGCCTTTCCCATTCCCGTCGCTGTGCCTCAGCAATGCTGAGTTCTCCAGCATTTTGGAGACCGGAGGGCGGTGTGAAGCAAACAGCATCTGCCATCAGGATCGATGGCTCAGCTGACTTTGTGCCAAATGAGCTATTGCTTCCTATCCAGCTTTAATTCAGTCCCAGCCGTTTCATAACCAAAATGTGAGCCCAGAGGAACCTCCCCAGCTCCGGTGCTGGACCACAGGGACCACCCAGCAGGATCTCAGCCGTGGTGCAGCAATGGAGATCTCACACCAGCCACCTGCTTTGGCAGCCAGACAACATCCTGCACTGCTAAAGGTGAAGCATCCCTGCAAAATATTCCACTCCAGCAGAGATGCTGTCAGTCAGAGCAGGGGCAAGCCCTGTAATAGAGTTCAGGAGCTGCTGGAGGAGAGCTTATCTGCATTCCACGAAGCCCTCATTGAAGGGAATTATGCAAGGAAGGAAAGTTTTCTCTCTTGCTCTGTGTTGTTTTCAAGTTACAGGAGAAAATGTGGAGTGGGCACAGCACTTCAGAAGGATTCAAGCTGGAATCCTGCTGGGAAAATTCACAGGCACTCACCAGTCCCCATCTCCACACTGGATCCTAGTGACAGTCCTTCCAGCAGCTCCAGCAACCATGGGGTGGTTCAAATCTGGACTTAACTGTGGGTTTAGGGGTCTTGGTTCCCTTTGGAGCCCTGTGCATATGTTGAAGTGGAGCACAGCAACCGTATCACTCACTGCTGGAGCTCTGCTGGCTGCATCCCCGTCTGCGGGACTGACTGGGGCTCTGAATGGGTGCAAGGTTGTCATGGGGCCATAGGGGCTGGAATTCCTGTCCATGAGAATCCAGAGGGACAACAGGGATGGTGAGACACTGCAACATCACCTGTGTCCTTCATTCGAGGGAACAGTGGGTGGCATTTCAGGAAGGTGTATAATGTGTCACTCGCTCCAGGCGTTCACCCTGCACACACACACACAGATTCAGGGATGTTTTAGGGCCCAATTTTCTCTCAGCTCTTCTTAATAGAGAAAAATTGCAGGTAGAGAGCTTCTGCGATTGCTGGCAAAGCTGGCAACTGATGAACAGATAAAGAAGGCTTTATTCTCCACTTGTTTTGCTGTTTAGGAGGAAACAAAAAAAATGAGAAAGAGCTTGGTGACGTACTTTTGGATATATGATAAAATAGATGCTATCAAATCCCTCCTCAGAAGTTAATTTGCTGCAGCAGCCAATTGAAACAACAAAGCTCAGTGCACCCTTTTGTAAGGTGTTTAGTCTCCAGGAAACACCTTGTGAGCCATAGACAAACCTCCCCCTTTTAATTGGAGCACACAGTGCCTACGAGCTACAAAGAAACTTGCCTGGTTCATGCTGTAATCAAGTTTAGTCATCATTATGCAAAACTAATTAGCAAGTCAGAGTCCTTTTTTTGTCCTCACAAAACCATGACTGCATTTAGAAATGAGATTCCCAAGATCTTCCCTTTCCCTGCCCTTTCCTGCTGCTATTCTGGAATGAAAGCTTCTCTCTTCATCACGACAAAGGATGCAGTGAATATAAAAAAAAAGTCGTCTTCAGCTCTTTCCTAAAATGTCAAAAACTGAAGAAAACTTGGGTTCCTTTCCCAATTATTCTGTTCTCAGAATTCATTATCGCAGCAGAAATTTGAGATGTTTTGAGTCGTTTATTTGACTACTGAAAATACATATTTACCCCTGCAAGCTGGGTTTCCAATTTGCCAGAAATATTTGCTTAATATTTCTGTTTCCAAAGTGGACTGCAGCAACATTGTTTGTTTGTTTGTTTGTTTTTCAGTTCCCAGGAGTCAGAAGCATTGTGAAAACATTGGGAAAAGATAAAAGAAGGAAATCCCTTCCAAAATAATACTCACCCTCAGCTCCTGCTCAGTGTGTGCATTGTTCCTGCTGAGCACAGCAATGGTTCCCTGGATTTGTGGTAGCTCCAGCAGGTCAGTGTCCCAGCACCAGGATTCCAGAGCCCGCTCCAGTCTGCAAGTTTGTGAAACCCTCCTAAGCATGAGGGATGCTCATAGCACAGGATCCAGATGTGCACCAAAAAGCTGCACGTGAGTCCCAGAGGAGGCCACAGAGATGATCCAAGGGCTGGAGCACCTCTTGTATAAGGACAGGCTGAGAGAGTTGGGGTTGTTCAGCCTGGAGAAGAGAAGGCTGTGGGGAGACCTTGAAGCAGCTTCCAGTGTTGAAAGGGGCTCCAGGAAAGCTGGGGAGGGGCCCTTGATTAGGGAGTGCAGGGGGAGGACAAGCAGGAATGGTTTTCAGCTGAAAGAGGAGAGATTGAGATGAGATCTTAGGCAGAAATGTTTTCCTGTGAGGGTATGGGGGCCCTGGCCCAGGTTGCCCAGAGCAGTGGTGGCTGCCCCATCCCTGGAGGGGTTCAAGGCCAGGTTGGATGGGGCTTGGAGCCCCTGATCCAGTGGGAGGTGTCCCTGCCCATGGCAGGGGATGGAACTGGATGGGCTTCGAGGTCCCTTCCAACCCAAACCATCCCATGATTGTATGGAGTCCTATGTATTCGAAAAAAGACCCCAAAACAAACCAACAAGGGGTGTTAACAAAGGCCCTTTTCAGTAAAACCTGGCTGTGTTGATGTTAGAAGACAATGTTCCTCCACCAGCTCTGTGACCAAACCTGAGGGACGTGCACAGTAATAGTGTCTGCTTACTCGGTTCTAAAAAGGAATCTCATGACTTCATGCGAAAAGTCTCTGAATACAGATTTATCTCTAAATCTGCCCTTATTGCTGCAGTATCCACCAACCCACAAACACCATCAGAATTGCAGCTTGGCCACATATTTTGGACACTGATTTTCACAGGTTGCCTTATTTCCCAGCATCTAATGGTGTCAAACTTTTGATGTACGGTATGTAACAGGGAGGAGAATGGCATGTGTGAAATTTGCTTATGCTGCATTTTTTAGGCTGCCATTAAACTGATCTATTGCTGGAACAAACAATAAAAAACTGATTAAAACTCAGCCCTTCATAAATTAAACATTGTTGTCTCTAGCTGGCAAGCCTGCCACTTGGCAGAAAGCTAGAACAATTGAACTTGGTGCAGTGTGTATCTACAGAGTGACAGGCAGAGGGGATTTATTCCTCTTCCACCCCGCATTACCAAATAAAAGGTACATTGGCAAAATCAGAAAACTCCTGAACCCTACTGGGCTAATGGCATTTGCAAAATACCTGTCCCAGGTGAGCTACTTGTCAAGCAGATAAGCTATCAAGCTGACTCCTTGAAGGTTCGGGGCTTTTTATGAATACAGATATTTTAGTTAGGGTGATTTGTATTAACTGCAAATGTTCTGCTGGGTGAATACAATGATAAACACTTGTGCCTGGTGCATGGCATCCTCAGAGTCAGTTCCAGCAGGAGTCTCTGGGCTTTCTAGTGTGAGCATAAGACTAAATCAGAGCTCATTTTCAACATGATTTCATTGTAAGGAAAGGCAGAACAGGGGTAGGAAAGAGCTTTGAGAATGTAGAGCAATTCTGTCCTGCTGGAAATAGTGTGCTGCATCCCTGCTGGGAACATCACAGCTTCCACTCCGCATTTGCATGTAGATTGAGACTCAGGTTGCATGCAAGGGCTGATTTAAGCATAGCCCTTTCTCTCCTTTTGCTGTTCTCTTACTCCTACTCTATCTCCTACTCTGGGAAGCACTGGGAAGAGAAAAAGGCATTTCTCAAAGCTGCCCCCTGTGCTTTTTCAGACATCCGTGGTAGCTCACCCTGTGGTGCTGTGGTCTGCACAGCCGCAATTCCACTTCAATGGTTCTTCCAAAGGCAGCGCATGAGGTATTCTCTGCAGTGAAGAGCCTTGGAACCAGCATTGGTGCTTCTGCTAGACCTTTCTTCTCCTAAGCTGTCACCTCCTGTCTGCTGCTATACAACAGCTGCAGAGCAGAAAGCATGTTGGACCTAAAGGAAGTAGATATTCTATTGCATCCAGAAAGCATAAAAAAAGCACAAAAGCTCAGTGGGAGAATCCAGAAAGGAAGGTGTCATGAGAAGCAGTATCTGCTGTCCAGCCAGTACTTAAGGAGTAAAATCATACCTAGTTTAAAACATTTACTCCTGTCATGCCTGCCAGTAAAATGAGTATTAAGAGCTAAAGGAAATCTTGGCACCTCTTTATCTCTCCCTGGACTCCTCTGCAACACTGAAACTGGATTAAAAATCTGTCCATCAGCTTCAAATTAAAGCAAAGGATTTCCAGGCTGAGCTTAATAAATGACTTTGTGAGATGATTCTGCACAGTGGGAGTAGCAGCAGAGCTGAGGTGCCTAAGCATAAAGCCTGAGATGTGCTGTGGGTCATGATGAATCACAGAATCATAGAATCGTGGAATCATGCAATCATAGCAAGATAGAATGGTTTGGATTGGAAGGGACCTCAGAGCCCACCCAGTCCCAGACTCTTCCCATGGTCAGTGACACCTCCCACTGGATCAGGGGCTCCAAGCCCCATCCAACCTGGCCTTGAACACCTCCAGGGATGGGACAGCCACCACTGCTCTGGGCAACCTGGGCCAGGGCCTCCCCACCCTCACAGGAGAACATTTCTTCCTCAGATTTCACCTCAATCTCCCGTCCATCAGTTTAAAACCATTAAGACTTTTTCTTATGATCCATGGACATTATTGATTCTGATCGTGTGGACATCCTGAATCTGTCTTCTGGCAGCGCTGGCACAAACAAGCTGTTATGTAGCTCTACCAGATGGAGAGCGCCTTGCAGCCTCTGGACACACGGACAAGCTGTCTATCCAGGAAAGCAGAGCCCTGCCTCTTGGCTTCCTGCTGGCTCCTCTTAGCACAGGACCAAGGTGCATTCACTTGTCATGCTCCACATGTGGGTCTGCTGGTGGTTCCCATTCCTCTTCTTGGCTGCAATTGCTCCATGTGAGGCTGAAATACCCCCCTTGCCCTCCCCACAATATTGCGCGTGCAGTGCATAGACACAACCCTAGCTGTGGGTTGTTTGATCAGCCCCTCTCCATCCATGGTATAAAGTTACATCTGTGCTAATAAAGACACCTTAAAATTCATGTCCTTGTGTCTTTTCCTTGCTTCTGTGCAATTTCTTTTCCAACCTTGATGCTATCTGGCTGCAGTTAAATAGCTCCAGTCTAAAGGACACCTCCTCGATATCGATTCTGACTGCTTAAACTTTGTTATTTCATTCAATCTTTTGCTCAATACAGTCCCACACACGGGCACCCTGGGCTGTGTACTCAGTCTTCAGCTATTATTGGTTTGGAATTAAATGGTCTGTTTCAACATAAAACACACAAAATATTCATCTTAATTTTTACAGGCTAAAAAAGTATATGAGTAGATGACATTTCGATCAATTAAGCTGGCTCCTCTTTCTTCCCCAAATTAGCTTCTACAGCAAAGCAACAATGTCTTTAGGAAGAGAGGGGAGGAACTCAGAATAGAAACCGATTCACTGAACTGCAGGCAGCCCTTGGCTGGTCTGTGACATCAGTAACCGGCTGGTACTCAGAGCACGAGAGACCTCAGCTCAGTTCTAGGCACACAGTCACAATCTTGCATTGGATCTTTTGCTCTCTGAAGCTACAGGTAGGCACAATTTGCCCTGATTTTCATCTAGAGAAGTGGGAAGGCTTTATAGAGCTTTGTTTGCCGAGTCACCAGCAATATTTTAGGAGCATCTGTCCAGAGGGATCTGGACAGGCTGGAGAGGTGGGCATGTGCGGACCTCATGCAGTTCAACAAAGGCAAGAGCAAGATCCTGCACCTGGATTGGGGGAAAATAAAATGTGTAAATCTTCCTTTTATTAGAAAGTCAAAGTTCTTTCTGAAGACTTGTTTTGAAATGGTGAATTTTATGAATTCCTGCTTTTCATTGTCTCTGCTCCAATCACTAGGGCAGAACTGAGCTTACACAAACCTTGAACTGGTCCATCCAACATGTGGCTCTCCCTGCTCTCCTGTGGCTGATGTCTTGCAGCTCTGCTCTTCATTAACTGCCCTCCCCTGTTCTGAGATAGGTGGATGTGTTAATCACCTAGTTAATTAGCCTGTGCCTTCCCATGGGGTCCGGGTAAAGTGCAAGTCTGTATATCTTAGTCTTGCTGTGCTGAAAGCTTTTTCCTTCCCAGATAGAAGGCAGTCAGCTGATGTAACTTTTAAATGTCAATAAAACAGCTCTGAATCACAAGCTTGTCCCCAGCCCCCAACTCCTGGTCAATCAGGAAACAAAGGAAATGTTTGGCATAAAACACTCACCCTGAATGAGTCCTTCTGCAATTCTGCACCCTTGGGATGCCCAGCTCTGCTCCTCCTCTCTCAGCTCCTGCAGGTGATGGAAAATACCCCAGCCTAGACCATGCTCGAACCCTGTGCATGAAGGGTGTGTGATGTTCCTACACCATGGACCGAGGCTTTGGGAACCTTCTGCTTCTCAAGAGGCCCCTACAAGTCACACAGTAACTAGAAACAGGCACCACCCAAAGGATCTTTCCCCTCTTCCTAAGGCTGGTGTGATCTCTCCCCAGTGACTGTAGCGGTGATGGTAAGTGCAGAGGGTGTTTCTAGGGCCAGTGAGATGTATTTCACCCTTACACACATTGATATGTTACAGTGGCCCTAGTTTTGGGTTGTTTCCACAATACCAGGAGTTACAAACACTAACGTGGTGCAGAGATTGCTGTGCTGCAGCCTGAGTCATGGGGACATGTCTGCACTCTGTCTGCGTTCTGCATCAGTGAGAAGATGGTGACAGCAGGGGGGTTGTACACATCCGATGATTTTTGGATATCTGCTTGCTGCTCATTGTAGAGAAGCATCTGAAAAAGGCACCGTGGTCCAGCAGAAGGGTTTGGAACTGAGGTTTTGAGGTCCCTTCCAACCCAAACCATTCCAGGATGCTGATAATGCTGTGTTCATGAAGAAAAAAAACCACAATCTAGGAGCTTACAAGTTTAACGAGAAAGCTATTCTCTAATAAATTTAGATTTTTGCCTAGGGTGTTTGGTTAAACAGATTTCAGACTCAGAATGACTTGGTTTGAAAGTATATTCCTTGTCAGTTGAGTAATATATTTATAATTGCTTTGGAAGGGGCAGGTGGTTTATGCACTCGCAGCAGAAAACAGATTTTAGAGAACAGAGTGAGGAATAATGTGTAACAAGATATTTGATGAACTTTTAAGCTAATGAAGAATTGTACTGAACTGTGAAATCCTGGGTGTCACAAATATCTTCAGCCAGACTCAATAATTATCCAGGAAATTGTTAATTCTAATTGTTAAATGTTAATTCAGGGAGGCATTAGAGCAGTTTCGGGTACTGAAAGGGGAGAGGGTCTTGATCAGAGAGTGCACGGATAGGATGAGGAGAAGAGTTTTCAGCTGAAAGAGGGGAGATTGAGACTAGATATTAGAAAGAAATGTTTTCTTGTGAGGATGAGGAGGCAGTGGCACAAACTGGCCAGAGAATTTGCACAGAAGTATTAATTCAAATGTATTGAAATCATTTTTGGAGACCCTTTCAGTGCTGGAAGCTGCTCGAAGGTCTCCCTGAATCCCCAATATTGAACCTGATGTCAAATTTATATGCAAACAAAAAAAGAGGAAATCCTCAGTACTGGTATTTCAGGCCAAGCTCTTATTTGCCCTTGATGGTGACAAACAAGATTTCAAGTGAGATCTTAACTATTATTTCAGATCTAAAATTTTAATTAAGTCTTAATTCTGCAGTTTGTGTGTGGAGCCTTTGTAACATAAGCTCAAAATGTCAAGCATCAGGACAGACCACGTGCAAACTTAAAGTGCATGTATCTATGCTTTCATCAAAATAACTGCAATAAGATGTTGTCTGCACATGCCCTGTGTCACAAGATAAAACAAAAAAAGCACCAGTGCTGAAGCCTGGTTTGGTCACAGAAGAGACCCAACGAATTCTCATAAAAAAACCCAGTTAAGACCATAAATAGGTAGGAATTACATACATCGGGAGAGATTTTTCCTCAGGGATTTATCATCAGATGCCTCCCCATGTTGCTGTTGGCTCTGATTGATGAGGGGAGGCTCCAGTAAATGAGCTTGTGCCTGACCAAGCACAACCCCTTCGATGAACTGAGCTTATCAGCCCTGCCTACGTGACAGCCCACAGGGAAACCGCGACACTCTCTGCACTGTAAACCAGGAGCAATTTCAGTGCCAGGTCTGGAACTGTGCCTGCTGCTGGAATGCACCGATATAAATCCGAGTTAACTCCCCTGCCTACTGGAGCTCCTTGGATTCACACTGAAATAAGGTGTTAAGGGGAGAGGCTGCCCTTGCCTGTTCAAGCCAAGCTCACGTATTCCAAGAGGATTCGAACAGAAAGGATAGTTAATAGCTACGATGCATCCTGGCTATTTACCCTGCATATTTATTTTGCCTGCATGAATTCATTACACCAAAATTAAACACATTTCCTAAATTATTAATAATCCTAAATGTTTATGAAAATATAGAACAAATAAACATGACAAACCCTGTGATTCAGATGAAAGAAAAGATAATGATAAGCCTCATATTTGCATATGGAAAATGAGGAATTTTGAATTAATGAGATTTATCCTTCTCTCTGACCATTTTAGCAGTATATTTTTTTAAAAACCTATTAAACTCACTATTTCCGCATAAAACAATACAAAATACACCAAGAAAAAGACATTAGAGTCAATCTATTTTTCACACTGGTCACAAAATCAATCGCATTTATTGTTCAGAAAAATTAAAAACCTTTCTATATTTTATTAAAGTGCACATCCCGACCATACAGGGATATAAATAATTGATACATTCCAAATACATCACCTACAAAATATTTATTGGAAAAAAATAACTGTTTTATCGCCCATTTCCTTCAATCGCAGTGCCAGACTGTTATGACGTTTACAACTCTAATGGCTTTCTTTTTTAACAAGAAAACATGCCAGCTGCTTATTATTTTGTTGTGCTTAACATTATTTTATAACAAGCCATCAAATTTGCTGAAGATAAAACCCATTATCTGAGGAAAACAGTTGTGCACTAACAGGTACAGCAATTTGGTTCTCTTAGTGTGATAGCGCTGCAGCATCTCCACATCAAGTAATGTATTTGTGCTGTGTTGGAGAGTCTATTGGTCCTTAAATCATGCCTGGATGCCTGTCTAGAGGATTTGTTTAAATCCTCCTGAAGAGGAACCGTGAGACTTGGTGAGCTCCTCACTGTGAAATGCAAAGGTCGCAGAGATGCTCCTTTGGAGCTGCTGGTAGAGGATGCCTTGTGTGTAAGTGTGGCTGAGAGCAGCAGAGCTCCCCTGCCACCACCGCAGCCCATCTGAATGTTCCTGCTCCATCCCAGGAGGATGCTTCCACACCCTAGATGTTCTCAGGTCTCTGTGTCTGACTCCTCTCACTGGCGGTGGGAGATGTGGCTTTCTCTCCTCTCCAAACACACATCACGCCTTGAGTGGGGTGGAGAGGTGAAGTGAACTCCACATGTTACTTCAACAAAGAAATCAAGGCAAGTGCTGCTAGGAGCCTAAGCAGCAGATCTGAGGAACGTCCTGAAATGCTGTCTCAGAGCTCTCCATCTGCAGTCCTATCTCCCTCAAGTCCTCCCAACAACCAGCCTAGTTTTTATTTTCCTTTATCTTGCTCTATTAATCAGCTTTTAACTCTTCTGTGGGGCAGGCATGCCAGTTCTCCTGCAATCAGTAACAAACCTGCCCTAGACTTTATAGAATCATAGAATCATAGAATCACCAGGTTGGAAGAGACCCACCGGATCATCAAGTCCAACCATTCCTATCAAACACTAAACCATGTCCCTCAGCACCTCGTCCACCCGTCCCTTAAGCACCTCCAGGGAAGGTGACTCAACCACCTCTCTGGGCAGCCTGTTCCAGTGCCCAGTGACCCTTTCCATGAAAAATTTTTCCTGATGTTCAGCTTAAACCTCCTTCTGCCTTTACCCAAGGTGGAGTGCCCATGGAGTTTATTACATGGTCTTCCCTCAGACCCTTTCCTCCTCCTGCTGCTTTCTCTGTGGCTGGGAGGAGAATCTGATGTGACAGTCTTAACAGCTTTTGGAGTTCACATCCTTTTCTTAGCGCATCTATACCACCACACTGCACTATCTTATAGACACTCATCCTTCCACCACCTCTTGGCCTAAGGCGTTGATGTTGCCCACAGCTGAACAAAGGAAAACAAATGACAGGGAAATCCTGACATCCAGAAGAACACGGATCTGAATTATTTGGCCAGGTCACACTTTGATCTAAGGTCTTCCCATTTCCCTGTGCATGTGCTATTTCCTTGGTGATGTTCTTCATATCAACTTGTTAATATTTAGTTTCTTAGGAGACCAAAGGGGTTGGAAAGGGATTCCCAGTCCCTGAGCCCATACCCTGGCTTTGGAAAGCTGCCATTACTCTTCTGGTTAGGATCTTTCTGTTTGCTAAACTTCCCATGTTAATGACCAATTTATTCACAATTGCTTTTATGCTTAGGATTTTCAGCATTAAAGGACGTATATGAGAAGAAAAGCTGAAGTTATAATTTGCTGCGTCTCTGAAGGGTTTAATAACAGCAGAGTTTAGACTCCTGGATGTGCTTATTAAAGAGCTAAATCTTCGATCGTGAGAAGCTATGGCATGTTTATTGAATGCAACAGCCAATTAATAAGTAACTAATAGTTCAGCAAAGTTTAGTACATTGTAGTGGGTTTTAAGGAACAAGGAATCATTTCCTGGCATCAGGAAGTGCAGGAATGTAATGAAAATCATGAAATGTCACTCAGGGCTGGACATTACAAGGGGTACTAAGGGCAAAGAGGTAAAGTTTCTCCTGCCATTCAAGTCAAATGGGAAGAGGAAAAGATCTATAGCTGTAATAATCATAGAATCATAAAATCGTTAAGGTTGGAAAAGACCTCTAAGGTCATCAAGACCAACCATCAACACAACACCAACATGCCCACTAAACCATGTCCCAAAGTGCAGAAGAGGCAGAGATGAGATTAAGGGCAGGGTCAAGACACATGCAAAATGAAGCAAGTACTTAGCGTTCAAATGATGTCGTAATTATTCACTGTTTTCTGGCCAAAGGGAAAAACGTCATGGGGGGAGAAGAGGTCACAATTAAAGTGAGAGCAAACCTCAGAGTAATTGAGATAATAAACTCCAGAGAAGGAGAATCAGTAACCTCCATTTGGAATTTGGAAGGACTTAGCATGCCGAGCCACGCTTCTCCTAGAAAATGCTTTCAGTAGATTTATCAGGGTTGGGGTGACGGGGTATGACTGCAGAGTAACAAGTGTAGTACCTATATCTGACACAGAAAAGAAGTGCCACTGGCTTGTTATTGTGACCTGAGTGTTAATAAAAGCTGTATGATAAAGGTTGAATGAAAAATGTCAAACCCAGTTACGTGAATGGCAAATGGAAATACAGATATCATGGTCTGCCACTGGTATACCGGCCAGAATGATTCGATGGAGTTCGGTGATAAGAAAACTGCTTCCCTCGGTGAGAGAATTAAGGATGCCTCCCCTGAGATATTACTGGGAGTGGAAGCAAACTGTCTGCTGCAGCAGCAAGATGTGGCACCTCCACCTCTCTAATTCAAAGCAGAGCTTCTCTTTCACATGGTCACGGCTCCAAATAAAGGCCAGCTGAGGTCCCATTTGGAGCTTTGTAGATTAAATGCCTTCAGGTTCAGAGGAGTCACATTGGTTCATTGCCTTCATTACGGTAAGAACGTTCGTTTGGCACTCACAGAAAAATAAGCAAATAATTAAAACGAATCCTTCTCTTCCACTAATTGCTTGATACACAAAAGGCTCTTGACTTCCTAAATCATATAAATCCCTACCAGCAGTGGGCATCTCCCTTTGAGTCCTGCTGTGATGTTGAGAATATTTGCCAAGTGAAAAAAAGACTATTTATTCTGGCTTCAGTCACATTGATTTATTATTTGTAGCCCTTATTATTTGGATGGTATAAAATAAGCTGCTGTATGCAGCCAGCTCTGCATTTCCCAAGGCAATGGGGAGTCACCTACGATAATGAAATGCACAGACAACACCAGCACACTGAGAACTTGGAGAGCTACTCAGAGATGAGATCCACACTGCAGGGTCAAACCACTGCATTTCCATGTTCCCCACAACTTGTGGCTCCCAGGGCACTGATTGCCTTAACTATAGGATCCATATGTTTGTGGAACACCACATCCTCACCAGTAACCCCTTCCATGGACAAGGGGGCATGCTTCAGCAGTACCAGTCACTGCTTCTTCCTCTTGGTCCTGGAGAAAATCCTATCTCCTTCCTGGGCTCTCCCAGCTCTGTCAGAGATGTAATGTTGGGCTATACCCAGCAGCACTGTGCAGAGAAACACAAAGCATCCTGAATGAAGGTGGGTGATGTCCATGGTGCAGGAAAAGAGCATGATTTCATAGAAACATAAATTCATAGAATGGTTTGGGTCAGAAGGGAACTAAAGCCCATCCAGTTCCACCCTCATGCCATGGGCAGGGACACCTCCCACTGGATCAGGGGCTCCAAGCCCCATCCAGCCTGATCTTGAACACTTCCAGGGATGGGGCAGCCACCACTGCTCTGGACAACCTGGGCCAGGGCCTCCCCACCCTCACAGCAAAATATTTCTTCCCAAGGTCTCATCTCAATCTCCCCTCTTGCAGCCGAAAAACATTCTCCTCATCCCATCCCTGCACTCCCTGATCAAGAGCCCCTCCCCAGCTTTCCTGAAGCCCCTTTCAGTGCTGGAAGCTGCTCTAAGGTCTCACAGAGTGGTGCCTGGAAGCACCATGGCCAACCTAAAACCAACAGCATGGGTAAGACAACATTAACTATATTACTATATTACTATTACCTAGGTAATAAAACAGAGGTAAAACATGGATAATCTGCCAATGGATGAGAGAGTTGATACATACGAAGTCTTAAAAATGCAGCCAAACCAAAATAAATAGGTAGTGTCAAAATGAACTGTTTAGGGGATTTTTCTAACCTGCTTTGTAACTCAGCTTAGGGCAAAATATAACTTTGGACTATTGAAATTTCCTGGGGGACAGCAATTTCAGTTTTACACCAGCTTTTAGCACAGTTACTGCCCTGCGTTCTGGATCTCAGCTTGGGGCTGATTTAAAGCAGACCTTTAGAAGGGAGACACACAATTTAAGTCTAAAGACTCCCATTGATCCACCACATGTTCCATTGAGTTACTGTTGAAAATGTATACCTTATCTCTAATCATTCCATCCCGTTCTGTATTAAAGGGCAATCCATGCTCAGACGGACAGAGAGGGTCTGTGTATATCAAAAGAAATGATTTTGCTATGAAATAACATGATTTGGGAAAGCAACTTTTGCTTCAAATGATTTTTATGGTACACTTTTAACTTCAAAAATTCCTTTTGGTCGAATCATCATTGACAGTGCTATTAATCCTGATTATTGTTAGTTATTGAGTGTTATTTCTAATGAAAATTTTCATTGCCTTTGAAGCTGCAGTTTGCTCCTTCCTAGCACCAAAATAATCAGACGAGGGCTTAGAGTTCAGAGCGATGGTCTGTCACACTGTGCATCTCTCAGATATCATTAACAAGTTATTTGATAATTACTTCCTAATAAGTTTTGAATCCTTTGTTAAAATCTTTCATTTAAAGTTCATAAAACTGTCATACAAACCATATCCTTTAATGTTTTAAGTTCCGATTTCATGAATAAAACATACACACATTTAAGAGTTCTCAAGTCTGTACTTTAAAACAATTAGGAATTCAACAAGTATGATCAGAGTAAGTGTTCAATTAATGTGAGTTTGCTGCTCCCAGTTCTCTTGGATTTCTTTTTGGTGTTTTCACGCATTGCAGCTCTCAAACCCAATGAGCAGGAAGCCCAAGAAGTCCTACAACTCTGCATGACGACAGAGTAACAGCAGCTTCGTGTTCACTGGGTCATTGTGAGCGGGCTTCCCTGGCTTTCCCCTGGCTTTCCCCTGGCTTCATGTTTAACCTGTTCATTACATCCCCACACACTCTAAACGGTCTAGGTGCTAAACTAATTGCTCCTCAGCCTCAAAAACATGGAAGTTGGACTGCGTATGTAGAAGAAACAACACCCTGGTAGAAAAGTTTCACTAATCATTATCACGGTCCATCTAAAAGCCTGACACACCTGCGAGCTGGCTATAGGCATGGGGAAAAAATCACATCTTCCTTGGAGTCTTTATAGCCCTAGGATCAGCATCCTTTCTTCTTTGACCTTTCCTGGGAAGCAGATCTCACCTGTTTATGTGACCATACTGTGGCTCAGTCTCCTCTCAACCATGACACAAGGAGAATAAACAAAGCTACTCGGTATCTGCCTGATACAGATGTCAGCCCCACAGCTCGCAGAACCCCCTGCATTCAAAAACTCTGTGCACACGACTGCTCTGCATCACCACGAGCAACTATATGGGAGGCTGAGGCATTATGAGAGCCTGAAGCCACATCAGATAAAAACCTTTGTCCCTGGAAGGTGTGTTTGTCTGTGGGCTCCTCTGGATGGAGGCTGGCGATGTTTCACTTGGCTGCCAGCTTGAACAGCTCTCCATGTTCAATGCATCCCACGCTCTGTTTTATTACACTTCAAACCCACTTTGTTTGCAAAGGAGGAAAAGCTGTCAGAGGCCATTAATCCAAACAGAATTTAATCTCTCAAACAGCATTTACTCAGGCAGAGCTGCTAAATCTATATATTAAAAAACTGTTGACAATTAATTAAAATGCTTCTCTGCTAAAGTGTGAATGGGGCTGCTCTTCAGGGCATTGTCACGTGTATCAACATCTTCTCCCTGGGACACAAAACTCTGATTGGACGAGAGACAAAGCCACCACCTTCTCTCTAGGCATTTTTGTGCTGGCTGCATTGCTGCATCCTGGCAGCAGGATGACTGAAAGGACGGTCATGGGAAGACAAAACTGTGGATGATGAAGACGATGAAGAGCATCACAACCCTTATACTGCAAGGTTGCAGCTTGGAAAAGGTGAGACAGAAGCCCAGAAGCTTGTCAGTCAGGCCTGAACAAGGCTTAGAGATGCTGAAGGTGTTGCCCAGTTAGAGATGAGAACATAGAATCATGGATTCATAGAATTGTTTGTGTTGGAAGAGACCTGAAAGATCAATGGATCTGGGAGAATGCTCTACACATAATGGAACTGTGGGGTTGTAGAACACAGAGCGACACAACTGCCAGAGATTGCCCAGGAGCCCCTATGAGCATGTGACGTTTGGACAAACAAGATACAGCAATAAGGACACGGAGTCATCTATGATGCTTGCGAAGACCTCATACAGACACTGACCAAGAGGAGTTACATGCCTAAGCATTAGAATAAGTCACAACCAGGTGGGAAAGGGAAAATCTCACAAGCCTGTATGATAGGAAGCAAGGGGTCTCCAGCACTGGTGGAAATGTTGTACTGGGCAGTACTGGGCTGTGCTAATGTCAGCCACTAATGGTTAATGGTACATCTGGTGGGTGAGACCTGTCCAAGGAGCAAACTGGAAATGACGGTTACGTTGTGGAAGGCTGGCCAATTACAGTTTCAAGGGCTTGGCTCTGACTGCTTCCGGAAAAACCGCAGCCTCTCATCTCTGCAGTGCCTCTATGAAGAGCCCATAAATCATCTTCCCCACCACCATGTGGTCTGTTCACCTCCTCTCACAGCTCTCTGACTTGGTGACACAGCTTTTTGCACAGCCCCGGCAGGCAAGGACACAGCCTCTGCCTGCCTCAGCCTCAAGCCAGAGGGACCAGGTTCTCCTGCAGGCTGGTGCCTGCCCGGATCCCTCCCAAGGATGCTGAGCAAGGGAGCATCATTGCCACCACGCGTGCCCGATACCTGCACTGCCTGCACAGCAAACATAGGGTTGCGTGATGTCCTTTTGGATAATGGTCTGCCAATGCCTGCTTGAATCTGTCAAAGAAGAGGGAATTTCTTCATTTTTTAAGAAAAATTAGTGTTAATGAGCTTAATTGTCTCCCTGAAACAACTGAGTGATTATCTGGCTTGGAGATAGGGAAGGGGAAGGAATGTAGGTGTGGATTCAGCACTTCTGAAGGAAGACTCTTGAGAGTTGCCCAGCCTCAGAAAGAGCTTGAGCTGGATTTTATAATGAGGTTTTGCAGAAACATATCACTGATTTTTCCTTTCTTTTTCTCCCGTGCAGAGTTCAGAGTGAATGACAGCAGGACAGAACAGTGCCCAGGCACAGATCGCTTTGTGTGTTGTGTTATTCAATAATAATCAAAGCACTCACCCACTTGAAACCAAATCTCTTCAAATGAAACAGTCCTGCTTGGCATGTGGGATACAGCTCTGCATGCATGCACTGCAATGGAACAGATTTCCAACCTGAAAAACCTTTTTTTTTTTTTGTATTAGCATGAAGTTTAAGTCATTGGTCTCATGCTATGTGAAGTTTATGGAAAGATATAGTTTAAAGAAGCTTAATGCGACGAGGAAAATGTTTTAGACTATAAAGATCAAGATTGGGAAAATTTTAGGACCATAATCAAAATTCACTGGTATTTGTGTAGACTCAATAAGAAAGCATTCTCATCCATGCTGCCAGTCATGTTGTTGCAATAAAACTCCAGATGCCGTTTCCTCCGGCTGCTCTCGCAAACAACAGTGTTGGCCCAGCATCAGCACAGCTGGTTTGGCAGGAAAAGGTGGGAATGAACTGAAATGTTTGCTAATATTAAAATAAGCTTGTTTCATTTCAACTTCCTACAGCCCCCAAGAACAAAAGCAGTCCCTATTTGCCAGCTGAAGGGAAAGCTTCCAAAACATTAGAAACATTCATTTTCAGGTCCTAGGAGGGTTCTACAAACAACAGAGACAGAAACGATTTGCAGGCGTGCCCCCAGGTCTTGGGTGTCCACCAGTGTCTTTGTGCCTATGCTATCTTGCTCCTCAGATGTTTGTAAAACACTCAACTAGTTCAACAAGACATCTTGGCCATGAGCAGTCTCTTGTCAGTAAACTGAACCTGATCTGAGCAGGCACATTTTCTTATTGCAGCTTTGACATCAACTTGTGACAATACCAGAGACGTTTCTCCAAATCTTTCTGCCACCCAGGAATTCAGCTACTCTGAGTACCTGGTTCCCCTTCCTAACATACATATTCAGAGTAGTTTCTGATGTCCCCTGGCAGATATGACCTTCTCGGTGAGGCATCCAGCCTGGGGCTGTCAGGGGAGTGTGAGGAGGTGAGGCTGTGGAGCACTCCTTTAACCAATTAAAATGGGTGTTTGGGAAGCAAAGTCCTATATTCTACTCCCTGCTTGTACATTGAAAAATCATTAGATAAGATGCAAAAAGAAAGCAGGAGTAAAAATCAGGATCACCTCACATCCTACAGGCTTCCCATCATCCAGGCCTGCTTCTTCGTTCTTTCTCCAGCAATGAGACTCTCATTATGCATTTCTAGACCAAGGCTCAGCTTTGGTCTGGTGGGACTCATGTGAATCCCACCTCCATCTTCTTTGGATCCCACCAGATCAAAGAGAGATTGTTTGCTTGTATAGCTTTAGGTTCTTCTGCGGAATATAGTTGCCCTTTTCTCTGCCGTCCTTCACTCACTGAACAATAAATGTAGCCCTCAAAGTGGTTTCAGAGTGTATCTACCAAAGGGAGCCACCACAATGTGAGGTTGCCTCATTTCCAAGTCCTAAATAGCTGGAAGGTGGAGACAGATGCTAAGCGCTCAGTGCAGCTGCAGTGAAAGCCTGTTGCTTTTTTTACCAACAGACTTCAGGCGTCTGTGTGATTTATCCATTCCATCAGCGCTAGGAAAGCCTGCTGAATAATCTTCCATGGACTGACCTCACTTGTATTCGTTGAACGCGGAATTATCTTTTCTGCCTTTAAGGCTGCTGCTGCTGCAAAATCCTTCCCAGGACCTTCTAAAGGCTTCAGCATCAGCAAAGGTGTCTTTTCAAGGACCACTACCTTCTGGAAGCACTGGCATAAGGCGACCTCATTTCCCAGCCATGCAATGGCTGTGCAGAAGCAATGAACCTCCTAAACTTTAACTGCTGATGTGGAGTGGCTGGAAAGGTATCATTAATTAGGAACTGCACTGATTATACCTTGTTCTTTCAAGGCCACAAGCAGAGCTGAGCAGAGAATTTAAAACGAGTCATTTAATAAATTAATTAATTTCAGTAGAGTCTATACTGTCCAAATGCTGAGAGAATGTCTTCAGACAGGTCCCACAGTTAACTCCTTCCTCCCATGACAGAAAGATTAGATTGATCCTATATCTAAAATCATGCAGTTATGTATTCACGTGGTCTTGAGCTACAATAATTTCATCATGGCAGGCAGAATTCACATAATCATGGAATGGTTTGGGTTGGAAGGGATCTCAAAGCCCATTCAGTTCTTCTTTCTTACTAAAAACAACCCCATTCCCTGTCTACCAAAGCAAATGTCCGTTGGCTTCACTACTGAATGGATTTGCTGATCGTGTGCTACATCGGAGGCAGCGTGCTGTTCAGCAGCAGTAAATAATTAAGAGCAGTCTTCATGCAGGTGAAGGTTTTTTGCAGCTTCTGAGTGCCTTTTTTATTTTATCCATAACCCTTGAAAAACCAAAGTGTGGAAACAGCTCCTATCAGCATCCAGCACAACATGGAAAGCTGCTCTGCCTGCAGCGAGGCTCAGTTTCTTGCACCATACTATGAAAGTAGCAGTCACTCCTGGGGAATAGTGTTGGACATCTGGATTTACATCCTTGGGTTTATCAATTTTTCTTCTAAATGGATTCTTACACAATGATCACCCCAGCTGTGCTCAGGTTCTACCCAGTAATGCATTAAGCAGCATGATTAATAGTCGTATGTTTATTCTCTCATCTATGCAGAAGGAGATCTGTGTATTTTGGAATGTATTATTTTTCAGAGAGTCCCGTTTTACTCAATAATATCCACCCTTGGTGGGACTTCTAGTCTTCCAAAGCCTTGAAATGGAAATTCCCTGTATTCTTCTCAAAGCCAGAAGACTGAAAATACCAAAAAGGCTTCTGGTCTCTAATGTCATTTTCTATTCAAACACAAACTACAAGGTAACTTTTGAAATAGAGAACGTTCAGCTCTGCTGTGCAAGGCAGAATTTGAATAAAGAGGCTTGAAAACAAACCTGTTCTCATGTCATGCTGATAACCTGGGAAACAGAATCCCACCCCTGGCTGGGAGGTAGAGACCCCATCGAGCTCCTTATTGACAGGTTTGTGACAGAGAAGAAGCTGCTCAGACTTTGGAGGCACTTCTGGGAACCAGCGTTCTCCAGCTTTTTTGCATGAGTGCAGATGCTGGGGAAGGAGGAGGGGGGATCACAGGGAGGGATAAATAAAAAGGAAACCATAAAACTGAAAAGAGTTTAAAATATGCTGGAGCGGTGGGAGAGGCAAGCGCTTGGCAGGGCCCTGTGGACAGGAAAGCTAATGTCACCATGTGACTGCAATGGTGCCCTAGGGATGAGAAACAGGTTCCTGTGATCAGCTTTGCACATAATATTAAATTCTTTAATATGTTAGCCCACCGGAGGTGGAACAGAGGTATGGGAGGCACAGAGTCCTCAAAGGGGAGTCCAGGGCTATTACATCCTTATACGATTAGCGTGTACCCTTCTGCAGGGACCAATCCCCCTGCATTTAGGGAAAGCAGGCAGAACAATGAGCTGATTTAAAGTAAACCTCAGGGTCCAACTGCAGCTGAACACTGAACACTTTATTTTTTTTAGTCTAAATCTTTTCAGGCGTGACCACTTGAAGGCTGAGAGAATGTCTTCAGACAGGTCCCACAGTTAACTCCTTCCTCCCACGACAAAGACCCCACCTCTGGGTCACAGCAAGTCCAGCACATTGTGCTTTAGGAGTTCATCTTGCCCAAAGGGCTCTCAGCATGTCTCATGTCTCATAGAATCACAGAATGGTTTGGGTTGGATGGGACCTTAAAACCCACCCAGTTCCACCCCTGCCGTGGGCAGGGACACCTCCCACTGCATCAGGTTGCTCAAAACCCCATCCAACCTGGCCTTGTTAGAGAATGAGGCATCTGATCTATCACAATTATATATCCCAGTTCTTAACTAATTTTGCAGAAAGTCAGGAGGAAAGTTGTGCTGCTGAAACTAAGCATTTCATCTTACAACTCTCATAGAATGGTTTGGGTCAGAAGAGGCTTTAAAGCCCATCCAGTCCCACCCACACTGCCATGGGCAGGGACACCACCCACTGGATCACTGCGCTCGCACCATTTCCCAGGATGACCTCCGCTTCACTTTGTCACACCGTGTTAGAATAATTTCATTTTTATCTCTGGGATCTTGGTTCAGTTCATCTGTGCATTTAAGACCTGGCAGTAATTTTCTTCCCTCCTGTTTTTTCCCAGGATACATCATGAAGTCACACAAAATTGGTATATCAAAAAGATGATGATACATAAAACAGCAGCCCATTCCACAAACAATAAAAATAGGTAAAACCCAATACACAGCACTTCCAAGTAATTTCAGCAGCAATTCCAAATTTATCGTCTTGTTTATTTATTCGATTGATGACGATAAACATCACCATTCTCTTTTGCTGATGAATCCATCTCTCAAGCAACGTTAAGTTTCTCTTCTCTGGAGATTCGCAAGGCCTCCAGAGGCCTGGTGGCACTCCACCAGATTTGTCACTTAGCAGTGCTGGACCTGTCACACGTTTACCTCCCCAGCAGATCGAGATATGTGCTTGATCTGGATCAATATGAAAGGCACAGCACAGCACAACGTCAAGATTCACCACACCGGCTCTGACAGATGGGCAGGGACCCATGTTAAAACATTTGGTAGGATGCAGTCCAGACATCTGCAATCGTAAAATAAACTGTTCAGCTCCCTTCAAGCAGGAGGACACCCCAGGGAAGGGTTGGTTCAGGAAGGTGAGTTGCTTTCTCGTGAATAGCAAGCTTGGCCATTGCATTGCAAAGGATGGACACTGTTGTGGCTGTTGAGATGTTGGGGGGTCCATGATAATCCAAGGGGCCAGGACCTTTTGCAGCAAGATCTCACTAAAAGAGCTCATTCACCGTGAGCTAGCAGTGCCCTGGCAGTCAGGAGGACAAACTGTGTCCTGGGGCACATCCAGCACAGCATCACCAGCCAGGTGAGGGAGGGGATTGTCCTGCCCTGCTCTGCACTGGGGTGGCCCCACCTTGAGCACTGGGGGCAGTTCTGGGGCCACAGGATAAAAAGGATCTAAAGGTGCTGGAGAGTGTCCAGAGGAGGGCATGGAGTTGGAGAAGGGTTTAGAGGGGAAGAGTGTGAGGAGCAGCTGAAGTCACTTGGTCTGTTCAGCCTCGAGAAGAGGAGACTGAGGGGAGACTTCATGATGCTCTGCAGCTTCTTCACACAGGGAGGAGGAAAAGAAGGCACTGAACTCTTCTCTCTGGACCTGAGGGAATGGCAGGAAGATGCCAGACGAGGGTCAGGCTGGACATTAGGAACAGATCCTTCGCCTGGAGGGTGATGGAGCACTGGAACAGCTCCCAGGGAAGCAGTCGTGGCACCAAGCCTGACAACATTCCAGAAGCTTTTGGCCAGCACTCTCAGCCCCACAGTGTGAATGTTGGGGTTGTCCTGTGCAGGGACAGGAACTGGACTTGATGATCCTTGTGGGTCCCTTCCAACTCAGGGCCTGAAAAAAGTGTAATAATTCTCTGTCCCTTTGCTTCTTAGAGGGGTCCACAGTAATCTGAGGCACCAGGATCTCTTGCTGCAAGCCCTCACTTAATTCAGCATAGATCATGAAAGAGCTCATTCACAGTAAAGATTAAAAAAATGAAATACATAGGTTTTTATTGAGAAAGAAATCCAAAAAGATAAATGCTGTGCATTACAGAGAGGGCTGGGGTAAAAGCAGCAGGATTGCTCTTGCGTCCTCTGTAAATATCCAAGCTGGTAGGACAAATGCAATAAACTGCCTATTTCTCTCCCAGAGCACCAAGCCTTCAGACAGTAATTGTGGGTACCCCAGAGCCTGCCCATTCCATGGTTACAGCCCAGAAACGCTTCAATTTGCATCCTCCTAGATAAAAACACGGCAACTCAGCAGCTGATTCAGCTATAAAGTCTCTCTCAATAAGTTATGAAAAGAGGACTGGGGACCTGCATTTTTCTCGTTCCTACCCTTCCCATCTTTTTTTCCTTTTTAATAAAACCGTGTTTATGATGGTGGATAAAACATTTCTGTCATCTTTACTAAAAGCCTTTACTACCAATCAAAAATGAGCGGTGAATGGATAAAGCGTATATCAAAGCACAGCTTGGAAAGTGGGCATTTTAGTGAAGCAGCATTTATGAGAGGTGCTGATGATAGGAGATTACATTTTATATCAGGACATATTTAAATTTAGCTGGAATTAACCCTACAGCTGCACTTCAAAATCTTCCAAAGGCATCAAGGTTTTTTGATAGGTATCTGAGCAAAAACAGTTGCCATCTGTAGAAGGGATTTGATATAAAAAAATAACCAAGGGAGGCAAATTTTAACTTAATATTTCCTATTGAAAAAAGCTGCAGGAATTTTGACTGGAATGGGTTTTTTTCCTGTTATTTCTTTGTCTCTGGAAGCTGAAATGACAGTATTTTAGGAATTGCACAAGCTGCTTCTTGCTCCGCTAAAAACACTTCATTTATCGAAGTATTTCTGTATATGCCATGAGAATATCTTCCTGCATCTTGACATTTGGACAGAGACAGAAGCTGCAAACAGTTGCTGCAAAACAGTTGGTTATGCTCTACCCTGCAAAGAGTTGCACAAATTCTAATGGAAACGCAGCTGATGGTGGTTTTTAATCATGAGATTACAAAATACTCCTGCAAAGCCAGACAAACTTTGAACGCCCACTGGCTCAGACACCCAGAATCATACTGAACCACTGAATGGTTTGGGTTGGAAGGGACCTCAAAGCCTATCAAGTTTCAGCCTCCTGCCCACGGGATGTCCCCACTGGATCAGGTTGCAGTTGAAATCTGTTCCCCCCTCATCCTCTCCCTGAACTCCCTGATGAAGAGCCCCTCCCCAGATTTCTTGGAGCCCTTTTCAGTGCTGGAAGCTGCTCTGAGCTCTCCCTTCAGCCTTCTCATCTCCATAAGATGAGATGAAACACCCCAATTTTCTCAACCTGTCCTCGTACAGGAGGTGCTCCAGCCCTCGGATCATCTCTGTGGCCTCCTCTGGACTTGCTCCAACAGCTCCATGTCCTTCCTGTGCTGAGGGCTCCAGAACTGGATGCAGGATTCCAGGTGGGGTCTCACCAGAGCGGAGCAGAGGGGCAGAATCCCCTCCCTGCTGGTGCCGCTTCTTTGGATGCAGCCCAGGATACAGTTGGCTTTCTGGACTGCAAGCACAAATTGTTGCCTTACATTGAGCTTGTCATCCACCAATGAGATAATTTGTGCATCTTACAGATAAGGAAGTAGGAAAAGCTAAGGGCTGGGTCTAAAATTCATGAACGACGTTTTGCAAAAAAATCCTTTTCATAGAGGCCAAATTCTACAATCCTTGCTCCGTCTGAGTCCTGTGTATCTATGTAAGTAATTCCAATAAACAAACGCACTCATGGTCATCCCTCACACCATTGCGTTGTGAGCCAGATTTGCACATGGAAATCTGCAGGGACCCATCCAGAAGAGAGATCCTCCTTTTTCTGGAGTATCAGAGCTGGTCCATGAGTCATCTGCAGAAGACGCTGTGTATGAAATGATTTGTGGGTCATTGATTTTCCTGATCACTCAGAAATCATCTCTCCTTCCTTCAGGTCAATAATCCTTTTAAGCCCTGATTGCTGTTTGGGGAGAACTTGGAGACAAAGTTCATTTCCCGTCACCGGTTCTGGCAATTCGTGAATATTTCTGCTTTCGCTGGAGAAGCAGTGAGATCTGAGCGAGATCCTGGCAGTCTGAGTTCAGCTCAGAGGAACCAGAAGATTAACCTCATCCCCCTTTAATGACTCTGGAATTGTGTGTCTGGTAATTAAGCCCCGTGCTTTCTTCTGCCTCAGCAGATGTATTGCCGCCACCGGCACTGCAGCAGCTCCATGCATCCCTTTGATGTGGTTTTGCTGCAGCAGGAAAGCCAATGTGTGAGGCTGAGGGGCCATCTCCAGCCTCCCTCATTACACCACAGCCCTTATCAATAATTCATGCCCCTGCTCCCGTCAGAGGTGCGGGCGAGTCTATTTGTAACTCAATACTGCCCCTGTCAATAAGCACCTGTGGTTATGTATTATTCTCCTTGCAAGGATGTACAAGACTGTAACTACAGAAGTGAAACCTCAGAAGGAGACAAAACACAGACTCAGCTGAAAAATTGCCTCCTCTCTAAGCAGCAACGGTGGACTGGGTGCATCACAAGTAGTGGGTGCAGGATAAAACTCCATCTGCTTGCCCTAACGTTGGACAATCCAGCCAGAAATGTCCATCTTCAAGTGAAAAGGCAGAAAGCATCATCCTGTCCAAGCATTCACGTATCACAGACCTTTGCTGCCGTCCTAACACATGAAGGCTAAATATTTCGCTCCTCCGATATCACTTTGTACAGCATCGGTGAAGAGCAGGGGGATGTGAATCCCCATCGCTACCCCTGCACCCTTGGGAAGCTGGCTAGGAGCAGCAAAAGTCAAACCCACTGCCAGACAGATTCCAGAGACACTGATTTCAGCTTCCCATATAAATAAGGGTTGAAAGATCAAGCACCTGCTGAAGATTAAGTTGAACAGGAGCAATTTAAATAATGCTAAGAAGAGAGCAGAGGAGTAGATAAAGATAATTAAGTGCTGCTGTTGTGATCCATTTGACATGCAGAGAATAAGAAACCAGAGTTATTTTTTAATAAAAATAGAACTCCTCCTGGATTTGATCCTGCTGCCTTCAAAATCTTAAGACAAATACTGTTGGCACTAAATTAAGCTACAAAGTCTTTCATTAAGCACCACCCATGGGAATGTAAAGATGTTCTTGGAGAGTTGAAGGAAGAAGCCTTGCTCTACTCATGCAATATAAACAGTAATGAAAAGATGGAGAAATATTTCCAGGATATATAATCCATAAAACAACAGAGAAGTTCTCAGTGGGTCCGAAAAGCAATCACAAAGCGTCACAAAATAAACCTGGTGTTACAGAGTAGTGAGGTGAAGATGGTGGCGGTCTTCATTAAGTAAAATAAATCTGCAGGTAAGGAGGGAACAAAACACTGTAAACAACAAAATCACTGCAGCAGCAGCAGAGAGGAACATCTCTGTAAAACATGTCCAGCCCAGCTCAGCAGACTGTCTAGAGAGTGGCTCTGGCGGTAAGAAAGCCTTGCTGTCAGCGTTCAGGCAGTGACCAAAGCCTCCAGGTGATTTCCCCAAATACCTGAAATATGCAAAAGGAAATCAACAGCCGTAAGGCATCTGCAAACACAGTGGCTGGAGAATGAGATTGTGTGCCTGGCTCTGAGGCAGCCATTCCCACGCGGGCTCCAGAGTCAGAGTAATAACCATGAAACCCCATATGACTGGTGGCCACTTGCAGCATGGATTGTCCGCATCCATCCTGCTTAATGCCTCACTGGGACACAGCGCTGTGGCTCATGCCGTCCAGATTGTCATAGAATCCTAGAATGGTTTGGGTTGGAAGGGACCTTAAAGCCCTTTCAATTCCACCCCCCCGACACAGGCAGGGATGCCTCCCACTGCATCAGGTTGCTCCGAGCCCCATCCAGCCTGGTCTTGAACCCCTCCAGGGATGGGGCAGCCACCACAGCTCTGGGCAACCTGGGCCAGGGCTTCCCCACCCTCACCATGAAACATTTCTTCCTAAGATCTCATCTCAATCTCCCCTGAGATTTCCTTACGAAATTCTCAAGGTTTGGCAGAAAAGCAAGGAAGTTTTTTCATTCTTCTGTCAGAGAAGAAGTCAAAAATTAGTTCGGCTGCACGCACTTTTGAAAACAGGCAGAGTGGCACTTCGGAAGAGTGTTCTGTTCAATGCAAGTGCACGGAAGAGGAATGTCACTGTTTCATCAGGAAACTAGAATTGAGTGTCTTTTGGTTTCCCTGCTGGTAATGCTTCTCGCTCCACTGCAGGATGGTTCCCAGTTATTGGCAACTCATTTTCCTACTACAGACCACATCAAAACCTCTATGCTCAGCATGGCTTTGAGGAGAGGCAGTTGCTACCAGTATCATACTCCACATCCACTCTAAGCCCAGTGTAGTATTTCTGACAAAGCATATTACAGCAAACGTAGTTGCAGCCTAAACAGAACTGAGGTTGACAGAGCAATTTTCACTCTTTTTCTTGTAATACTTCTTTCTAATTATAGTCCCTGCTGTGTGTGTTCTTCTTCTTGATACTCACAACTAAGAAAAGAGCCAGAAGAGGAACCAAAGTATTTTCTCTTTACTGCCTCGAGTATTTTGTTTCTTAAGATTAAAACCAGCTGGATGGTCTCTGACCTGTGCCGTAGCCAGGAGCGTTGGCATTTTCTTCCAAAGTAGCAAGTGATAGGATGAGAGAAAACAGCCTTAAGTTGCACCAGGGGAGGTTTAGATTGGATATTAGGAAATATTTCTTTACTCACAGAGTGGTGAAGCCCTGGCAGAGGATTCCCAGGGCAGTGGTGGAGTCTACTCCCCTTTGAGTGGTTCAAAAACCGTGTAGATGTGGCACTTCAGGATATGATTTAGTAGGTATGGTGGGGTTGGACTAATGGTTGAACTGGATGATCTTAGAGGTCTTTTCCAGCCTTTAGAATGATTCTAAGAACCATCTGAATGTGCAGCCAGAGCCCAAGTTGTGCCAGTTCTGGGCCAAATTCAGCTCTGGCACAGGTAACATAGGACAGAGCTCTTTGTATTAAGTACATAAAAGGATAGGGACACCTTGGTGGTCGGCACAGTGGTCCACCGGATCTTGTCTTGCAATAAAAGGTGTGGGGAAGTGCAGTCCAGATGAGCTGAAGACCAAGAAGCATGGGGTGCGATGAGGATGGATGTGACCCATGTAGCTCTGGAAATAACAGACCTGTTTCTCCTGTAGGTGATGAAGGGGAGATTGACACTGGGGCCCAGCAGCCTTCCCAGCCCATCTGCATCACGGTGCACATGACCAAGCACAGGAAAAAAAAATTAGCAGCTTTAATTTTTGTCTTCAGCATTCCGCATTCTGCCTAGGCTTCTCTGGATCCACCTGCCCCCACCTGCTTGATAAATATCAACAAACATTTCATCCAGGAAATATGAAATGGTAACCATATTTCCATTTTGCAGGGTTCGAACCAGACCTCATTGCTGTTCTTATCACATCTGCCACCTTATTTTTACATCAATCTTATCGTGATTATGGCACAAAAAATCTGAAAAATCCTATTTTCTGCTTGAAAGTCAGATGTGTATGGGTAAAAGCTGTTGTTTTGTTACATGACAGCAACCTGGAATAAAAGTGACTGATAAAATTCTAAAAATATACCGTTTGGAGAGTGTTAAAAAATCCTTCAAAAATACATCTTCTGATAATTATTTTTAACAAAAAGTTTTTCTTTGCAACACTTTGGGAGTCCACTAGTGAAGAAAGAAGAACTCAGGGTTTGGCTGGGGTCTTTTTTTGCAGACTTTAACAGGACATTCCAACCAGTTCCCCAGTCACTGCCTCAGAAAGGGGAGAAAAGGATGTGATACACCAGCTAAAAAAGCCAGGGCACTGCTTTTTGAGGGGCTGAAGTTCACCTTTAGAGGCTGACATTCAAACCCAGGATCCAACAACTGATTTGGCATCGGTTCTTGGTAAGGAGAAAATACCTAATAATATCTCTCCAATAAAGAAGCACACAGGGATGAACTTGGGATGTCTTGTCTGACCAGCAGCTGCTGCTGGCACCAAGCAAGCTGGCTTTGAAACTTGTTTGTTCCTTCTCTGCTGAAAGCAGATGTGTCTGCAATTAACAGAGATTTAAACAATCAAAAGGAAAACGAGAATGGAGAGAGGACAACCAATGCTGTGATTCAAAGGGATGTGCGCAGTTGAGCTGCGTGGATGCTCCTTTTGCCTAGTTGGATGAATGGGAAAGAAATTATTTTCTGAGCTGGACTGTAGGGCTGGCTGCCTTGATCCACTCATTCCTCTGCTGGCAGGCGGCAGCAGCACATCTGTGCTTGCTTCTCTCTTTTCATGGTGCTTTTGTAGGTCTTTTTCCCTAACAACATAGAAGGAGGCTGGTAAGTTTATGAAAAATGCAGCAAGATTTTTGCCTCCAGTGCTGTAGCAGGACACCTGCCTGACTGGTCTGCTTTTTGCTTTTCCTCGAATCACAGCGTAATTCATGTTGGAAGGAACCTCTGGAGGTTGCCTGGTCTGACCCTTCGCTCAGGGCAAGGACATCCTCAAAGTTACATTAGGTTGCTCAGGGTCTTGCCCAGTCACTGTTGTAATATCTCCAAGGATGGAGATTCCCGCAGCTCCTCTGAGCGGCTGCTCCAGTGTTTAACCATCTCCATCCTCCATTTCACTTTATTTTGCATTAGTTGCAGTGAAAGTTGCACAGTTTTTTCAGCAATTCTTGGGACAAGAAGACAAATTTAAGAGGAACTACCTATAGTCCCTAGATTTAACAGGGACTCGCCCAGAGCAGTGGTGGCTGCCCCATCCCTGGAGGTGTTCAAGGCCAGGTTGGATGGGGCTTGGAGCTGCTGATGCAGTGGGAGTTGTCCCTGCCCATGGCAGGAGGGTTGGAACTTTAAGGCTTTAAGGTCCCTTCCAACCCAAGCCATTCTACAATTCTATGATAAAGTTCCTCTACTTACCAGCATCCCTGCAGGACAGCATTGCATTTAGTCTGATCTCTGTATGAGCTGCAAGAAGTCTCACTGTTATCATGGTGTCCATCTATCCAGGTCTGAGCAATCCAGAGTGCTATAACTCTCTGTCTTGCTAAACCACATGCTTTTATAGAGCTCATAGAATCACTAAGCTTGGAAAAGACCTCTAGGATCATCAAGTCCAGCCATCAACACAATACCCCCATGCCTACTAATCCATGTCCATATACACATTTTTTTTAACACCTCCAGGGGTGGAGATGCCCTCACTTCCCTGAGCTCTCTTAACCAAAAATGAATTGCCTCTTCCACTCTGGGTCTTCTTGATGATCTTAAAGGACTTTTCCAACCTAAAAAGTTCCATGATCCTTGGTGAGAGCAAGTGCTACGTCTGCAGGCTGGTGCCAGGTGTTTTTTTGTGGTGCAGAGCAATTATTCTAACAAAAATTCTTGGAGCTTAGAAAACTGTAGAAAAACACTTCTCTTGCTACCAAAGTTCCACTGCTACCAAACTACTAGACAGTTTTCTGGGTTAACAGAGGCTTCTGAGTTTATAGAAACCTCATCATATATGTGCTTCTTTAGATGTCTACACCCCTTTGAAATTTTTCAACAGATGGAGGGTGAAGCCCTGAATCAGTTGGCCCCGAGACAGCAAAATTCTCAAAGTTCCTGTGGAAATTCACAAGTCTTGTTATTTGTAATAAAGAGCCCTGGGATACCTGAGCTCTCGGTCAATGCTTCCCTTGACTTTTTCAAAGAAAATTGCCAGAAAAAGACCTAATGATATCATTTCATGCATCATTCTGATGCATGTTCAGTGCTGAACATAATGGCTAGAAGTCCCCTTGCTCAAGGGTGTATTTATTTCCTGGCTAACATCTGGCTACAGACTAATCTTCCTGCAATTTGCCAGTTGCTGGCATGAGCGAAAAAAGAGAATTATTGAGCTCTTTACCTGCTCCTGTCCAATTAGGCAAAGAAAAGTTACTGAAGGTAAAAGGGATGCACTAATAAAAGATGCAAATGCCTTCCTCTCTGCAGGCTCCTTCTTGCCAGGGCTTAGTGCACGTGGTGGAACTCAGATGAGTGGTAGAAACCACTGAGATGAACTAGGATCACCCACTCGAGCCTCATTTACCTAAACAAGCACTTGAAGAACAAGTACAAAAAGCAGAACAAGCAGGGATCAGAGTCACCCGTGACAGCATGTCGAGATTTGGACCCTTGGGACTAGAAAGACATTAAGGGGCTGGAGGGTGTCCAGAAGAGGACAATGAGGCTCTGAGGGATCTGGAGCACAGAGGTTATAAGGAGCGGCTGAGGGACCTGGAGCTGTTTAGCCTGGAGAAGAGGAGGCTGAGGGAAGACCTCATTGCTCTCTGCAGCTCCTGGAAAGGAGGCTGTGGTGAGGTGGCTGCTGGGCTCTTCTCCCAAGCAACGAGTGATAGAATAAGAAGAAATGGCCTCAAGTTGTGCCAGGGGAGGTTTAGATTTAATATGGGGAAAATTTCTTTACTGTCAGAGTGGTGATGCCCTGGCAGAAGCTGCCCAGGGTAGTGGTGGAGTCTCCACCCCTGGAGGGATTCAAACAAAGCGTGGCTGTAGCACTTGAGAACATGGTCTAGTAGCCATGATGGGATTGGACTGACTGTTGGACTGGATGATCTTAGAGATGTTTTCCAACCCTAACAATTCTATGATTCTGTGTGACACCTGGCACTCAGCATCTGGGGAATACAGGAAAGTGCTTGTATGGGTCTTTTGAAAAGAAAGAGACCTATTACCTTCATGTTATGCACAACACAAATATGAGATCAGGGGACAAGTGTATATTGACCCTGTATAACTGAGCAGAGATGAAACTAGAACGGCAGCTCGAGTGTGCTGTCTGTGTGAGGCTGTGTTATGATCCTGCCGAGCATAAAAGTGATTTCCTCTGCAAACAGAAGCAGACAGGAGCATCTCTGTCACTCACAGCAAGGCAGAGCCACTTCCACTAGCTCCACTCTGGCCAACTCAGACCGACATACCCATTATCCCTGCCCATTCATGGGAAGGTAGGTCCTGGGTCACCAAACACATCCATGGAGCACCTTGAAAGATAAGGAAGAAGTCTTCAGGCTTGAAATAATTGTATACATTATCTTTATGCCCTTCTTCAGTGCCCTGCCGTCCATAGATCCATCAGTAATTTTGACTCCCAAGGGAAGACCCTAGGAAAGAAGGAAGCTGAGGCTAGAGGAGCAAACACAGCTGGTGCTCAGTAATGCAGGTATATCGCTACAGAGCGCATGTTTTATAACTTCCTTCTGAGCCTTGCTCCCCGTAATCAGATTATGAAACCTTAGAATCAAGTTAATGCAAACAAACAGATCATGTGGAGAGCAATAAAAATAAAATATCATAATAAAAACCTAAATAGAGAACATATTCAGTAAACAGAATGCTGTAAACAAACTAATGTGTCTCTCTGCGACAATATTCAGTGAGATATGGAAGAGCCCCAAGAGATGGCATGAAAACACAGCTGTTCTGTTGTTGCATTAGGTGAAAAGTGAGAGGAGGGACACGACTGCAGCAAAGCTTCGAGGACTCCAGGGTCACGCTATGGTCAGATCTGCCCATACTCATAGAGCAGGAAGGCGATTCTTCCTAGTGGCTGTGCTCCAGGTGATGCTCTGACTTCTCTTCCAGGTAAAGCCCATGGCAAAATGATCAGCCACACAAAATGAAGGTCATCAGCCAGGCTGCTCTCCCTGCCTCTGCACACACAGCACAGTGTGTGCTCAGCAGGAGGAGAAGAGGAAATGTCATTGCATCTCTTACGGCATTTCTGAACTTTTCCCCATGAGCCACATGGATGAGCCACAAAACTCGGTTAGGTACCAAGCTTTATCTCTGCAGCTCTGGGGACAGCACTAAGTCATCACCCTTGGCTGGGACATGATCAGTGCTAGGCAGGCAAAGCATAAAATGTAGCATCTCATGGAAGAATTGTGGGGTTTAAAACAAATAAAAGCAGAATCGTCTTTACTGTCCTCACTACCTCCCAAGGAGTAGCAGGTCTTCTCACCAGCCCTGCTCCATACCCTAGGGGTTGCTTCTCTTACTTTGTTCTCATTTTAAGGAGATTATTTGGCAGCACAAACCTTGGACAGAGCATGACGTTTAGATAAACATCAGCTGGAGAAAGGCCTGAGGTCACAGACTGTTTGGGGCAGAACATTTACCTGCACCTTTGATGATCTCCAAAGATCCATTGGAATTCAAAGAGTTTCCCATTTCATTGATTGTTTTCATCCACTCTGGCCCTCCCAAGTTCTGTTCCTTGTTTCTTCTCCAGTAAGAACTCTACCTCTACCAGTGGGCAGTAGCAACCTTATTATTTTAGAAACACAAGCCTTCTTCGTGAAGGTGAGTACTTGGTCTGGGTCTCCTGAATGCTCTTCTCTTGAAAGGAGCCCTCTGAGTCTGAGCACATCTTGTTCTTCCAGACAAATGCTATGCCTAGATCGTCCAATATAGATCAACACGGATCAGACAAATCAGGGCCTCACCTCAATGCTTCCTTCAATGAATTTTCTCCTCTAGTTCTTCTCCAGTCAACCCTCTAAGGCACCATGAGTTTTACAAATGTGTTCATGATTCGAATTGTTTGACAATTCCATTTTGTTTCTGAACATTCAGCCTTAAGGATGCATGCTGATTTTCCAGCCTGAGTATTAGTCTAATCACTCACTGAAAGTTCATTCATTATCTGTCTGTGTTACAAAACGCTACCACTTTTCACCATATTCCACCCTCACAGGAAAACATTTCTGCCTAAGATCTCATCTCCATCTCCCCTCTTTCAGCTCAAACCCCTTCCCCCTCATCCTACCCCTGCTTTCCTTGATCAAGAGACCCTCCCCAGCTTTCCTGGATCCCCTTTCAGTACTGGAGGCAGTTGTGGGCACGGCTATTTCTCCAGAGACTGGTAGAGTAAGGGTTATTAGGGTAGGGATGATTGGTCTACAGTACCTTCTGGGGTGGCTGTCACATGCAAATTTTTGTTAGCCATGTAACTAAGTATGATCTGGTATTGCTGTAATTCTTTCTAGTCATGATGATTGAGAAGAAGCTATAGAGTGATGGCAGATGTATTCAAAAGGAAGCATTTCAACAGCTACATCGTTGCTGCAGCAATTATCAACAAAAATGGTGGGTATTTTTCCTAAATATATGGATTTTTCCCAATAATACCAAATTCTGTCTGCTCTACTGAGAAAGAAATGTAAAGAAGACCATAGAGAAAGGAAGCTTCTGAAATATCCATTTGTGGAGTGGGTTTGTATGGTATTCTAAAGCTTTTAGTATTTCTAAAGGAAGATCAAATTTCCGTTCAAGCCGTTTTCCCGACAATGAAAATAATTTGCTACAAAAATCACCCTCTTGTGCACTTTCTCTCAGCTCTGGAGTTCTGTGATGACATGACTCAATGTTATTTTCAATTATCTCCCTTTGACAATGAAGCACAGCATTGTCCTTTGTATCAAGGTTTCAACAAGAGTCTTCACGCTTTCATGCTGCGGTTGCAATTCAGATGTTTTCTTTTGCTCCTAATTTTTTAATAGACTCGTGCACTGAGCCCATCTCAAAATGGAATGAATCTAATTTAGATTCAAACGAATCAAAATGAGACTTTAAAGCCTTCTTTTTTTCTGAAGATATTCAGCATCAAGAGAAATCTTTGAACACAAAGGAATCCCCAGGGAAGAAGATAATTTTGGTAACAGATTGTGCCCGTGTTCAGAGGACAAGACCTTGGGGATGTGATAATCCACTGCCTCCAGAGGATGAGACCTTGGGGTTGTGACAATCCACAGCTTTGGTCTCTGCTGACGGACATTGTGGAAGTACCTGAAGCAAATGTTGCTATTTTGCTCTAGGAATTATCACTTTTTTTTTACCAAGAAGGGTGTCCAAATGCCCTCATGCTTCATAATTGTCACCTTAAGATGTGGCTGGATGGCAGACAGAGACTTGCATCACCACACTCTGAGAGCTGACAGCATGTAGTGCTTCTCAGCTCAGCAGAACTTCATCATCACTGCAGGAGCACAGCTGAAATCCTCAGCTAAAGGGCAGATACCCATGCCTGACACAAGACAATCATCTCCATTATACTTGAAACTGCTTGCTTCCTTGCTTGATTATTCTCCTATGGAGATTTTTTTTTCCGCAAGGAGCCTTAAAATGATCAGCTACTGCCAAAGTCTTCGGCAGAAAAATTCGACTTCTATAAGAAAGAACAAGCAATTATGGAAATGGATTGTTTTCAGTGACAAAGAGCTGATAACAACAATAAAAAGAATTTTGCCAATAATTATCACTTTGAGGCTTCCTGTGTTATGATTAAAATCTTCCACAGTCCAAAGAAAAGGACCCGCTGGCTGGGCTGCATTTTAGCCATATAAAAACCAGAAATATTGTCTGTAAAAAGCATTTCATGACCCCTGGTTATCTATGTAGGGGCTCTAACACCCAGTGAAGTAGTTGTAGTCCATTCAGGAGCAAAATCATTGCAACACATTAAGAGGGAGCAGAAATAATTGAGGTCTGGAGGGGCTGAATGCAAGGAATGATTAAAAGAGATACTCGTGCATAATGACTTGAGATGCAACATAATAAGTTTCTTGGAGGGTATATGTAACAAAAAGAAAGGATTTGTTTAGCATTGCACACTGGGGCATAATTAGAAATAATAGGATTAAATTTATGCATGGGAAAATAATCTGATTATCAGTAATCATGTGTGGCTGTGAAAAAGGAGTTGTATCTGCAAAGGGTTAATTGGTGCTTTCAAGCTGCAGCATCTTCCTCCAGGCTATTCCTGCCTCAGTGGCTCAGGAGCACTTCCAGCAGGTTGCCATGGTCCTTCTATGGTGGATCCCTCTGGGTAGAGCCGTTCAAGAACGCTCCCTCTTTGCCAGTGTCGTTTAAATTAGTTTCTTTAGTCTGTCAGCCGCATCCTGGGCTGCATCAGAAGAAGTGTAAGTAGGGGAAGTAGGGGATTCCGTCCTTCTATTCTGCTTAGGTGAGACCCCATCTGGAGCCCTGCATCCAGCTCTGGAGTCCTCAGCACAGGAAGGATGTGGAGCTGTTGGGGCAAGTCCAGAGGAGACCACTGAGATGATCAGAGGGGTGGAGCACCTCCTGTATGAGGACAGGTTGAAAGAGTTTGGGTTATTCAGCCTGGAGAAGAGAGGGCTGCAGGGAGACCTTAGAGCAGCTTCCAGCACTGAAAGGGGCTCCAGGAAAGCTGGAGAGGGGAGTGCAGGGATAGGATGAAGAGAATGCCTTTGAGCTGAAAGAGGGGAGATTGAGATGAGATCTTAGGCAGAAATGTTTTACTGTGAGGGTGGGGAGGCCCTGGCCCTGGTTGCCCCGAGCAGTGGTGGCTGCCCCATCCCTGGAGGTGTTCAAGGCCAAGCTGGATGGGGCTTGGAGCAACCTGATCCAGTGGGGTTGGAACTCAATGGACTTTAAATTCCCTTCTGACTCAAACCATTCCATGATTCTATGACTCTTTTTCAGAAACATAATTGTTCCAGTGCAGAGAGGGGGCTGTTTTAATGGGCCTCTTTCTCCACAGTCCTTCTGGGACCACAGCTTCATCAGAAGGGGATGGCCCAGGAATGAGGATAGGAAGGGGAAAGATAGGAAGAGAAGAGGGATCTCCTTCAGGAGAACCAGGGGCAGAGTGCCAGTCAAGCTGTAGAGTTTGGTGGGAGGGAGAGTACCCAGCGAAATGAATCTATAACTCAAGGCACATGACATGTTTCTATTAGGAGGTGGATCAAAGCTGTTTCTCCTACTGAAAGACCTTGTGGAAGAGGGTAAGACAGTTGAAACTAAATGTAATGGTCTCATTAAAGTGCTGAGTGATTTTTATTCACCTAAGAATTATGTTCTTACTGAAAGACATGATTATTTCCAAGACCGCAGGCAACATCAAGATGAAGAGATGTCTGAATCTATAACAAGCCTGAAAGGCTTCACTTCCAAGCACACGTCCAGCCTGACAGCAGAACAATAGCTGACTGCTTGGTGCGTGCTTGCATGTGTTAGGAGTGAAAAATGCAGCAAATGCCCCCATGCAGCCAAAAAGGGAGGAAAGTGGCCATTTCATGCAAGCACGAAAAGAACAATGTGTCCTTCTTAGTCTTGTATATCAGGTCTTAAGGTTGTATCCATGCTGAGCAATCACAGTGCGCCCTGGAACTCTCACATATTGGTGTACTGAACGTCTAAATTGTGAACCTCACTGGGCTGCACCAGCTTCTTCTTGTTGCTTGAGGGGAAGCAAGGAAGAGGAGGACAGATGGTTTACTCCAAAGCTCTCATCCTGTTATGAGACTGGGATGTCCTCAGGTCACATATCTGAACCTGTGAACCTGTAAATACTCCTGAACCCACAAGGTTGAGATGGGCATGGAGGATTGTCTTTCTGAGAGATGAACCCAAACCACTAGGGGCTCCAGGTGACAGACTGACCTAGACTGATCATCTGGGCACAGGATCCTGTCTTCCTTGAGTCCTTGGTGCATTCATTGCCAGTGGACCTACCTCTCATACCTGGAATCAACCCCTGATCTTGCCAAACTTATCATTACTTTTGCACCACCCCTACCATTGAGACCATACTTGAGTGGTGTTCAGGGAACACTTGCAGCCATGCTCCAGAGTTTGCAGGTTGACTGCAGCCTTTGCTTCCTGCTAGGCTTTTATAGCCCTTTCTAGGTCCTCTGCCTGCAGAGTCCCCGCTGTCTGTACTTGAACCAGCTCTCTGGGTGATGTCTTTCCTTTCTAGATGGGGAAAAAAATAACCAAGGTCATTTGTCTTCCATAATCACATCACCTCCCTGTCCTCCTCCTCTAATGAGCCAAACAGATTGAGCTCTGAAATCACTCTGTGTAAGACATTTTCTTTAGTCCTCGAATCACTGGTTTCCTACAACCTTTCCCGTCTTTTTACAGACTTTGAGAAGGTCAAGGCTGGAACTGAAGGGCATGGCGAGACTCCCTCCCTCACTAGTGGAAGGGGAGATGCACAAGATCTGTTCTGTCACTTGTATCATAACAGGGCAGGGACACCTCCCACTGGATCAGGTTGCTCCAAGCCCCATCCAGCCTGGCCTTGAACACCTCCAGGGATGGAGCAGCCACCACTCTGGGCAACGAGGGCCAGGGCCTTACAATCCTCACAGCAAAGCATTTCTGCCTGAAATATCATCTCAATCTCTTCTCTTTCAACTCAGACATTCCCTATCATCCTACCCTTGCACTTGCTAATCAAGAGCCCCTCCCCAGCTTTCCTGGAGCTCCTTTCAGTACTGGAAGCTTCTTTAAGGTCTCCTCACAGCCTTCTCTTCTCCAGGCTGAACAACCCCAACTCTCTCAGCCTGTACAGGAGATGCTCCAGCCCTTAAATCATCTCCTTGGCCTTCTCTGGACTCTCTCCAACAGCTCTCTGGATTTCTTGGGCTGAAGAATCTAGAATTCTAGGAGAATGCCCATTGAAGAATGTTTTTATATTCAAGAAAAAGAAGGTACAAGTGTTTGATACTAAAATTCATATGATTCCAGCAGGTTTTTTCCAAGAAACAAACAACAGTAATAAATAGTTTGAAAAGGGAAAAAAATAAGTTCTTCATGCTAAGACAATTTCTGCCCTACAGGATGCCCAAGAAGCCACTGAACTACTGCTCCTACAGAAAAACCATTAGAATTTTGTAATCATAAATGATGCCTATGTAGGAGACAGTTACCTGTTTTTGTTATCTTTCAATCTCACATGTTTCTCTATGGTGAGGATGTCCCATCCTTTATTGAATCGATAGCCCAGAGTGGGGAGAATAGATTTTGCTGGCTTCAAGCAATATAAGTCTAGAAGCAATCAGACAAAAACAAACAGGGGGATTTGCCTTCTCTTGTGGGGCTTCATTTTTAACTCCTTGCAGCATGTTGGATCCATTCTGGTGAATGTTATGAGCAATATATTTTGATCTATTGTTTCACCTTCTCTCAGGCATATTTTATTTCAGAACAAACTTCTTTTGATGTCTTAGAGGCTGTCTTGGCAGATCCCCAAAATGAATCGCATCCTTCTCTAACTATTCTCTTTTGAGTCAAGAAAAAACAAAACAAAGAAACCCAAAGTTTCCTGGTTTTGTAGCGGTGGGACAAGGGGTGATGGTGGCAAACTAAAGGAGAAGTTTAGACTAGATCTTAAGAAGAACTGGGGGTTTTGTCTGTGAGGATGGTGAGGCAGTGGCACAGGTTGCCCAGGGAGGTGATAGATGCCCCATGCCTGGAAATATTCAAGGTCAAGCTGGATGGGACTCTGAGCAACCTGATATAGTGTGAGGCTTCCCACTGTAGATGACCTTGGTGTTCCCTTCCAATCCAAACCATTTGATGGTTCTATGATCCTATGATTCTTGCATGAAGTTCCATCATGGGAATTTGGGGCTAAGATTTAATTTGTTGACACACTGGAGAGAAAACATTCTGTATTGTGCTTCAATAGCAGTATTTTCATACACCAAGATATAAAATTACTCTTTCAGTCTCTCTATCTTTTGTTGGATGAGTGTTAGGGACAATTTTCCTCCCTCTTCTAATACAATGAGCTTATTTTGCTAGCAGCATCATGGGACCCCAGCGTGAGCCCTTGCTTTCAGAGAGAGATCAATAACATAAGATTTTAGTTATAGCGTGAGTGCCACCACTATATTGCTGCATGAACAGAGAAACCCACACAAAGAAATTCTGATGCCTATATAACCACTTCTTCAGGAATTACACCTCAACAGCCATGGCCACCTCCTGAAAAACATCTGCTGAATTTTCAACAGGCTCTTTCACCACTCAGCACAGCCTCTAACCCCAGCTGCCTCTAAACCAAACCTACAAAATAAATCCCACTACAGGGCATGTCCTGTCAACACTGAGCATTTGCTCGTACATAAACCCCAAATAAGCAAAAAAAGAAGAAGGAAGACTCAATGTAAGAGTGCCATCTGGTGACACCTGCCATAACCTTATATCATCGACTGCTGCTTCTCTGCAGTGCAGAGCAGAAAGATTTAGGGACAAGATCCATTACCATACAGGAGTTTTACAAAACTGATCCATTTTCTCCACTTATGTAGGTAACTCAAAACTGGTAGCTGAGGGCTACACTCCTCAAATATCTAACCCCAAACAGAGGTGCAAAGTGCCTGTGTAATACTCATGGCCACGCATGCAAATTGACTAATTGTCCTTGCAAATGGCTAATTTGGTGCACTGGACATGGAATTGGGATAACTGTGCACACGAATTAAGGCTGCTCTTTTGCGCTGAAGTGGTCTGGAAAGCTGTCTCTGGGTTTCTCATCCTAATTTATTCAGATATTAACATCTTGTATTTATGCAAATATCTGCCATGCTTGAATGTTTTGAAACACAATCGTGACAATTGTAACACGACCTAATGTCATACTCTGCATAATAATGTCTCTTCTTGTCCAAAAGAGGTTAATTTCTATTGTGGCCCAATTGAATCCAGTTTTCTACTAGGAACCTGCTCTACTAATAAAATAGAGATCAAGGATGTGTCTCAGGGAGAAGTTGCTTGGAGTTGTCTGTGAATATTTGTGCATTGACTCCACCTGTAGAGACTGCACAAGACCAAGGTTCTCAATCAAAGAGGCATTGATTAGGGCTTCGGCTCTGCTTGCTGAGCTTGAACTTTACTGAAACAAATAAGCTTTGAGAGTTCTAGTGACCATTCTGCCTGTTAACCATAAGATCCAGTCTCTCATTTGAGGGGTAAATAATAAAACTCTGCAAGAAATTCAGAAAAATCAAACCAGTGTGCTAATTTTCTGGGTGACAGTTTTTGTCCTTTACAAATCTCTGCTCTTTAAGAAAGGTGGCATAGAGCACATAGAGCTTTCCTCCCTGGCTTGGCTTTGATGGAGGCCAGATAGCACTGATCCAAATTAATTGCTGTCACGGTTTGGGAGAAGGAATGGTGCAGGGAGCATTCCCAAGAGGCTTTCAGCATGCAACCACACTGTTCAGGAGGACAGGAGACCTTGTTAGCAAAGCCACAACTCTTCCATGCTATCTCAGACACTCGGTACATGATGGTTTAGTGAACACACTGTTATTGGACTGACAGTTAAACTGGACGATCTTTGAGGTCTTTTCCAACCTTAATGATTCCATGATTCTATGTCTACAGCATCTGGACCCACAGGAGATGAGAAGCTTTGCAAGGAACCTAGTTCAGGTTGCTGCCTTCTTGCTGAAATGATCTGGGGCTTTAGACAGGTCTTTCAAGGTATCACAACCCTAAAGTACAGGGGTATTACATGTGCCAAAGGAAGAGTTTACAGTCCCTAGACAGTAAAAAGTTAAAGGAGAATGTGAATCAAACTGCCAAATAGTTCCAAGGCAAGCTGAGGAGCAACATCTTGTGACCCATAAGTACCCATCAGGCATGGGTGGGCAACTGATCTGCTGTACTGGAGCACTGAGTGCTGCCACTGCAGCAAAACAGCCCATTCCCATCATTTTGTCTGGCTTCATCTCTAACTCAGCAGCTTCAGCTATTCACTATAAGCATCCCTCACCTCCCATTTACCTCACATGATTTTGACAGAGATCTTCACTGTTATCTCTGGGCATTTTCCTCTGGACTAATTCAGCCTTTCTATCACTAAGTTTTGTTAATGATGACAAACAACACAGTGTGCTGGCTGAAATGGATTTCTGTCATTCCAGAAAATTTAGGACACAGGGATCCGCAAAATATGACCTCAATTTAAGTCCATTATTTTGTCCTCCTGGAATTGCTCAGCTGGAATAAATATCATTACCCAGACCAGGGAGACTGGTTGAGCAAGTGGATTGAGGCACACATACCCAGAGTGGAAAAAATGCAGCTAAAAACCCTACCTCTGAGACAGAAACTGTGAAAAATTGAACTGGTATTCCCAGGGGTCCAGTGAAGACCAGTGGCTAGCTGAAAGCTGATCTTTTTTTCTTTCAGTTCAGGAAGAAATTTCATGGTTGGACTGAGAAATGGCCCTGACAAAACATGCAATGAAATCGATTGTTTTCCAAGAGCAAAAAACACCCCAGCTAGTCTCCCCCTTCCAAAAAATATAGCTCCATGTTAGCTTGAATATAAATATTTCCACAAGTTCATGCAATGTTGCTTGGGCAGCAGTGTGTGATGACACAACCTTATTTTTCCCAAGAACAATTTTTTTTATAGAGAGAGGGGAGCTAGTGAACTTCATTTGAATTTCAGGGTTAGATTGAATATGAGGAAATATTTCTTTACTAAAAGAGTGGTGGCAGAGGCAGTGGTGGAGCCTCCAGGATTCAAAAAATGTGCCGACACCTTGGGACATCATGAAGTAGGCATGGTGGGTTTACCTGATGGTTGGACTGGATGAGCTTAGAGGGCTTTTCCAACCTCAGTTATTCTATGGTTCTATGAACTTGGTCACAGGATAAATTGGGATATAAAGACAAAGAGAAAAAAAACTTCCTTTTGTAGGTTTCTCATAAAGCTGTGGAAGTTTCCCCACCAGCATTATGGGTGACGGCAAAGTCTCCTGTCAGCTGAGCCAGCAGGTATCCAAAGAGCAGCTAAGATTTCACCTGGGAAAAAGATTAAGCAATTGTGGCAGGGGTTCAATGCTTAATATAGAACATAACCATTGTGCAAGGCAGGTTGTGCAGAGGGTGGAAATTTGTGGAAAGGCACTGAGCATTCAGCCTTGCACAACTCTGAAATAAAACCAGTGTCACAGAATCACAGAATCACTTGCTTGGAAAAGACCTTTTAGATCATCAAGTCCAACTGTACCTGTCCACTGCTAAACCAGATTCCTGAGCACTTCATCTACCTGCCTTTTAAACACCTTCAGGGATGGTGACTCGACTTCGCATGACATCTCAGCTGTTTGCATGCTGGGTAATGAATCTGACTTTTCAGACAACATTGAGAGGGAGTTGAAGGCAGTATGTGCAGAGAGCATGGAGATGAGGGTGCAGTGAGCATTCAAACACGAGGAGAATTCAGGAACTTCATTGCCACAGGGGTCTTTATCAGGAATAAGGTTTGCACACGCTGTTATGAAAGGGTAGGTAACCCCGCTGGAATGAGAAAGAGGGTGCAGGGGAAAATAGCACAGGCTGTTACTCTCAGCATAGCAGAGAGAGAAAGGAGGCATTGGCATTTGTATTACAGGAAAGGGTCAACAGGGACAAGCTGAAAATGCAGTGTCTCCCCTGCGTCCCTGATTTTCAATCACCAGTGGAGTTATGAAATCTGAGTTCCTACATTCTCCTTGTGGAGGTTTTGGTCACTTCTGAAGGCTGGGACAGAGAGGTCAAGGATGAAGTAGTCAATTTGTGAAAACGCGTTCGCTCAGTAATAACTGTTTTTACCCAGGCTTTATAGATTGTTTGTGTGAGTTCGTTCTGGTGGGCACTGGCTTGACCTCAGCCTAAGAGCTGATAGGAGAGCATCTGGTACACAAGATACGTGATTCCTGGGGTTTTATCTGCTTTCCATGCGTGGCTCACAGTAATTGTGGAGAGATACTGACAGATTGCTCCTATTTTTACTTTTAATACATTAACAAACCTAGAATCATTGAGGTTGGAAAAAACCTCTAAGCTCATCCAGTCCAACTGTCAGCCCAACTCCACCATGCCTGCTAAATCATGTTCCAAAGTGCCACGGCCACATGCTTTTTGAACCCTTCCCTGCTCCTGCTGGCCACCCCATGGCTGATCCAAGCCAGGATGCTCTTGGCCTTTTTGGCCACCTGGGCCACTGCTGGCTCATATTTAGCCACTGTCAAACAGTACCCCCAGGGCCTTTTCCACTAGGCAGCTTTCCACCCGCTCTCCCCCAAGCCTTTCTTGGCCTACAGAAAGTTTTCTCCCAGTCAGAGGGAGAAAGAGTCTGGGAAAAATAATTTTGTGGCATAATCTTCTCTTGGTAGAAGCTGTAACGATTCACAGCCATCTACATCTGTCTCAGACTATCACTCTTCTTCATGGACTCCAGCACAGGACTGTGTGAGTGAGAGAGAAAGATGTGCAGTTGGAGGGGTGGGAGCTTCCATTTTTATTGTAATAAGCTCCTCCGAAGTGTCTCAGTAACCTGTACATAAATGTGATGTATTTCCTGGGAGACTGTCTTACATGCTGAAAATCATCTTCACATTGGTGAGGTCTTGCTAATTCTTCTCGGAGCAGATGTGGTGATGTCTGAAGGCCTGGCTGTACATCACAGCTTTGGGTACTTTTTGCAGAGTTGTGGGGTTTATGAAGCATGTAAATGGGCTTTTTGTAAGAAATAAGTTTCAAGATGCCATTTTCATACATCACTTTAGTACAAGGATCTGCTAGAAAAGCATTCCCTGTGAGAGCAGTAGCTGTTGGAGTTGTCCTAGAAGAGTGAGAAACCAGACCTTTGGATGAAGGAATGTGCAGGCTCTCATGTATGGGCTGTAAGCACAACATAGCTGGTGGAAAGAGATATCATGATGAACACAGTCCAAAAGTACAATAACCAGGGTCTGGATACTCAGCATGGAGTTTCTCAATGCCAAGCCTGGGTTTACAGCTGGTGCATTCAGTTCCAACCTCCTGCCATGGGCAGGGACACCTCCCACTGGATCAGGTTGCTCCAAGCCCCATCCAACCTGGCCTTGAGCCCCTCCAGGGTTTGGGGAGACACCACTTCTCTGGGCAACCAGGGCCAGGGCCTCCCCAACCTCACAGCAAAACATTTCTTCCTGAGATCTCATCTCAATCTCCCCTCTTTCAGCTTAAAACTCTGTTCACTGCACTCCTCATGTTCTTGACTTTATCTGGAGGATGGTTTAACCTGTTAACCTGCTTAGAGTCAGAGCACTGTGACCAAGTGTTTAGGGTACAGGAAGATCAAATCCTTAAAGGAAAGGTTAGAATATCATGCCCTGTATCTGTCATCGAATGACAAGATAAAAACTCATTTGAGATTAACCTGTATGGTCAGGATTTCATACCATGTGCACAGCAACAGGGCAGCACAGAGTCTGGGGGCAGGAGGTCACCTGTTTGCAACTGGCCAGGTAAAGTGCATTCAGTAATATCCTGATACTGAAAGGTTTGATGTTGGCAAGGAATCAATTCCATATTATAGCCTTTCTAAACAAACCCTTGATGGAAATGTGGAGATTGGAGACATCCTGACCGAGATCTAAGCTGGAAACTCCTCCAAGCTGTTTGGAAGTACAGCCAGTGTCCGGAGTGCACAAATAGGCTCTGCAGCCCCTTCAGTTAAAACAGGTAGATGTGGGACAAGGCAGCAAGAGCCCAAGTGGGCTGTTCAGGCTGGTGGAAGGTGGGAGAAACATTTTTAAGTTCTGAATAAAAGATACTGAAGGATTTGAATGATTGGATTAGGAGTAGTGATCATTTTTAAAGTATGCATACATATATACATATATATATATGAGAGGGGAAGGTGTTTAAGCACTGGAAATAAAGCTAGATGAACAGACTGGGCAGGATGCAGAAACAGCAGAGCTCTGCCTCAGCCTCTGCTCTTGGGGACCTGGCTAGAAATCCCGCTTGCTGAAGATGTTACAAGCTGTGGTGATGGGATGGTGCAGGAAGCCCAGAATCCATCCCATGGAGTAATACATCTGCGTGAACCAGGAATGCCACCGCCGAAGGGAACAAATTTGTGGAAGAGCTATTTGGGGACTCTTAGTAGTTTCATGAATCATAGAAAAAGGAATTTATGTCTTTGGGGGGTCATGGCTGTTTAACAATGTTTTGGCTGAGGTTCTAATGGCTCGTCATTGAAACATAACTATTACAACATGAAATGTAAAGGTCTTGGCCAGATTAATTTGGAAGTACTCGGGGACCATTGAACTGAAGCTAAAACTGCTCTTGTGTGCCCTGGTATAAATCTGGAGTCACTTCACCAGATTTGGTGGGGTGAGACGCTGTTACAGGATGTGATTGTGCTGCTGTAGCTGCTCTCTGCTCTCCTGTACAGGTAATGCTGCAGCCTAGTGGATTAACCACATCTTCTCACCACCTCCCAGCATCCACTTCACCACCTCTGCTGCACTTAGCAAAGTTTTCCCATTATATGGAAATTGCTTTTGTGCCTTTCAGGGAAAGCCTTGGGGCAGAGCCAGGTCCTTGGCCATGCAAATTTCAAATGAAGGATTCATGTGACATCAGAGCAGTCTTTCCTTAAAGAGTTTTTTTCATGCAAGAGCTATTGCCTCCCTAGGCTAAGCAGATTTTTTTCTCCAGACAGAAAGGAAGATTAGTTTCTGGTAAAGGGAATTCTTTTGGATGTGCAGGACTGCATCATGAAGATATATGTAGATATATATCCAAAGGCTTCGGGGAGACCTTAAAGCAACCTTCCAGTACCTAAGGGGGACTGGAGGAAAGCTGGGAAGGGGCTCCTTATCAGGAATTGCATGTCTCAGGTGTTTCTGCAGCTTATCAGAGTACTCAGAGCAAGCCCAGTGTCACCAGCTGCTGCTAAAAGGTATGGTAGGAAATGAACATCAGACTTTGAAATGTGGATAGAGAGAAACCGTCACTTTCTAGGGCATGATTACATCTCCAGTGCCTCTTTCTCTCCCTAACTCCTTGCAGGAGCCTTAATGATGAGCTCAGAGGAAGATCTCTATACTGTAGACATCTGAGGTTAAATGAGGTGGGTGCTGGGCTCTTCTCCCAAACAACAAGCAACACGATGAGAGGAAATGGCCTCAAGTTGTGCCAGGGGAAGTTTAGATTGGATATTGGGAAAAATTCCTTCACTGACAGAGTGATGAAGCCCTGGCAGAGGCTGCCCAGGGTAGTGGTGGAGTCTCCATCCCTGAAGGAGTTGAACAAGCATGTGGCCATGGCACTTGGGGACACAGTTTAGCAGGCACGGTGGGGTTGGATTTATGGCTGGACTGGATGAGCTTAGAGGTCTTTTCCAGTCTTAATGATTCCATGATCCTGAGATGTTGTCTGCGTGCCTGATGCTGAGGGAGGCTGGCACGGCCAAGGATAGAGCCCCAGCATGGGTCAGCGGGGCAATTGCTCACTGCCTGGAGAAACAGGGTGTCTGGCAATAGGACGCTGCCCTACTGGAAGAGCATTGGGGACCAGCACTGCATCCAGACACAGAGAGGAGGAAAATAAATCAGGCAGGACTCAGGAATCTGCTGGGCATGACTGATGAGCACTTCTCTTCGCTTCTCTAATAGAGGATTCTTTTTTCTTTCTTGTTTTTTTTTTTTTTCAGTAGAAGATCTCTCTCTCTCTGTCTCTGGGCCGAGATAACCTCATCAAATCCTGGAGTGGTACACACAGGGAATTGTTGTGGGTTCAGTGTATGGGAAATTGAAACTCTGTATCCCTGATGGAGCAGCACAGTATGGCTGACAGCTAACAAGAAATTAATTTGGAATGCTTTTACTGCTTATTTGCTTGCTTGTCATCCTCACTATTGCTGTAGCTTCCTGCTGGTTTAATTTTTCATATCCTTCCAGCTCATGATAAAATTCATGCGATGTTTTGTCTTTTCTTTCCACAAGACACAAGTCCTGGATTCACTTTGTAGCTTCTATCAAGGCAGAAAAAAGAAACCAGGGAAGAGGAAGCCTCCAGGAGACTGTGTTTGGGGATTTGCTTGTTTGGGGAAAACCTTAAACAGTGACCCTGCTATGTCTTAAATGTGCAGAAAATAGCAGACAAGGAAAATGAAACTTAAAAGTGTTATTAAAAAAAATAAATCTTGCAACAAATTTGGGATTCTTCTCTCTGAATTTGAGATGCTGGCAACACTTGAGCAGTCTCTTTGGGAAAAATACTGTCTCCTTCTATCTCTGACAAGTGCTGTTATCAATAAATACAGGAAATACGAGCTGGGACCGTAGTGGATGCTGTAACAGGGCATGTGCAGAGAATCCCAGAAAGACTTTTGTTAGGATCTTGCTAGGAAAACAGCCAGGGAAAGCTGGTGAAAGGCAATCCCACACTAGCAGAATTGCTGGTGACTCACAGCTGACATATCTGAGCTTAAAAACACTCACCTGCAGCAACATAAAGCCACGACAGTGCCCATCATGCCTCACACAGAGTCCATGCAGTTGGAAGAGGTGGCAGCAAGCGCAACCCAGCACTGAGGGCAGCATTGGGTTCACGCTCTCATGCTCTCCTCTCTAAGCTCCTGGTTTTCTACAGTGTTGGGACCACTCAGCTGAAGCCAAACTTTTGCAGAGATAAGAAGAATAAAGAAAATGGATTTATTTTTTCTCCTCTTGCAAAGCATTGCAGCCTTTTCTCCCATCAGCAACAAGACACAGTGTGCTTGGATGTGGGATTGTGTTCCTAGGCAAGTGCTTTAAAGGAGGGAGGGTACTTCTGAGTGCTGGTGCCCAAAGAAGGTAAATCCCATAAAAACTGGAGTTAATAAATTAAGATTTACTGACCTATATAGAATCATAGAAAGGTTTGTGTTGGAAAGGATCTCATAGTCCATCCCCTACTAATTTTAGTAGTAGGGGATTAATTTGTTCAGCTGTATGGTCAGATAACAATTTGTTAGCACGGCTTTTAAATGGGAAGCTGGACACTTGATTAAATTAAGAAGTTCCAAGCCAATACTGCCAACAAGTGAGAGGAGATTGGGAGGAGTTGACCAATGAATGAACCTCACAGATAATTTTGGGGGTGATGATCACCAGGCATCCCCAAAGACCCCTTGGAGCATACTCAGAACATGAAATAAATTATTTGGTGTTTATTATAACAACATGTAAATATGTGATTACATGCTTGATGAACAATACACAGTTGTGTGTAACTTTGTGTATCAGTTAAGACAACAAACCCCTTGAGTTCTGCTTGATTTGAGGGAAAAAAGCCTTCAAGAACCCGAGATTTGTGCAAACTTGAATAAACAATGTCTTTCTCGGTGATGCAGTTACTGGCTTACTGCATACTAGGTAACAAAGACAGAGTTTGGAAAACACTGTCACCTAACACTGAACATTTTCCTTTCCTCGCAGTTTAGTAAAACCTGAGATGAGTAGCAAGTAGCAAAGGCTAAATCTCCAAAGATCCAGTGAATTCCTCTGTGCTAGTGGATGCTGCCCTCAAAAACAAACCCAGAGACCTTCCTTGCACACGTCGCAGCGTGGGGAAAGGACAGATATCTCATTAAACCCAGTCAATCTTCCCGGCGCCCTTTCCTTCCAACTGCCTCAGCTCTTCTGAAATCTATCGATCAGTGCTACGGAGCTCCAGATAAAGGTCAGGTTACAGGACTCGTCTGCTTTGATCCGACGGGATCCAACGGCTCTTTTGGAGTAGGCACTGCAGCTGCCCTTGCTGTACGCAGAGCAGAGTGAGTTGCAGGTATCACCCCACTCAGGACCTCTCACCATGCAATGTGAACATCCCTGCCCTGCAGCTCATGGCATCACTGCTCTTCCTAGAGGCTTGTGAGTTTGGAGGGACATCTCACACTCCAGGGATTTTCTCTCCCAGTCTTACCATGTGCTTCACACTAGGAGCTTCACACGTGCTACTGCATGGAAGAAGGGTGAGAAAATAGGTTTGTGCCTTGTCCTGGCAACCCCAGGTGCAGGGGGACATGGAACCCTTGGGAAATACCCTGGATCCCATTGAGGGACAGCATGACACAGGTGCTCCGTGGGATTATCCTCCCAGGTTTCACAAGTACAGGGTGAAACACCCTTCTGGCTTATCAAACCCTTATTGGAGTCAAAAGATGCTTGTATCAAAAAACATATATTAAAACTACATAGGATTCTTACTTTTGTGCCTTTTGTTGGAAGTTTATTCGCATTCCTAACAGTTAGATGACAAACACAGTTTGGATTTCATGGTCCCACACAACTCATCTTCCAGGTTTTTTCTCATGCAGGAATCTCCCAGCCTCACAAATCTCAACACCAGAAGCTTTCTCTAGTATTCTATGACCCAAGGGATGGAACACCTCTCCTGTGAGAACAGGCTGAGAGACCTGGAGTCGTTCAGCCTGGAGAAGAGAAGGTGCTTGGGAGACCGTAGAGCAGCTTCCAGGACTGAAAGGGTCTCCAGGAAAGCTGGGGAGGGGCTCTTGATCAGGGAGTGAGTGCAGGGATCTTTAGAGAGGACTGTGCTAACTGACTAAAGGTGTTCCCTTCCTCCTATGAGCCTTCCAAATGAACGTTCCTGGGGGCATTTAACCCTAAAGCTTTACCAAAAAATCACATCCTGGTGCTACCTGGTTTCCAAAACCTTATCTGTGAAACTATCCTGCACCATCTTCCTCCCAGTGTCTTTTCAATACAGAGAGCACTTTGGTTTCTTTTCCCTTTGGCAGAGGGATCCATTGGAGGGGGCAACTGCCTGAAGCCCGTGATCACCTTCCCTTGCTCTTAGTGAAGAGAATGCACCTGCACACAGGCAGAAGCTCACAAGCACTTTGGCTCCAGCACTGCTTTCCATGTCCATGATATGCTTTCTCTCAGCAAATTTTTGTGTGTGTGTGAGTGAAATCTTTTTTTTCCTCACCAGTGAAAGCTGGTCACAAACAAAAGCCCTTTGTATACGGAAACACCAGGCTGTGCTCTAAGGGGATCCTCTGGGATAAAAGGTAGTAGAGAAATGTAAATGTATTCTTTGGATGAGCCCTCTGGATTAGCATGTGCATTTTCAGTCGGGTATCCCTGGTAGAGCTTTGGAGCTGTGAGGCGCTCTGATTGCACTGATTCACATGTAATCTCTGTGCAAGGCTGGGAGATCCCACCTGGGCTCCCTTGTCCCTGAGCAACAACCTTTGGAGTGGCTTTTCTACGTGGGCAAGGTTGGTGGGTTGCAATGGGGAGCACTCAGGGTTTGCACGTTACCCTCTGCCTATTTTTTTGGGGGGGGGGGGGGGAAGGGGCAGTTTTTCTGTTTGTTCACCAATGAAATACAAGCTGAAGTTTAAGCAAACAAACAAAGCTGGCTATTATGCAATCTGCTTTTTCTCAGCATCTGCGTTTCAGGATGCAAATCTCAGGAAGGCTTTGATTACCAAAACTGGGACACTTGCAACCTTGACAACAATTTCAGACGTGAGCTGGATACAATGCACACCAGTGGGAGCAGATACTGGATCCCACAGGGAATTCTTACCAGTCTCTCTGGGCTCTCAGGCTCCTAGGGTTGTTTCTGGGTACAAGAACTGCTGGAAATGGCTGCTTGAGTGATGTTTGACACTTATATTTTCCTGAACAGAAGCGCTTAAACCAAAGCTCCTGTTCTGCCTCCGCAGAAGGTGCTCAGAGCAATGACCCCATCTGAGCTTCCACTCTCAGTGGGATTAACCTAGGGAACACGTGTATAAAAATGATCTTGTAGCCCTGGCCATGAAACCCAAACACACAGCTCTCTCATCCTCTGCCTGACCCTGCAATGCTGGAATTAGCTTGGACAAGCTTTCAGGAAAGCCCTACTGAGGACACAGCCCTGTCTTGTCCTATTTTGTGTTTTCTACCTCTGCTCCAGAAGTTGGTATCAGCTTGCAAAGTAATTTTACTTACTTTTTACCAGCACCTTTTTCCATTTTCCCTTGTAATTGTATAATTAACATACTTCATCCATCACCTTTATATCCACCATCCATCACTGTTTAAGTTGAGCATGGCCTTATGCATAAGCATTGCTTGCATTAGCAACCGCTGATCAAGGGGAAACGTATGTCCAGTTGTGAGAAGTGGCTGCAGGTAAACCCAGAATATGTGGAGAAGCCATGGGGCTGTTTCACACACCTCTGATCCCTGCATGTAAGTGTACATATTTCTTAAATAAGGTGAGCCAAATTGTCCTCTGGAAATGTCTCTCTCTGTTCATGGAATAATAGAATCATAGAATGGTTTGGGTTGGAAGGGACCTCAAAGCCCATCCATTCCCAACCCCTGTCAGGGGCAGGGACACCTCCCACTGGATCAGGGGCTCCAAGCCGCATCCAACCTGGCCTTGAACACCTCCAAGGATGGGGCAGCCACCACTGCTCTGGGTAACCTGGGCCAGGGCCTCCCCACCCTCACAGTAAAACATTTCTGCCTAAGATCTCATCTCAATCTCTCCTCTTTCAGCTCAAAACCATTCTCCCTCATCCTATCTCTGCACTTGCTGATCAAGAGCCCCTCCCCAGCTTTCCTGCAGCCCCTTTCAGCACTGGAAGCTGCTCTAAGGTCTCCCTTAAATACTCTTAAATACTTTAAATCTGCTCTGCTGGGGGCTGTCCGCCCAGAGATATGATGAACCTCTTTCAGTGCCTGTAGTATCAAAGGAAGAGAAGCAAACTGCTTTTTATCCTGTGATGACCAATCAGGATAAAAACATCTGTCCCAGGCTGCTTAGAAACTAGTTGGTCCTGATAGCTTTCCTCACAAAACGCTCTTTTCAGTGCAGCCACAAATCCTTTTGTTTCATCTTCTTTGATTATTCCCATTCTGCTTCAAACCCAGACGTGAAGCTGCCAATGCAGCTTCATCCAACAGACCTCTCTGATAAACAGTCACTGCACTGATAATGACATCCCTGCACTATTTTCTTATCCCGGCCACCCTTCCAAAATGCACAAGTGTGTTTTGCCAGCTGTCCGTGAGAAGCCCATGTGTTTCCACCACTCCATCTTCCCTCCCTGGAGGATCCGAAGCCTGTTTGCAGCTCCCCCCAAGATTGCTGCAAGCAAGAGCTTACAGACCCAGGTGCTGACTTTTTTTTTTTTTTTTGCAGCCTTCACTCTACCTTTTATGTTGCCTTCATTTTGCTCTCATACCTTCTGGAGCCCTTTCCTATGTTCTGTCATTTCAGCTGGCACCTGCTTGAAGTCGCGTTGCTGCCTTGTCACGGCATCTCTTTCTCTTGCCCACTTTGGCTCCCAGCATCTCCTTTTCAGCCGCGTGTTTGCAGCACAAAATACCCCAGCGATCTCCGTTGGGAAGACTGTCAAGGGCTCTTGATTTCAGCTCTGCTTTTGAGAGACCATGAGCTGTCTTCCTATCAGGGAGGTACACATTTCTCCTGTGGAGTCTCTGTTATCCCCCTCTCGGTGAATCAGGGAGGAATACTACAGCTCTTTTATATTCATGCCCTAATTTATTTTGCAACAGCTTTCCTGTGCAAAAAAATGCTGTGTCTCCCTCACCCCTAAGACATCTTTGTTCCTCTCCCCTAGCATCAGAAATACACAGAGCCAAGCAGGAAAAGGATGTTTGCTTGGTTGCTTATTTACAGATTCACCTCCATAGTCACATCTTCTGGGGTAAGTTGTCTCCTTCTCAACAACCTGAAAGCAAGGAGGCTGCTCTGGGAGTTAGAGCCTTCTGTATGTGCCAGCATCTTTCTTTTTCCTTTAATAAGGCCCTCCAAGAGTGGAGGCTGCAGCCAAGTTGTGCTCATTCTCCTTCCCCAGTGTAGCGATGGCTACAGGGAAAGCCCCAGGGCACACCACCGCCTTTTCATCATCATCATTGTTATTATTATTATTATTTTGTTAAAACAGTAGTTTTAGTTTCCAATCCGCAAGTCTTCTTCCTCTCATTTTCCTTTCCCTTGGATGGGGACGCAGGATTTGGGTTCGAACTGCACAGTTTTAGCTGCTGAAGTTAGCCAGGTCAGGGCTAAACTGTGACAGTGGAGTCAAATTAAAAGGGAGAAAGGAAGATCCCGAGGAGCTGAAGGAGGGAGCAGTGAGGAAGCCAGCCCAGGGAGAGGAGAAGCACCCATCAAGAAATGGAAGAATTGGAGGGGAGAAGAAAGGAAAAAATGTACATTCATGTTTGCTCCATGGCTGACCTGGGACAAGGGCCAGAATGGGCTACAAACGGTAGTGAAACACCACTCCACATGTGCTCCAGGAAGAGGTGGTAGAAGACCTTTGAGATGTTCCTCAGAGATATGCTGCCCTACATCAGGGGTGAAATAAGCAGCTTTCCCGTTCTTCCATTTCTACAGACAGCAACCTTGGCCCCGTAGAGTTGCTCTATGAAGGCAGCAGCCTCCCCCGTGCTGTCCTTTGGAGTTAATCAGAGGATCTGCTTGGGGCTCAGAGGAGCAGGAACATCCTGCAGCCCACAGCCCCTGTTCCCAGGGGAAGGGTGTACAGGAGGCAGGGAGTGCTCCCCCTCTGCTTAAGCTACAAGGGAAACTTGCCTGCATCCTTGGCAAGTGAAATGTGAAAAGAAGATTAAATAAATTAAAGGTCAGAAATTCATAATAAACAAAGCCAACAGCATTGATTCCCGTGTTAGATGTGCCTCTGTGCCTGGCTGGAACATCTCCTGTACAAGGACAGGCTGAGAGAGTCGGGGTCGGTCAGTCTGGAGAAGATAAGGCTGCAGGGAGACCTTAGAGCAGCTTCCAGCACTGAAAGGGGCTCCAGGAAAGCTGGGAAGGGGCTCTTGATCAGCAAGTGCAGAGATGGGACAAGGGGAAAGGGTTTTCAGCTGAAAAGGGGGAGGTTGAGATGAGATCTTAAGCAGAAATGTGTTGCTGTGAGGGCGGGGGAGGCCCTGGCCCAGGTTGCCCAGAGCAGTGGTGGCTGCTCCATCCCTGGAGGTGTTCAAGGCCAGGTTGGATGGGGCTTGGAGCCACCTGATCCAGTGGGAGGTGTCCCTGCCCCTGTCAGGGGTTTGGAGCTAGATGGGCTTGAACATCTCTTCCAACCCAAACCTTTCTATGATTCTATGTAGAGCATTCCCACTGTTCGGCAGTTTCAGAATCAGCTGCCATGCACCAAGAGGCAGGAACATCCTTACTGTCTCCAGGGAGAGCTGACTTACCTGCCAATACTCAACGCATTCACAATTATTTAATTAAAGAACAGGGATCTCCATCTCTCCCAGGTTTCTCCATCAGGTATAGTTGATGCCTGTGGGAATACAGGGCAGAGTATTTTAGCAGCAAAACCTTGTAATGTTTCACGTTAAAAAAGAGCAAGATGTGATTGTCTCCCTTACTTTAGAACAACGGAAAATGCCACCAAAACAGTCTGGAACGTTAACGTTCAGGTTATAAATGCAGATGTGTGCTGGCATGAGCGTGTGCGTGTTGCTATATTGAACCAGACACAAGATGGCAACTGGTGCCATCTTCAGCCCAGCTGAAGACATTCAGCTTGCAGTGCAGAGCCAAGGAACGACACGAAGATCACTGCTCAGGCTGCCTGACACATGAAGAAAGACAGTCCAATAGCTCAGCCTGTCCCGCTCCCTGGGGCTGCTGCCAGCGTTCAGGGTTACCCACAATCAGGGGCAGTCCTGCAGCTCTCCTCCCTGCTGACAGCAATCCCTGCTGCAGCAAGCTTACAAAAGCGTAGATGAAGGAATAGAGCAGTTAAAGGAGATCTCTCCAAGGACAGAGTTACCCTAAGCTGGGCTGCTGACTGACCCGGGCTGACCTCAAGCTGCTTTAATGCACAGATTCAGGATTTGAAACACGGAGCCCATTCATGCACTTAGCAACAGCAGCGGATGAAATGTGGGCACCAGAGACATAGAATCATAGAATTACAGAATGTCCTGAGCTGGAAGGGATCCACAAGGATCATCGAGTCCAGCTCCTGTCCCTGCACAGGACAACCCCAACATTCACACTGTGGGGCTGAGGGCGGTGGCCAAAGGCTTCTGCAGTATTATCAGGCTTTGTGCTGTGACTGCTTCCCTGGGAGCTGTTCCAGTGCTCCACCACCCTCTGGGGCAAGAACCTGCTCCTAATGTCCAGCCTGACCCTCCTCTGATGCATCTTCCTGCCCTTCCCTCAGATCCTGTTGCGATGAGGTCTCTCCTCAGTCTCCTCTTCTCCAGGCTGAACAAACCCAATGACTTCAGCTGCTCCTCACACTCTTCCCCTCTAAACCCTTCTCCAACTCCGTGCCCTCCTCTGGACACTCTCCAGCACCTTTAGATGCTTTTTATCCTGGGGCCCCAGAACCGCCCCCAGTGCTCAAGGTGGGGTCACCCCAGTGCAGAGCAGAGCGGGACAATCCCCTTCCTCACCCGTCTGGCAATGCCGTGCTGGATGCACCCCAGGACACAGTTGCCCTCTTGGCTGCCAGGACACTGCTGGCTTATGCTCCACTTGCCATCACCCAGAACCCTCAGATCCCTTTCTGTAGGGCTGCTCTTCAGCTTCTCACTCCCCAGGCTGTGTGGACACCCAGGGTTGCAGTGTCCCAGGTGCAAAACTCAGCCCTTGCCCTTGTTCAGCTTCATGTGATTGGTGACTGCCCAGCTCTCCAGTTTGTCCAGATCCCTCTGCAGGGCTCTTTAACCCTCAACATGACAATAGCTCCCCCCAAGACCCCAGACGTGCTGTACCAACAGAGTTCGAGCACAAGCGTTGGATTTGCAGACAGAAGAACTTGCTGAAGCGCATTGATAAAAGAAACAAGAAAAGAGTGTGATAAGGAGAAGCTGAGAAGGGATAAAAATGAGCCAGTAAAAGTAAAGCTTTTGTTATTTTGTCAAGGAACAAAAACTAGAGGAAGTGAAAAAACTCAGTGAGGAATAATAGCAAAGCCAGGAGACAAGTTAATAAATACGTCTGATGAACAATGTAGATCCAGCCAGGAGGAGACAGGAGACGGATCCCATTTTCAATTCAAAACAAGAAAAAAAAAAAGAGAAATTGAGGAATAAATAGTTACATTTGAGTGCACAACTCTGGTATTCACATGTAATATTAGAAGCAGAAAAGTTTCCCTGTTTAAAGATGAGATGATTGTCAGGCACGTAATGTCACCTTTAAGGTAAAAGTGGTTTGGGGAAGCAAATCTAACTCCAGGTAAATATGCCTGACTGCACAGACGGCTGAGCTGCCCTAGGAAACAAATCAGGCTGTGGCAGGAGAGGAGAGGTTTGCCTGGGTGTCCTCCAGTGTCCTCCAGCGTGGGCCCGTGACAAAGGCACCGGCTGTCACCGCACAGGAGGCGGACACAGACAAACTCTCTCTGCAGACATCTGAGGTCACAGTGGATATTGCACAAAGCTTTGCAAAAGGAAGAAAAAAATGCCCATGCTGTTTGATGTCACTTAGTTTCCAGATGACACAGCCACACAGGCAGCAGTACAGGCATCTGGGTTTCTGTTAGAAGAGATTTTCTGAGAAGGTCCAGCAGGTCCAGAGACAGGCTTCAGAAGGCATCTGCCAACCATGCATAGCTCAGCTTTGCTATTGACTGGTGACCAGTCCCTTACCTGCTGGGCTGCAGAATCATAGAATGCTTTGGGTTTGAAGGGACCTTTACAGGTCATCCAGTCCAACCCCTCTGCTGGAGCAGAGACATCTTTAACTAGATCATGTTGCTCAAAGACCCATCCAACCTGACCCTGAATGTTTCCAGGGACAGAGGTTGATTGAATGGAAACTACTAAACAAAGAAAGATGTTCTTCATCTCCAGCGCCTGGCAGGGGTCTACTTGAAGCAAAAAAATTCAAAGATTGCATTTTCTTCTTTTTTATTATTCTTTTCTTTTTATTCCATGTGTGGATTCCATGTCACCTCAGGTTTGTATAAATTAGATGTCCAAGTCTGATTTAATCACCCTCAGGCCCCTTTAGCAGGGAGAGATGGACATCTCTGCAAGGTAATTCACACAACCCACCTTTGTCCCTGGTTGGATGGGGCTTGGAGAACCCTGATCCAGTGGGAGGTGTCCCTGCCTACGGCAGGTGGCTGGAATGGGATGAGCTTTAAGGTCCCTTCCAACCCAATCCATTCTATGATCAGCCCAAAGGTTTTGCCTTGAAAATCAGGATTTGCAGTCACATCCATATCAACCTGGCTATTGGACCTGCAGTCAAGGAAAGAAAGATTTCAAAGTTATATGTTTAAAAAAAGCAAGACATTAGAAACCACAAGACTTTTGAGCTATTAGGCTGCCAGGCAAGTCAGAGAGATAGCCCCTAAGATTTATTAACATTATCTGCTACGCAACTCCTGATACAGCTTCAGAACTTGTGGGAAGTCTTATTTATCAACCACAGGGAAAGGACAAATGTACGAACAGGCCATGACAGATAATAATTCAATGTGCTGGGTGAACCTACAGAGACTGGCATTTTTCATTTCACTTCTCTGTTTGCAAAGAACTTGGCACTGGTGTTGTTTTCATTTAATTTCTCCGTTTGTAATAGATTTGGCCATTCATTTTGGCTGGCGATCTGATAAGCAAAGCTAAGGAAACATGAGGCACATGTTGTTCTCGAGTGGAGCAGAATCAGGGAAGCTGAAAAGAAAATAGCTTTTTATTAACAACTCAAATATTGACTGGATATTTCAAGGAGGGAAGGAGGAAAAAACTTACTCCAGAAGAATCCCAGGCTGTTGCAGGGAAGTCTTTGTCTTCTGGTTTCTTGCCTTGATAAACATAGTGTCACACAAGAAAATTGAGTCTTGCGTTGTGCAAATGTCAGTGGTCAGTGTGGGGAGATGCACAGGCACATACGGTGTGGACATACGAGGTCAGACACGATAAAAATGAGACTTTGCTTGTAATTTTATTTAACAAATTAACAAAATCAACTCCAGTCACCTTCACAGCAGTTCCCTTCTGAGCTGACTGAGCTGATTGTACAATCCTGCAGGTCATTTCCTGAAAGGCTGTTGAGGATCTCCATCCTTTTTGTTTTCACATCTTCTACCAAAAAACAATACAAATAGGATTTGATGGTTAACTTCCTTGCAGCTTACAAGCTTTGTCTCACATCAAAATATTGCTCATCCTTTTCCTAGGCTGAATATTTTCTCATGGATAAAAAATAAAAATCACAGCTTTCTTTTGTGCATCTCCACAACCCTTCTGGTTTTCCACCAAAACAAGTCATTTAGAAGGTGTTATTCCGACTCCTCGCAGACACCCCGCAGAACCCATGGACATCTGTAGTCCTTTTTTTCCCAATTCAAAGCCTGTTGATAGGAGGAAAGTATTCCAGAAATTACAAAAAGGAGACAGGAAATGTTTGATGAGAAGTTTTCTGCTGGGGAACCTTCCAAGTTGGTGTAGAAGAACTATTTGCGGCTGACATTTGAAGGCGTTAGGGTTTTGTTAATTGAGTTCATAAACAATAAAGCCTTGGAATGTGTTCATTTCTATGACTGGATGTGATTAGGCTCTCAGAGAGGGCATTTGGCTATAATATGTCTTGTGTTGGCTCTCCTGACAACATGGACTCTGCTGAAGTAAAGTTTAATAATGTTTGATGCCATATAATCACAGAATGGTTTGGGTTGGAAGGGACCTTGAAAACCATCCAGTTCCAACCCCCTGCCATGGGCAGGGACACCTCCCACTGCATCAGGGGCTCAAATCCCCACCCAACCTGGCCTTGAACACCTCCAGGGATGGGGCAGCCACCACTGCTCTGGGCAACCTTGTCCAGGGCCTCCCCACCCTCACAGGAAAACATTCCTTCCTAGGACCTTGTCTCAATCTCCCCTCTCTCAGCTTTCAACTGTACCCCCTCACCTCGTCCCTTCACCCTCTGATCAAGAGCCCCTCCCCAGCTTTCCTGGAGCCCCTTTCTCTACTGAAAGGCCACTATAAGGTCTCCTCAGAGCTTTCTCTTCTCCAGGCTTAACAAAAAAGGTAAAGCAATCAATAGCAACACTTTTAGAAGAGGAAACAGACCTGTTTGGACAAGAGTGTACAAGTTTTCCATGTTTTTTAATGCCTGTGTCACCAGCCATGCACGATGCCCGATCTGCACAGCCCCCATGCTAAGTGTGAATGGAAAAGCAGCCAGACAAGGTGTAATTTCTGCAAAGCTTGTGGAGCAATAGACGGATGTTTGGTGTAGGCAGAAACTTCATTTGTTTGTGTGCTTATGCAGTGCAAACCTTCATGGCTTCACTACTGGAATAGAAATGACATCCAGGGTGAGTCACAATTCTTTGTCAGGAAAAGGCAAGGATGAAGCCACAGTGGTACCTTTTCTCTGCTCCTGCTTTGGAAACAAACTTCCCAGCCATTTCCAGTCAACAATGGCAATTCAAGCAGACGAGGCTGGTCCTTTATTAATCAGCTTTCAGACTTGCCTGGGGCTTGTTCTAATTGATTTAGAGCAGAGCTGCAATTCTCCAGAAGGGAAAAATATAACATATATTTACCAAGTTTAACCCCACCGTGTCAATCCAATTTCCAGCAGTTTTATGGTTTTATATCCCTGGACAATGTTCTGACTATCGCAGCCTTGTAGTGCAGGGGCATCTTGCTAAAACAGCAATACAGGTGTGTGCAGGAACACAGGTAGGTTTGTGTTTTACCCAGACTTGGTGTCTGGAAGACACTTCTCATCATCACTAGGGATGTTTGAGCAAGTTATCCAGGCCCTGGGAGATGGAAGAAGCAAGTTACACAAACCTTATTAAGCAGGTTATGATTTAAGAGAAGCAGGAGTTCAGAGATAAAGTGCATATTTGGGATCAGAGATTTGAACCATCCACTCAGCTGTTCTGAAATGTAACTTTTGACAACCTGACCCATAAAGCTTTCCTTAAAGTTCACATCTCTCTGCTTTTTTTATTTTTTTACACTGCAGCCTCTGAGCATAAAACCGTTTGCTCCTTTGGTGTGCACAATTTTTTGTAATAAATGTCATCCCATTCATGCAGGAAGCAGAGCTTCTCCCTGCCCCTGATTCTGCAACAGGAGCAGCAAATTCTCAAACTGAATCATGAGATATGAGCATTTACAATGCGACATCCCTGATTTCCTCCTGTATCTCATAATACTGAGCAAAATTGAAAGTGCTGGGTAAGAATGAAGCGTTATCAAGTGAGGACTAAGACCATCTATAATCCCCCTAATCCAAATAGGATTAATTATTTGCGGGAAGTGCTAAAAGTGCTTGTAGTAGATCAAGGGCTAAATGGGTTGGAGTGGGTTGTACAATTTCATGAAGGAGTGGGTTACACAAAAAGAGGATTTGTCAATGAGAAAAACTTTATTAAACAGCTGCTAATTGAAAACAAACTTGCTAAGGAGCTGTCTGCAGCTGAAGAGATCCTTATGCACTTTTATATCAATCACCATTTAATTGAGTCCCTGGGAACTCCTGGCTGGCAGCACATAAAAAACAGAACCATAGAATCATAGAATTGTTTGGTTGGAAAGGACCTTTGAGATCATTGAGTCCAATTGCTACTAACCCAGATCCTTGAGCAGCTTGTCCACCCACCTGTTAAATCCCTGTAGGGTTGGAGAGTCCACCCTTTCAGTGAAGAAATTTTTCCTAATATTCAATCTAACCCTCCCCTGGCACAACTCAAGACCATTTCCTCTTGGTTATAAACTAAAATGGGAGAAGTTTAGAGTAGATATTAGGAAGAAATTTTTTACCATGAGAGGTGGTGAGGCCCTGGCCCAGGCTGCCCAGAGATGTGGTAGATGCCCCATCCCTAGAAACATTCAAGGTCAGGTTAGATGGGGCGCTGAGCAGCCTGATCTGGTTGAAGTTGTCCTTGATCACAGCAGAAGTGTTGGACTGGATGGCCTGTAAACATCCCTTCCAACCTAAACCATTCCATGATTCTATGATAATTAAAACAAAATACAAAAATAAATAAGACTGGAAAAGATAGAAAAAAAGAACATAAAATGGTTCTGTGCAAGGAATAACTACCAAATGTCTACATTTAGGAAGGGTGATTTAAAGTTTTATCTGGGAGAAATAATAGAATGTAATAGATTCCACAGACAATAATCAGGGTCTTATCTCAAAGTGCCAATCTTACCTCATTTGCTATTCCGGGGAAGATGACTTTGTTATCAATAATGAAATGAATTGGCTTCTTCATTTAGAATCTTGTTAATACCACACATGCTCTTCTGTGTCCATTTATTCAGTAGCCCTAACCAAAGATTAATTCCATGGTTAAAATGGAAATAATTTCCTTAAACATCAATTAGCTCGAACATTGTCTTTAGGGGTAATGAGTACCAGCCTGTTCTTTCCTCATCAACACGCACTTCAGAGAACCTCAAAGGAAAGGATGACCAGACTGAGTCCATCAAGCCTAGAGTCAAATGCAGGACTCTAGGTGTGAAGTTCTCTCTAGAGGAACAGATCGTCCATGGCCTCTCTCCAGGTAAAGAGCAGCTCAAGCCTGAAGCAGGAAAGTTTTGCTTTTGCATAATTTAACCACATCCCATATCATCATGGCATAAAATTCATTATCAAAGTTTGATCTTTCACTTGAAGACTATGCAGCTCTTCACCTAGTGGACATCCTGTTTCCATATCATTAAAATGAGGGTAGATAATTGCAACGTACGACATTCAACTGCCAGCTATTGCACTTTGTCACAGTGACAACCAATTCTTAACATCTTGTAGATGATATAGCAAAAATTTGATACTCAAGGATGTCCCATACATGGTTCTTTTCTCTTAACTCCCACATGCTATGACGATTGTTGAAGACAGGGAGGAACTCTCAAGTGGCTTTATAAACTACTCATACACATACATAGATGCAATAGTAATTTAACGGATGATCTGCCTGTAACTTTATGCTCTACCGAGCCTTTAAATACCAGTGTTGTCTTAGCTATTTGTCTGTCAGAGCCCCAACAGCTACATGGAAGGGTCAGGGAAGGTTTTACTATTCATTGTAATCAAAGAGAGCTCTCTATCAGCATTAAAAATGATGCAACTGTGTAGGTCCAATACCTATGTGTATGACCCATTCATGTCCATGTGCCACATTACCCCCTCCAAAGGGACCTGAGAAATGAGATTGGAGATGATCTCCACAGTCTTTGGACTTGTTCTTCCACAGCAACAGCCATTTCATCAGTGGAAGATGTCCGTGCCCACGGATCTGGGAACTGGATAGGCTTTAATGTCCTTTCCAACGCAAACCACTCCCTGATTCTGTGATTCCATGTGAAGAAGTGAGCAGCGTGGGAAGGAAGCTATGAAAATATGCCACCTTTTCAGAGCCTTGGAGATGTCTGCTTTGAATAAACTGATGTAGCAACTCAGTTCATGAGACGAGCACATCCCCCCTCTCTACATCTTTCTAGTAATATTCACTATGTTACAAGTTGTTCACCTTAATTATAAAGCTCAGACTCAGAGCAATCATTAATCACTGCCCAGGAACACCACACTGCACCAAGCAGCCGTAGCACTGAAATACATGTCTGCATCGTGAGAACAAGAGTGGAAGAAATAGTGCTACAAGGAGAGAGGGAGCAGCTCAGTAGATCAAGGGCTGGAGCATTCCAGAACAGAAGAAACAACTGGGAGAGACCCACAGAACTTTTATTTTATCAGTCAAGTGAGCTATAAAAGAGAAGATGAGCTACTTTTCATTTTGCAAAATCAAAAGCCCAAGATTCGTTTAGAAGTGTACACTTAACTGAAAAAGAGAAAACTGGTTATCAGATAGTGAGTGGCTGAAAAAGAACGGAGTAGTGCTATTTTGCAGAGTGAAAAAATGTATATTTCTTGAAAGCACCAAAAAGCAGCAGTGTGTAGTGACTCTCACATCACCTTCAGCATGAGTAGACCCAGGTGTGCACATTAATATGGTATCCAAGTCACAGCCATAGGTTTAAGAGAAAAGCTTGTCTATTAAACATAGGTTCATACAATTCAGATCGTACATCATTCCTAATGCAGCTGTCTAGGAGGTACCTGAAGAAAATAATACTTGGATTTTTTTCTCTTCCCTTTTTGGATAACAATGCCAGCACTAGATCTTGATATAGGACTGTAGGAATCCCCAGAAATAAAGAGAAAACAGAAGTAAATGAAAGTGTAGAAATAATAAATTAAAAACAAATAAGAAACACAACCAAATCCCACACCAGCCTAAAAGACAAGGAAAGTGTACAGCTAGGATTAGTTCTTTTTGAAAGAATGAAAGACAAAAACTCCACCCACAAGCAACTCTAAACTCTGATGCTGGGCACATAGGCACATTAAATTAAATAGTTTCAATTAAAAGCTGTTGTATGCTGTCTTATGCCTGACAAAACCTACATTACAAATGCCGTAAGTCTCATATATAAAACTTATATTTGTTATGTATTGTATAATTGCTGTATTAACAACAGGCAACAGGAGCACAAATAAAGCACAGAAAGATTCAATACTTTATACAAGATTCTAATTTAAACAAATCTGAATCCAGGAATTGTTCTGTAGAGCAGGGTGATGAAGAACGACATCATAGGATCGTGGAATGGTTTGGGTTGGAAGGGACCTCAAAGCCCATCCAGTTGCACCCCTTGCCATGGGGACACCTCCCACTGGATCAGGGGCTCCAAGCCCCATCCAGCCTGGTCTTGAACACCTCCAGGGATGGGGCAGCCACCACTGCTCTGAGCAACCTGGGCCAGGGCCACCCCACCATCCTTGGGATAAAATGACTGGTTCTGACGTAAATAGATGAGTGTTTAAAAGATTGGACAATAACTCTCAGTGGCGGGAGGTCACTGGTGGTGAGGATACTGTAAATGATCCGAAAGGGTTGGGAATGGTGAGGTGGTAGTGCTGACAACACTAAATTATTCAGGATTGTAAAGAGGGCTGACTGCAAAGCATCCCAGATCAGTCTGCCAAAATGGACTAGATTAGAAAATAACAGTTGTAATTTGGTGTAGGTAAACAGAATTACAGGGGAAAGAGCCCTACATTTCCATCCATAATGATGGGGTTTGAGCCTGCTATTACTGCTGAGGGAAGAGTTCTTGCAGTCAGCAGATCAAAAGAGATTTAGAGGTTTATAACAGATAGTTCTATGGAAACATGAACATAATCAGAGAGAAGGAAATTGATACAGGAATGGACTAAGAAAGGAAAAGTTCAGAGAAGGTATTGTGTGTGATCAGAAGTCTGGAATCAGAGGCACAGTAGATTTAGAAAAAATCAGAGAATCATGGAATGGTTTGGGTTGGGAAGGACCTTAAAGAACATCCATTTCCCACCTCCCTACCATGGACAGTAAACTGCATCAAGTTTCTCAAAGCCCCATCCAACCTGACCTTGAACATCTCCAGGGATGTGGCCGCCACCACTGCAAATCACTGAAGAGAACAAACGGGAGAGATCTCCCTGGTTTTCCTCTCTTTTTATCCTCTTCTGCATCTGCAGTGGCTACTGCTCTGAGTAGAAGTAACCTGTGTCTCTAGGAAAACCGTTCAAACACACAGTAGATCGCTGCAGGTAGTGAGTGAAAATAATTGCAAATCACTTCATTTCACAGAACCCGAATCCATCACCAGCAAGAGCTGTGCACTTAGGTTTCTTTCTCCTTTCAAGAGAGCTTGTTATATTAAACTGTTTTGTATATTTGATCTCTTCTACTACTTTAAGGGGCTGCTGGACTGACTTAACAGTTATTTATTCTAGAGATAAAAATGAGAGGAAAGGTGATTTTTAACACTAGAAAATCATTTACTGCCTGGATGTGCATAACCAAGAAAAATTATTAGCTATGGACATAAAGTTGTAGAGTTTGAGCCCAGAGGCCGTTGAAAGATGCTTGTACAAAAATAGCTCCAGTGTCTAAACCATGTGGGCAGCCTGTGCAGAAGATGGAGTGTACTTTTCAGCAACTATTTCTCCAATTATTCGCTGAGATAGAAACATACCTTCGGAATAAAATCCAGATCCCGGGTATATGTTGCCTTTGCACTGCATTGAATATTCCCAGACACTATTTTTCCATCAGACTTCTAGGTTCTTTTCAGAATTAGTATTTTCTACATCCTCCTTTTCCTTTCCCTGCTCCTTTCTATCATGATCTGCACTCGTGGTTTTTAGAAGGGTAGTATTGAAACATCAGTTCTTTGTTTGGCCAGATCACTCACCAGTAGACAAATTCACATTACAAACCCTGTTCATACAAATATTTTTCAAGGAATAATTTCATGAACTGTTCACAGGTTGTGGAACTGTTCTACCTTTCTTACTCATATCTATTTAGCATAGATACTGCACCTTCTGTTTTCATATAAACTCTGAACAATCGTAGGCTCTGCTTCCCACTGAACTACACCTCTTTTACCTCAGAGTCACACCGGGTCTGACATTTGGTTTGCTTTTAATCCTTTATAATCATAAAAATGGCACTGAGCTCTTCTCTCTGGTGACCAATGACAGGACCTGAGGGAATGGCAGGAAGATGCCAGGGGAAGGTTAGGTTGGACTTCAGGAGCAGGTTCTTCCCCCAGAGGGTGATGGAGCACTGGAACATCTCCCAGGGAAGCAGTCACAGCACCGAGCCTGACAATATTCCAGAAGCCTTTGGCCAATGCCCTCAGCCCTATGGTGAAAATGTTGGGGTGTCCTGTGCAGGGACAGGAGCTGGACTTGATGATCCTCGTGGGTCAGGACATTCTGTGATTTTGTGACTCTATGTCCAAGGATATTCCTATCCTATTAAGAGCTGCAGTCAGAGATCAAACCTGCTTCCTCATGGAGTGAATGTATTTTGTAATGGGAAATTGCCAGGTTTTATGCTGGCAGATACCCTTTCAGAATTTCCCTTTCTTTGCTTTGCACAAATTTCTTTCCCCAGAGAGTGTACATCCCACTTAACAGTGTCACACTCAGCCTCAGAGGCTTTCAGTGTGTGTTCTTCCTGCTTTTATGCAACAATTTACCTCCATGAAAACAAGAGGAAGATTTGGTTTTCAAAGCATATCTGTGAGGAATTATAAGCTGCTCAAACAGTGACAAGCTGTAATTTGCTGAACAACGCAGTTTCTACCTTCTTTTGATCCCTTTACTACTAGAAAATTGGTCTGGGATATCAGGAAAACAAGCAGAAATACAAAGCTACAGTGCTGCTCTTTAGAGAGCACACTCATCACAGATTTGAGCATGAATTGAGTCTGAGAGGTGTTTAGGCTGCTGGGTCTCAAATTAGGGAAAGAGCAGAGGTACCTTCATTCGGGGGAACTGAATTGCATGCTGACATCTGATGCTTCTCCATATCCAGTCACTGGATTTCATTGCTACAGGTTGTAGTGAAGTGGGTGCTGGGCTCTTCTCCCACGTAACAAGTGATAGGACTAGAGGAAATGACCTCAAGTTGCACCAGGGGAGGTTTAGATTGGATATTAGGATTGATTCTTTTACTGACAGAGTGGTGAAGCCATGGCAGAGGGTGCCCAGGGCAGTAGGGGAGTCTTCATCCCTGCAGGGGTTCAAAAACCATGTGGCCATGGCACTTGGTGACATGGTTTAGTAGGCACAGTGGGGTTGGACTGGATGAGCTTAGAGATCTTTTCCAACCCTAATGGTGCTATGATTCTATGATTCTAGGTACTTACAAAGTAAGACCAAGAAATAGCCATAATGCTGAAGGAAAAAAATAGTAATAGCAACAGAAGCACCTTGTGGCTGCATTGGGTCATTTTCACTGACTTGGAAATAAAATAAGGAAATGCATCACAAGCAGAAAGTAAATTTAAAGATGTATCAGCAGATGGTCAGTGTGCAAGAGAAGAATGAACTACAGTAAGCAAGGAATGAAAAAGTAGAAAAATAAATATTTAAGAATGAGAAAAATGAAATAAATCCTTGGATAATTCCACAGAGAGAAAATAAAAGACAATACAGAAAACATTCTCTCCTCCAGGTTGCACAACCCCACCTCCCCACCTCTCTCAGTCTGTCCTTGCATGGAAGGTGCTCCAGCCCTCAGATCATCTCCATGGCCTCCCCTGGACTCCCTTCAACAGCTGCATGTCCTTCCTCTGCTGAGGACTCCAGAACTGGATGCAGGGCTCCAGATGTGGTCTCAGAAGAGAAAAGTAGAGGGGCAGAATCCCCTCTCTCACCCTGCTGGTCCCACTGCTTTGGATGCAGCCCAGGACATGGATGGCTTTCTGGACTACAAGCACACATTGCTGGTAGCTCAGAGTGAAAGCAGGACAGGAGATTCCAGTTTGAGAAACTGGCAAATCAGAGGAACTGATAATTTTTTTTTCTCCTCTAGAAAAGAGGGTGAGAGGACCCCTACCAGTCCCCCATAACATACAAATAGAAAGAGAGCAATAACAACTTGCTCTCCATCTTGTATAGGGTGAAAGAGCAGAAAATGAACAGCTGATTTTGCATTAAAAAAGGATTTCAGCAATGTAACAAGAAAAACCCCACTGCCCATCAAGGGAGAGAAGGGCATGAACAGGATAGGGACAATTGTATCAGCACAACTGCAGGAGAGATCCATATTAAAACACATATTAAGCACTGATCTCTGGCTGTGCTTCAGTTCAAGTGGCAGATTAAATGATCTCCCGAGGCTCCTTAAAGTCCGGTATCCTATGATCTGTGCAATTTTTCATGTCATAGGAAATTGTAGTCAAAAAAAAAAACAACTAAAGAAAATACTCCTTTAACAATGACAACACATCTACAAGCACAGCGACCTTATCTTGAACTCTGCTTGAAAGGGAACTTAGAAAAGACAGGGTAAGAATAGAGGAGGCTGTAGGAACAGCTAACGTGATGATTAGAGACTTGGAAAACAGCAATGAGTTTTTCATGAAGGAGATGAAATCTGGGAACATCAGATTAAGCAAACTGGAGGACAATTGGGTGCACTCAGAATCTTGACTCCAGCTTGCGTAGAATTCTACTTTATTGACACACATAGAATTGAAGTCTAATGAAGAAGACCAGGCAGAAGCAGGGACTGGTTTTTGTTTGGTTTATTGTAATTGGTTTCTGCAATAGATAATTAACTATGAAACTCATTGCTGTAAGACATGTCAAAGACTGAGGACTTATCAAGAGGACATAGAAAAGGAGAGGTGTTAACAAGAGTGAGAGGCAGAATATGTATTTTGGAGGAATAAATTATTCCTGCTTGCAAATGAAATCAGCCACTAAGCCCTACGGGCAGGAAAGATATGGTTTTGCAGCACGCTATTGAACATTTCCTTATTATGGACATTAATTCCATGTGATGCTGTCCACCATGTCTGCAGAATAAGCCACCAGGTAGATCTATGTCCTCTTAGCTGTAGTTGTGCCTTCACAACTGTAGCAGGAAGAAAATTCCTGTGGGTACCTGCGGGCTGGAGGTGGAAATCAGCAGTTCTGGGCACCAAAAAGGCAATCTCTTCAGATCTTAGTAGTATCAGTCAAGTACGACGCTTGTATTATAGTCAGGAATTCAGCCCCTGGAAGAATGTTAGGCCATGTTGGAGAGTTCCCCTGACACTTAGGGCAGCGATGAGCCTCTTGTGGATGGCCAGAACAATTCAGTGCCTCACTGGAATCCTCCGTGAATCAGCAGTCAGAGACTAGGGCACAGGAGACAGAGTCAAACCTCCAAAAGCAAAGCAATGCATACAGGCTGTTTAACGCGGCATTTTTTGAGGGATGGCTAATGATAGCGTTGGAGGAACTGTAGGGGAACATATTGATTTCCAAAGCTGCATGAGAAAGAAACATCATTGCTTAACGCTTAAACACACTACCTACAATAAATACCTCTTCATGCGAGAAACTACACCCACCGCCTGCTTCTAAGCTCTGCTTTATCACTATGAAATCGAAGCAGAGATCAACTCCATCGAGATGGGTCTTTTATGAATTGGTGGTTTGAATTTGATGATAATAAGTAGCTGTGTGATGAGGAAGAAAGTTCTCTATTGAATATATATCTTAAAATTACATTCAGCAAAACCGGTGGGCAGGAAAAACAATAAGAACCAAACCCTTTCTTTCCAATACATGTATTTTACTTTTATTTTAGGTCTTCTTGCCCCTCTAGCAAAGGTCATAAATTATTTAACTGCTGCAGCTCAGACTTCTCTTTTTTACTGTCCAATAAAATCTCAGAAATATAAATCCATTTTAGGTCCTTTTTTTAAAGTAATTGAGAGTGGTGACAACCAAAACAGGAATTGAAACAACAATTCAAGGCAGGGTGTCAGCGAGTTGTGAGCACACCAGGAGATACCAGTAGAAAGCTTATAAGGAGGCGTTTTGCTTATTTCTGGCCAAAGATGTCTTGTTCCTTTTTTAAATTTAATACTTTATAGATTCAGTGCTTGGTTCTTGTCTCCTGGCTGCATGGTTCTATTAAACACATAATTCAAGTAGTTCCATTATTATCTGCTAGGCTGCTTACATTTCAGCCAAGTGATGTGGAAAGAGGCAGTGATAACTTTCATAGAATCATAGAATGGTTCGGATTGGAAGGGACCTTAAAGATCATCCTAATCCACCCCTCGGCCATGGGCAGGGACACCTCCCACTGGATCAGGTTGCTCCAAGCCCCATCCAACCTGGCCTTGAACACCTCCAGGGATGCTGCAGCCACCACTTGTCTGGGCAACCTGGGCCAGGGCTGCCCTGTCATCAGAGCAAAACAACTCGGGAAGCTCCACCAAGAACAAGATCTGCCCTTTTACACCTCAAACCTTCTGCCCATCTCTTTTTCCCTGTACTCATCTCCTCCACTAAGGAGAACATAAATTACAAGGGGTTAGTTTAAGCACACATGATAGATATTTCTGTATAAAAATAGATTGCCTCCTCACACATGAATTGCTTCAGCCTTCTCATCATTTCTAGCTGAGCAACAGTAATGACTCCCACAAGAAGCCCAACCAGATCCGCCGTACCTCTATGCTCCTGCTGCAGAGGATGACAGTGAATTCAAATGGCACCGAGGGTCTACTTTCCACCTTCCCCACCATCTTTCACAGTGGTATCTGAGCTGGGAAAAAGGTAAAAGGATTTTAAAGGAAGAATTAAAGTTTAAGCAGGTTACAAACAACACAAAATCTGTTTAAAGGTACATGATGAGAGGCTCGGGCAGAAGGGATGCATGATTCTGTGAGGAGCAATGGGGAAAAGTTAAACTTCAACAGCAGGGTAAAGGGGCTGTGCCAGCTAAAAAGAGGATCATTAAAAAATAGAAATGTATCTGGAATGCCGGGGGCTCCAAAACTGACAGAAGGTAGCTGAGGGTGGAAGGGAAAATGTACTTAAAGCTGAAAGAGGGGAGATGAAGATGAGATCTTAGGCAGAAATGTTTTGCTGTGAGGGTGGGGAGGCCCTGGCCCAGGTTGCCCAGAGCAGTGGTGGCTGCCCCATCTCCACAGAGGTCCATTTCAATCTTCCCTCTTTCAGTTGAAAACCATTCACCCTCATCCTATCCCTGCCCTCCTTGATCAAGAGCCCCTCCCCAACCTTCCTGGAGCTCCTTTCAGTACTGGAAGCTGCTCTAAGGTCTCCCTGCAGCCTCCTCTTTTTACAGGCTGAACAACCCCAACTGTCCCAGCTTCACATCACAGGGGAGGTGCTCCAGCCCTTGAATCATCTCTGTGGCTTCCTCATACTCCCACTGTGTTTCCAATTTTGTAATCAAGAATCGAATTCCTCACTAGAATGAATTTGGTTCATTTAGCTCGGCTGCTGCTCAGAGATGATGGATAACTCCTAAGAATGGGAGAATTCTCTTCCTCTAGAAACAATTCAGACAAAAAAAAACCTTTATATACCTGCATTTGAGGCTGAATTTGGGACCCTGAGGAGCTGGGAGCTTTCAGGTTGGAAACAAAGAATGCCAGGAGCTGGAAAGCAAACTTCCCTGGGGCTCTGACACCCATAGCAGGCACAGAAAAGGGCCACAGGCTGTCAGAGTGTGACACCTCCCCTTCTTCCACTGTTGGGGCTGGGTGGCAGATGGAAAGACTTCCTCAGTGAAGCTGTCTTGATGATCCTGAACGCCAGTGACGGTACACGCTGTATTTCAATACCTCTTCTAAGAAGTGTGCTAGGCCTCCCTTGTCTTTATATTTGAACTATCCATCAAATCAAATCTAGCTGCTCTGTATTTGTGATCTGCTATTGTCATATGCTATTATTCCAACCTTTGTTTTAACTCTAAATTTCTTAACAACAATTTTATGTCTCTTTTCCCAAATCAGTATTGAATAAGACCAACTGGTAAGGAACAGGACCTCCTAGAAAGCACGTAATTACATGATTATTCCCTGCTGATGACTATTTTTGTCAGTTAGCTGATTGTTAAACCATGTACAAAGTGCTCTAATGATACCATGCAGTAATCACTTTTAAAGCAGAGGTTTGGCAGGTAAATCCCATACCTCACAGAAGCTAAAATAATGTCTTTCTATTGCTGTCTGCTCTGTTTCCTCAGCAAGTGGAGCCCAGCTCACATGGCTTATGGTTTCACTGAGCTCCTTTACCACCTCCCAGTGTTAAAGCCCTGATCCTCCTGGGCCTACATCCTCCATCCTCCACCCTTACAGTCACAGAATCGTGGAATAGTGGAATCATTAAGGTTGGAGAAGACCTGTAAGCTCATCCAGTCCAACTGTCAGCCCAGCCCCACTGTGCCTAGTGAGCCACGTCTCCTGATGGAGATGCTTGGGATGTTATTGATCCCCAAAGGCTGTCAGTAAGCGTATGACAATGCTACTCCCTGACCTGGCACCTTTGCATATGACTTTTCTGTTTAACATAACCTGACATCACAAAGTTCATTCACTGACAGTGCCTCCTTGTAAACAGACAAAACCGTGGGAGGAAAATGAGATGCAAGGAAAGGAAGAAACACATTTCCCTTTCTGTCAAGGGTCGTTGCCCAATTCAGTCATTTCCAATGGAGTTTTGAACTACAGGCAATCAACAGTCTCCTTTAATGAGCGCCATGCCTATTAATCTCTCCCTCTAACACAAGCGCTAACACAAGACCTATTGATACCAAGAGAGCTCTCCATCAAGGACTTGAAATGCATCTTGTATTCAAGAAAGAGATATTCTGCCTACAACAACAACCATCCAAAGCACTAAAATACTTGGCAAGCCTACAACCCATTCTCAGTGGAACATGGCTTCTAGACCCTCTGATTTTCAAAGAGACTCAGGCACAGTCCCCTGTGAGACATAAGAAGAACTTCACTCTTGCCCCAGTAAGTTCTACCTGCTGCCTTCCAGGACATGAACACCATGACAAGCAGTTTTGGTGCCTTGGAGTACATGAAAGCATGCTGGGCACTGCTCTGATCCATTGTCCAGCAGCACGTGTCCCACAGAAACTCACCATGACACTCCTCATCGCTTTCTAGCCCTCTGTCCTGGAGCTCTTTGCAAAGAGTCAAAGATCAATGTAAAAACTGCTTCATTAGCAAAGCAGAAGTTGTGCCATGAGATGCCACTCTCAAACCCCTTGCAGCATGGGACAGGTTGACATCACTGTCTCCTCAAGGCACAGTGAGGAAGGACACTGCAGGTTACCCTGCACCATCACCTCTATCAGACAAGTGAGTAGAGAGGATGGGCAAGGGAAAGTGAGAGGTGAATTACCCTCCAAGTTGTAAGAAACTTGAAATGGGCAAGTCTGTCCCTTATCACTGTTCCTGGTTTCAAAGCATCTTCTACACAGTGACCCTTCCTTCCACAATTCTGTCCTACAATGAGACCACCCTGGGACAGTCCCACTCCTCTCCAGGCAGCCCACCTATGGCTACCAGCAGCCGGAGACCTTTCTGCTCATTCTGCACCATTTCCACAGATGGAGCAAGGACTCTAACGGAAGGCTCATCAGTCCCCCTTCCACCACCGGTAATGGAGCATCACATTCCAGCTGTCTCACATGCTGTATCAGGATGTATTTCTAACATTCATCTGCAGAAGAGAGCTTTAGACTCCATCTGCACGCTGCCCGAATCCCAACACCACTGTTGTCCCTCCCCATTTATGTGAGGAATGTCGCAGCACCACAGTGACACATCACCCTGCTCCTCCACGTCCTGCTGAGGACCAGCTCTAGCCCATCGTAGGTGACAGCATCTTCTGTTTTATGGCGTCCTTCTCAATGGCCTGGTGATGCCTAGTGGCGTTAGGATGGTGTGATTGTCCTTGAAGAGGGCTGCTTTTCTCCAGTCTAACATTGCTGCTTATCAACATTACCGATTTCCACGTGTATTTCCTTCTGTTCAGAAGGACAGAAGTAATAGCATTGGTGACAGATTTAAGAATTAGAAAGAGAGTGTCTGGCAGATTCCTTCTCTACTGCCGGCATCCTGGATTGGCTGAATTCGCACTGTGGATTCTTCGCTGGACGTGTCTGGACACCTTCAGCCCCTGCCTGCACTGATGGGTTTCATTTCTCACAAAGGCTGCGGGCAGCTCCATATTCAGACCTCTTAAAACTCTCTCCTCCACTTGTCCTGCTTTCAAGACAATAAACATTGTTCTTTCTACCTTTTGTATTTATTGCTTTCTACACAAGAGGAACTGAATCATAATGCTTGTATTTTCCGTGATCCATCTGTGACTTTGCTTCCCGTATCCCTTTAGTCTGAGCCATTTAGCATGGTTCTGCTCCAGTGGGCAGCCACACTCTCCATGCCGTTAATCCTCCGCAAGGACAGTTCATCCGTCCTTGCTATTTGGAGGTATTTCCTTAGGGAAAGATCTGTTTCGCTAAAAAATCTCTCTTGTAATTAGGAGTCACATGGCCTCATTCATCCCAGTCCTCTCTCATCTTCCCCACAGTGAAATGATAAAAAAAAGCCTATATTGTCTGGAAACCCAGCACCCTCAGCCACTTACATCTGTCCACAGTCCCCACTTGTTCTTTGTGTAGGTGATACTTTGTTTTCCTCCCTGCTGTGGGTTTCATTAGGCTTAACAGCTGCCACCACCTGCATTTCACAATGCACCAGTAACATAAAAAAAGTCCCATATTCCTAAAATTAAATAAGTTCTTCAGCAAGGAAGTTATCTATAGACTCCAAAACTGTGACTAGGAACCGCAAGGTAGTTCTGGTGACCAATGACAGGACCTGAGGGAATGGCAGGAAGGTGCCAGGGGAGGATTAGCTTGGACATTAGAAGCAGGTTCTTGCCCCAGAGGGTGGTGGAGCACTGGAACATCTCCCAGGGAAGCAGTCACAGCACCAAGCCTGACAATGTTCCAGAATTCTTTGGCCACCACCTTCAGCCCCACGAAATGAATATTGTGGTTGTCCCGTGCAGGGACAGGAGTTGAGGTCTCTTCCAACTCAAGGCATTCTATGATTCTATGGTTCCAGGCCCTGAATATCACTGGAAAAAAAAATAAAATAGAAAGAACATAGACCTTGCACAGTTCAAACATCTCCGTGCTCACTCACCCCACCAAAAGGCCAGTCTGCCTTCAAATGGAAACGTTGCAAGTAGAAAAAACAGTAAGGGGCAGAGGCATGAAAAAAAAGAAATCATGAATCAGTGCTTTGATCACACACACTGTCCTGCCTCCACAGAAGTGATGTCCTGCTAATCCCTGCAGGACATTGCTCTGCTCAGTGCCCAGCTGTGCAGACGGTTTTGTTCAGATGAATCTCATCAACCTTTAAAAAAATCAGTTGTACTGCCAATGGCTTACAAATATTTGTAAATCAGGTTAACAGCCCCAACCTTACATATTCCATCTCGGCCTGGGTTTGTTTGTTTATGCAATATTTTATCAGTGCATTCTCCATGAAATAGAATAATATTTATATTTCTATTTCCTCACAGGCAGCAAAACTCCGGATTTGAGAAGTCCAAAGCATCTTTGCTTTTCAGCTCTTTATTGAAGTCCCCATAGGACCTCTATATAGACAAAGAGAATATTAAACCAGAGCCACTTCTTGCTCCACTGAATTTTGATTTTGCCCTACATTTGGGCCAGGTAGAACATCTTCTAAAAAGTAAATCTGGATTGGTTCCCCAAACCCACCACTGATAAACAATTTCCATGGCATGACCAGCATGGCAATGGGTCGGAAGGTAAACGCAGGCTTTGGACCCTATTGGTTTATAATATTCAGCTTTAAGAATCAGATTACATGTTTGTTCAATAGCAATAAACTTCCAGAGTTTTATAGAGTCATAAAAACACTACAACTGCTTCCATTTATGACCTGTATATAATTTACTTGGGTAGGTTTCCTCTCTAATGGTGCAGTGCAAGTGATTTGAGTTCTATTAGCTGGAAACAGTACATCTACATTTGCAGAACTCTCATAAATAATTCTGCCCGATGGACGGCATCCCTTCCAGACTGCTGAGTAAGGAAGGGAGGGGATAACAGGGGGTAGGGGAAGGAGAGAAGGGGAAAGACAGCAGGAATAGAAAAGAAGGCCATTAAGACTTCACACAAATTAGGAATTCAGGGATCCTTTCTTTGCTGGTGGTATCAAAACCCCATTTTCCTGCTTAATTTGTGTGATGCTTTGAGCTTGAAATGTAACCACCGTTCATGCTAGACTGCAGGCTGAACTCATTCGGAGCCTTGCAGAGGCATTAATTTGAAACGGTATCTCCCAGGACACAAAGAATTCCTGAGCACTCAGAGATGCACTCAGCTCCCTGGAAGCTTTAGAGCAATAAATGAAATGTTAGACTGACTTACAGCTAAATTAATTACTCAGTCTCAGGTACAAAACCAGACAAGCTGTATCTCAGGTTTAAGATCGTTTAGCCACTGTAGGGAAGGAGGTTGGGTCACCCTGCGCTAAGAGAGAGGATGGATCATTGCGCAAACACCCAAGGCAGAGGCAACACTGTCTTTTATGCCTATATAGCACCTAATGGTTAAATTACTGCGTGAAGATGCTGATTGGAAGCAGGGCTGTCTGCCATCTATCACTGTAAATGACATTAAAGGTAATGACACTTGATTTCCACCAGAAAACAAATCAATTAAACAATGTCAACTCCTTTCCAATCGAATTATAAAACAAAGGGATAGCAATCGTGGATCATATTTCTTTAATGTATAGCTGGAGGATGCTCAAGGATAATGAAGAACTGGTATAGATTTGCTGTTATTTAGACTATCAGCCATGTGACTTCGATATGAAGTTCTGTGCTTTAACATATAGCAGAAGAAAAATCAGATTGGCTCTTGGGCACTGCCATTCTGGCTCCAGCTGCAATGGCTTCAGGAGCTCCCAGACCCATTTAACCCAGCAAACCAACATCTACAGAGTCGATATGATGGTTCTTTAAAACAGACTGGTTGAGTAAATAGCAAGGATCATGCTAGAAATATGTAAGGATCATGCTAGAATCAGATCAAAAGGGTCACGCATAAATTTAGATTAACAGGCAGAAAAAACTCCAAACAAAACCATTATGGAATTATTGCCCAGAATGACTTTCCAAACAGTGCAGTAGGTGCAAGAAACTAAATCATTTTAAGGTAAGAAAAAAAAAAAAGTAGGAAAGCTTGTAAAGGAGAATATGGGTCAGCCTAGAGTAATAAATGGAATGGGCAATACGAGTTCCTATGTGACTCACCTTGCCACTGCACTGGACGAGAGCTGAGGATGGAAAGAGTCTTTGTTGTTGTTCCTTGATTGCATTTGTTTCCTATTTATTGTATACAGAGCAAACTGAGCTGTCCTGACAGATATTTTTATAACCCCGTCTACTCTTTTCATAACAGTAAACCTTGTGTAATGCAAAAAGGATTTATTTCAAAGGAATTTTATGTCAAAAAAAATGGAATCAGAGAAGGACTTGTGGACTTGTACCTACTTTGTTCAACTTCCAGTGCTCAGCGCTGCTGGTCTCCGCTTTCCTGGATGATGAACAAAAGGACCTCTTTGCTAATGGCAAGTGCTACATGCTACAGGGCCCTAATTCTTTCATAGCCACAAGCACGTCTTACGATCAGAAACAAGAGGTCATTTTCTTCCTATTCCAAGCTGGCCTTCCAGTGAATGGAGTTAGAGTCAAAGAAACCAATAAACTAACATATATTGGTAACATTCTCGCTTAGCTTTATTTACTCAGGCGTGTTGGATAGATTTCGCGTTACACCACGATGCCACGCAAAATGGAAAAATCGGTCAGGGTAACTGCAAGAGTAAAACCAGTTCTTAGCTTGGCTGCATGCAGTTAATCTTCTTGGGAGTAGTGAAGCTCTGCAGAAGGATCTGGACAGGCTGGATCAATGGGCTGAGGCCAATCGTATGAGACTCAACAAGGCCAAGTTCTGGGTCCTGCTGTTGGGTCACAACCCCACGCAACAATCCAGGCCTGGGGAAGAGCAGCTGGAAAGCTGCCTGGGGGAAAAGGACCTGGGGGTGCTGTTTGACAGTGGCTGAACACAAGCCAGCAGAGGCCCGGGTAGCCGAGAAGGCCAGTAGCCTCCTGGCTTGGGTCAGCTGGAGTTGGTCTCTTCTCCAAGTTACAAGTGATGGGACAAGAGGAAATGACTTCAAGTTGCACTAGGACAGGTTTAGATTGTATATTAGAAAAAACATTCTCCACTGGAAGGGTTTTCAGACACTAGCAGAGGCTGCCTAGGGAGGTGGTTGGGTCACCACCCCTGGAGGTATTTAAATGTGAGGTAGACAAGGTGCTCAGGTATCTGGTTTAGTAGCAGACAGGTACATTTGGACTTGATAATCTCAAGGTTTTTTCCCGACGAAGTGATACTGTGATTCAGTGCAACAAATGCAAAAGACATGACTGAAATATTACTGTTGAAAGCCATATAAAAGTCATCATAAAGTGCTGATGTTCAGCAACTACGTTGGAAAAACAAAAATCAAGAAAACCAGTGCAATATATTGAACTTCAAAAATGGGCACTAAGCGAAAATTATTTCTTATTACCTCTTTTGTCTTAAGAGGAGAATAAAAGGAAAAGTCAGAAGAGTAAAATCCTTGTCTATAGAGTAGAAAGCAGAGATATCACACTGGGGCTCTCAGCAGAAGTATATCACTAGCCCAAAGGGCTTTAGAAAGACCAAGAGAAGCTAGCAAGACTAAACAGAGAGGCAAAACAGGTACTGGAAATACAAAAGGATAATGAAGATTTAGAGAAATAGGTGCACAGCAAAGATCTAATACATTTTTTGCAGCTGTTTTTACCATGGAACAGGTCAAGAAGGCTCCTGCACACCTACAGTTTCTTTACAAGGGGACACATCAGAGGACGGTTCTCATATTGAAGGAGATCATGAAGCATATCCAAAGGTATTATAGCAAATCACTAAGACAAAAGGATATTCTTCTAGGAGTACCTAAGGAACTCCACTGTGAAATTGCTGAAATAATAACTGGTGCACAAGCTGAAATGTAGAAATATCTCAATGTCAAGGCACTTGAAGGTAGCTAATGTGGTTGCAGTTTTTAAAAAGGACCCAGTGCGAGGTTTGGGAACCTTCAGACTGATAACACGTCTGTAGCAGGGTAATTGATAGAAGCTATAATACAAAAGAGGATCCACAGATAAATAAAGTATAATGGGGAAAAGTCCATGCAGTTCTGTTAAGGAAAATCATGCTTTACAACCTACTGTAGCTCTTTGAAGAAGTCGGTAGACATGGGGATAAGGAGGATCCAGTTGATAGCTTATTTCCATTTCTAAAGGGATTTTACAAAGCCTTTCACCAAAAAAGCTTAAAGTTAAGCTACCATGGAATGAGAGGGGCAGTCCTCACACAAATGATTGTTTAAAACATACAAAACCCCACAGGTTCATAATTATATGATCAACCTTCCCAGGTAAGTATGATAGCTACTGAAATTAGCTCAGTGAATAAAATGTTACAAGTTATTATGACAAAAAAAGACCAAGCATTGCTGTTACAGCAAGGAGATTCACGATGCAAGCACCTGCTGACCACTTCACGTGGTTCTGATGCCTAACTCAAGAAGGATGCGCCTGAACTTGGAAAAAACAGAACAGGGCAGCAGACACGATGAAAGGTCCAAAGTGACTTCTCTTCAAGGGACAGACACATATGCGATCGTTCTTCATCCTGAAAGAAATATATCTGGATGGGAGGAAGGCACACAAGTGGACACAATACCTGTTCCACAACCAGCTGAGGAGTTTGCACAGTGCAGGAGTGGAGGACTGCGTCTGCTACATTAACATGTGGCAAAGCACTCAGAAGATGTCTTGCAACAGCCTTACAGACTGCAGCAGTCATGTCATAGCAACAAGTTGAGGATCTCCAGCAGGTCTTTTACTGACCAGTTTCTTGATGTAAAAAGACACTTGGAGTCAAATCTTCCAAGTGGATACTAGCTTAAGAGCACTCTGGAAACTGTCTTTAATGCTTTCCAGAAGATGGAGTACAAAAAGATTTAGATCAAGATATTCAAGTCAAAACCATTTATGATACTCTCCTCTCCTTTTAGGCAAAAATTACCCATAACAGCTGGGAGTCCATAGAGAATAAATGGCTACATCACACCAAAGAAATGATCTCCATCAGCTATGATGGACTAACCTTTATTGTTTGAGTCCTCTACTTGAGAACTTCTTTGGTTGCCTGCCAAGTTCATGAAGGAGTAATCTTCTCTTGATTCATAACCTGGCTCCTGAGAGTATATCCTGTCCTTCCTCTGAAGCACTGGAGGCTGGCAGAGAGAGACATGCAAGCGAGTAAGTTTGGCAGTAAACCTGCTCTAAGATTGCACTTAGAGGAGCATTAACAACTTTCATTTCAAAGTTCAGCATTTCCTGCTCTCAGGTTCAGGGTGAAAATCTTTGCCGTGGAGCTTGTTGTAATCTTTGCGGTTTTACCTCTGCGTGCTCTTTGGTAGCTTTTTCTCCCTTTTCCTAACCAGAGGTTCTAGTCCAGACATACGCATCATAGAAAATCGCTCGCAAGTTTCCGAGCTACAGAGGGGTCCTAGGACGTTAATCGGTTCTCTCATTTGCTCTGATCTCTTCCTGTAGTCCAATCTAGCTGAGACTTACTTGCTTGCTTTAAGTATTGAGCAATGTGAAGTGGTTTGTGAAGGAATCACAGAATCATTAAGGTTGGAAAAGTCCTCTGAACTCATCCACTCCAATTACCACCACTGATCCAAGCCAAGATGTTGTTGGCTTTTTTGGCCACCTGGGCCACTGCTGGCTCACGTTTAGCTGGCTGACAACCTTTCTGAACCAGCACAAAGTTGTCCGAGATGACAGCAAATGGCCCTTGGCACCAAACTCGCATTTCAGTCAGCATCCTGCCAGTACCGATAAGCAGATCAATGGAAACTCTTGTTCTGAATTACATATCATAAAGACATATTAGTATCTGCCAATCATTCTATCCCTTTATCTCCTACAAGAATTCTTAATGAGGAAGGATTTCTAAATCAAGATTTTAATATGTTTGCATATTAAAGCCCTGCAAAAAAACGCTGGTAGTCTTGACTGGGATTCCCACATTGAGACTGGGACACTTCTGGCAATCGCTGCCTGCAAACCAGCCCTAGAATGTCCCAGAGGTAGTTTTGCCTTCTTTCGTTATTAAGCAAAATGAAATATGAACAGGTAGAAATAGATACATCAAAAATTTTGGCAAGCGTGAAGAGAAGTCAGGCACCTGTGACAACCCCCTGTACTACATCGTGACAAACCAATGGAGTGGCCTGTTAGCACCTCTGTCACTACAGCAGTAACCGGTGCTCTTCTATGAGGTGACACAGGAGCCCTTTCCAAGGTACAGAACCTTCTGCCATGCAAGCACTCACAAAAATTACCTCTTTCCCACTCAACATATAAGATTTCTATGTGATCTACCCAGTGCAGTGAGAAAACAACTCGTGTGTGATCTTCAGATAGATAAACAAGTGATTAGTTAGTTATTTTACATCTTACAAGGCAATGGTGGCACAAGGATTGGAACAGTGCACTTAGTCAAGTGAAAAATTGAAGACAGTGGAGTGAACAGCAATACAATTATTTGAAGGCTGGAAAATGAGTTTTTATGAAACACTGGAAGAGTTCAATACATTCTGACTATCAAATAAAAGAGAGAAGACTGAGAAATGACTGCTATATGGTGTGTAAACAGCCTGTGAAGGAAGGACATTAAAATATGCCCTACAAAGCAAGAGATGAAGTGACCATCAGCTGCACAAATCCAAATTAGAAATAAAACTATTAACAACTGGGAGAGTCGCATGATGGGCCAGAAGTGCAGACCCCACTTAATCAAATAAAACTTGGATGCAGTTTGGGACGATGCTTTGTTAAACACAAGATATCAGGCTTATTCCACAGCTAACTGGAAGAAATCTCTCAGAACATAAAATCAGAGTAAAGACCATAACAGTTCTTTCAAATCCAAAGCTATGCATTTTATATCAAAACGTTATCTTCAAGGAATAGTAACATAGCTCAGTCAAGCAGACAGCACGAAGAAATGTCAGAAGTGGAGTACTCAGTACAGAGAAGAACACGGGATGCTGGTGAATGAGAAGCTCCACATAAGCCAGCAACACGTGCTTGTAGCCCAGAAAGCCAACTGTATCCTGGGCTTCACCCAAAGCAGAGGGACAAGTGGGTGAGTGAGGGGATTCTGCCCCTCTGCTCTGCTCTGGTGAGACCCTACCTGGAACTGCAGCAGGAGCAGGAGCCTGGCCCTCCATGGTAACAGTTCCCCACCATGACCTCAAAATGTCCACTATCTGTCTCACTCACTTACTCAACCTCCAGTTTCTTGCAAAAATGAGACAGAAGCTGGACTCAATGATCCTTGTGGGTCCCTTTCAGCTCAGGACACTGTGATTCTCTGATTCTACTTTAATACTCTGTGTGCATCACTGCTGCCCTGATAAAATGAAGGCACTAGTACCAATTCACCCCTCAGCTGTATCAGGAAGATATATTCATTAAATTTTGTAAAGAAGGAAGGTTCTACGGGGAAGCACGAGAGGAAAAACCTGGTAAGAAATTAATAATTCTGTATTCAGTGCTGTATGCAGTAAATAATGCATTGAGCCACACGCTGAACGATGAGACTCAATGAAATATTGAAGAGTTGCTCTTTCAGCGAGCAAGTCTATTCTGTGCAGTGAATGAGGCAGGGATTCTGTCTAAAGAGGAAAAGCGATCATGTATTTAAGGCTGTATAACAATGCCTACGCAGAGGAATGAAGATTTGAAGATGTCCTTAAATCCGATGCTTCCTAATTTTTGAGCACTTGACTTTGTGACCTTGAAAATTGTTTAGTAAAATATTATTGGGAGCGTTTTTTTTTTTTATTTCCACCATTTCCCTTCTTTGTTTAGAGTTTTTGAGTAGGCATCACACATCTGCCATACAGATGGTAGGAGAGACAGGTAATCCCTAGCTGCGGCCTGAAGGACAGCTCAGAAAGTTGATTTCGTTGCGAGTATGTGAAATCGGACAAGAGAGTAGAATCATGGAATCAGTTGGTTGTAAAAGACTTTTGGAATCATTGAGTCTGACTGTCTGCTACTAAACCATATACCTAAGCACATCATCTACCCATCTTTTCAATACCTCCATGGATGGGGACTCTACCACTGACCTGGACAGCCTATTCCCATGCCTAATAACCTTTTCAGTGAAGACATTTTGATGCCATTTCCTCTTGTCCCACCATTTTTTAGTTGAGAGAAGAGACCAACACCCACCTCACAACAATCTCTTTTCCAGGAGCTGCAGAGAGTGATGAAGACTCCTCACTTACAGTCACTTTTTGTCTTTATATATACTGCCCTGTTTCAAACAGTACACAAAGCCTGGCATGCCCTAAGACTGATTTTTTTGTCCCTGTAGTTCTGTAGGCAACAGGGCTTCGGGATGTGCTTGTTTTTAAAACAAATGCAAGGGTAACGCGTGTTTGGGACTGTAGAACCAACACATTATGTGGGCTCAGTACTAATACCAATGCAATTTATACAACAAATCAGCCAGAGAACTACACATTCTCCTGCCTTCACTTTCCAAGATGACAAATGCTCTTACATGGCTCAGAGATCGCTCTTCATTTTTTAAGATAAATAAAGGCTTATGAAGAAACATCAGTTTTACATGAAAAAAACTCTCTTTTTCCTTTAGCTTTTGTCATTATTGTATTTACACTTCAACTTTGCACTAAGCCCTTCGTTACCGTACCATGGCACATCACTCATCCTCCCTCACATCTCAAGTACAAGAAAAACAAGAAACCTGCCTTCTGCATTTCTCCTCCTCTCTCCCTTGCTTTCCTTTGTGTTCTTGCTCATCCTCCAGTTCTTACCCCATTCTTCATTGCCTTCACGTTCTTCTGATCCTCTACAGTCACCATGCGAGCCCACACTGCTGAATATCTGGAGGTGTTTCCGTTACCTTCTAGCAGTCACTTGATTCCACTTGGAAACCTCTGTGACAGAGCAGTGCTGGTGTCAGGATCCATGGCTGCATCCAGGATGTATGAAGAGATCCTGCTGTTGAAAGAGGAGTGGTTGTCCTTCCTCTTGAGCCTTTAGTGTCTTCAGGTGGGCATAGGTGTCCTGCCCTTCCTCCAGCTACTCCAACATCTCACCTATCTTCATCTGCCGCTTTGTGCTGAGCTGTAGGGACTGTGTCTCCATCACTGCTCTTCCACTGACCAGCATCCGTCTAGGCTGGTGCAGGGCAGGTAGGTCCAGCAGTTTTTTGCAGATTTTTGCAGTTTTTTATTCCACTAGGATAACCTGAAGCCTGGCTCTGAGGTGCCCCTGGAGAGGCAGCTCCATGGCCCACAGAGGAGGCAGCAAAAGCCCTCAGGTGGATGCTATTTATCACCTCTTCCTGTTTCAGCAACACAGCTGAGCCAGGAGGTCACATCAACACTGTCAGTTTGCTGCTCCTTGCATTTTTGCTTATCATCCCTGATTCCCCAAACAACCACATATTTGTTCATCTCAGCTCTGTGCTGCCCTCTCCCCATGGCCATGTCTGTGCACATCTCTTCTGTACCACCGCAGGGCATGGTCTCAGTCTCCTGTCACAGAAATACAGCTCTGCAGGACCTCATCACCCCTGAGGTGAGGTGTAGGGAAAAATGTTTCAGTGGTATGGAAATAGGCACAATATTCAGCAGCCTGAGGGCATCTCTTCTCCACAACAAAAATGTTTCCTTATTACCTTGGACAAAGATTCAAGATTCATTGAATAACCTGACCTTTTCCAGAGACCACAAAGGGGTGCGAGCAAACAGTCTGGTTGGGCTGCTAAGTTGTTAAATAAGTAGCCACGTGGCCATGGCACTTGGGGTCATGGTTTAGGAGATATGGTGGGGTTGAGCTTACAGTTGGACTGGATGAGCTTGGAGATCCTTTCAAATCTCAATTATTCTATGATTCCATATCACTGTGTCTCATTTTCCCATTCCATGGAAACAGTGTTGATGGCTCCACTATGGTGGAGCAGTAGATGTTCAACTGTGAGGTACCCTTCTCCCTTACACTGTAGGCCAGACCAAGATAGATGATTTACACTGAAATACATAACCATTAATTTAAAAAACAATAATATCATATATTCATTATTTTTCTTATCATGTCTCTCTTCCAATACACATTCATAAATAGAAATGAAAGAACAACTAATGTGCCTTTAGTTACTGTGGTTGTCTGTTTTCCAATCATAATTCATGACCTGCTTCAACAAACAGGAGAACAAACATATTTGCTTTTGATAAATTAAAATGGTTTGGTACATTTCTTTATTACATTTTTTTTTCTTCCTCTTCTGTAGTGTTTTCCTTGCAGTGATTCTCTTTGCTTTCTCTATTCCAATGGCCATAGACTCGATCTATGCTTGGTGTCTGTTACACCACAGTAGTGTCAGGGTAACTTCCAGCCATGGATTCAGACTGAGATCACAATCTGGCATTTAGCATCTGAAAATGTGCAAGATTTTATAAATACAAGTTCAGCTCACAGGAAGAATGGGACCTTGTGATGAACCAAAGAGATAAGGGAAGAAATTTCTCCACTTATGATGTTCAGATGAGCTGGGCAGCCCAAGAACTCAAGTCTTTTTTTTTTTTTTTAATGAAAAGGGGTAAAATAAATCAAAACAGCAACCAACACTCTTCCCTCTCTAACATATGATTACATTTCAAATGTAATTACAAATGTTTCCAGAGGGTGCAGATGTATTTAGTCTCACAAAGCAGAGCTAATTTATTCATAAGCAGATCTGCAAGGCTGCCCAGGCAGAATCCACTCCATATTCAAGGGGATTATTAAATTGGGGAGTGTGAAGGGTTTCTTTGCAAGAGTCTCCAGTGCTTAGATACAGCAGGCAGCCAAATAAGAGGAAGATGGGAACGACAGGCAAGAAGACCTATTTGCATGATGAAAAAATTGTCACAGTGACAACCCCAAACTGGCAGCGTTTCAGGAGGGAGAACGGCTGCACAACACTGTTAGGCAAACATCTCTAGAAATAGGGAAGCAGCCCTGTAGGGACTGATACCTTGGCAGGGTACATCCAGTTAGGCTGCGGCCTCTAATTTGTGGGATGTCTGGCAGATCTTCTTGCTGGAGCCCCTCTGGTACATCTGGAAGCCACCCAGGAACATAAAAACAGTGAAGAGTCAGCATCTCTAGGCAGGCTGGTGCTGCCTCCCCTACACTGTTTGTACTCCCTGAAAAAAAAAAAAAAAAAATAGAGAGAGAGAGGAATAAGCAGCTTTTTAAACTGCATCTCAGCAGTTCCTGACCCTGCACATGTTCCTAATATGCTCTGGTCATCAGTGATCCCAGGTGTCTTAGCTGATTTGGCATTGAGGCAGGACAATGGAAAGGTTTAAAGGTGCAGGGGAAATAAATGTGGTGGGTTGGCCCCTGCTGCTTGCTCACTGGGTTAGGGCTAACTGCAAGGTGATGATAAGAAGCTCCTTTCTGTCTTCCACCTTTTAGTTGCTGTTGAGCCCCAGCAGTGACTGGGCACTGATCTGGGTGCAGCAGCAAGCAGGGACAGAGGCTACAGCATCTGTCTGAGGCAAACATCACTTGAGCAGTCCTAGAGGGCTTGTTCAGAGGGGCATCTGCCCCACCAAATTCAAACCTGTTCCAGCTTGCCCAGAGAAGTTGTGGCTGCCCCATCCCTGGAGATGTTCCAGACCAGCTTGGATGGAGCTTTGATCAACTGGATCCAGTGGGAGGTGTCCCTGCCCATGGCAGAGGGTGGAACTGGATGGGCTTTGAGATCCCTTCCACCCCAAGCCACTCCATGGTTCTGTGATTTACAGATGATTGCAAGAAAAATCAAGGTTTTGTTCTTTACCCTTCCCTTCCATTTTTCCTTTTTTCCTCCTTTTCACAGCTTCTTGGAACTTTCTCAGCTTTGGAATACTGAAGGAGCTTAAAAAGAAAAGTGAATTTGTCACAGTGTCACTTTCACGAATTGGAAACATTTTTAAAGTTGCAAAGTAGAAGAGGGGGGAAAAGGGCAAAAATCAAACTTCATATTCTTCACGAAAGGGAGGAAGGGGAAAAAAACCAAACCCAAACCCAACATGGCAAGTGTTGAAAATCTATCTTGTCAAAACTAGTGACAGGGTGGCAAAATGGATCCAGCCCAAATTTCTCAAGGGAGAAACAACTACTCTCTTTCCTGCTTTCTCATAAAATGATTTTGCTGTTTCCCAGAGCTCTTTGGTCAGCTTGGAGTGGCAGAGCTCCAGGTGCTGCCCATGCCCCTGGAGTTGGGACAAGGAAGCAAAATCAGGATTTTGGGCACTGGAACAGGCTGCCCAGGGAGGTGGTTGATTCACCTTCCCTGGAGGTGTTTAAGGCACGGGTGGATGAGGTGCTGAGGTATATGGTTTAGTGTTTGATGGGAACGGTTGGACTCGATGATCCAGTGGGTCTCTTCCAACCTGGTTATTCTGTGATTCTGTGATCTTCCCATGGGTGTGGAGCTTTGGTGAAGCCAGGTAGATCTGCAGCACGAAACCGTGGCTTTCTGACAACGCGGGTGTCAGAGGAGGGATTCTGCTGCTACAGGATGGAGGGCAGATAGGAATCAGCTCATAGGATGTGAGCTGCATTGTGTGAGTATCTTCTTTTGATGAAACACTACTAAAAATTGGTGCCAAGGGGCATGGGTGTCGAAAGAGCCTTGTTTGACATGCACGAGATGAAGAAGCCCTGAGGCAGGAGGACTGAGCAAATGGGCACAAGCAAGGGAGAAAGGAAAGTAATGTCAGCTAAGCATTTATTTGTCTTGCAGTAAACACAGGGCAATAGTTTTATGTTCCCTCAGTGCCTCTGTAAACATGGAGTGCTGTAATGACCAGCTGTGCCGGCCAGCCAGCAGCACTGCCTTCACAACAGTACAGCAGCTGCAAAAGCTGCTTGTGTTAAGTTCTGCCCATCTATTCTGCTCTCATGAGACCTACCTGGAGCCCTGTGTTCAGTTCTGGAGTCCTCAGCACAAAAAGGACATGGAGCTATTGGAGCGAGTCCAGAGGCCACGGAGACGATCCGAGGGCTGGAGCACGTGCTGTATGAGACCAGGCTGGGACAATTGGGGTTGCTCAGCCTGGAGAAGAGAAGGCTGCAGGGAGACCTTAGAGCAGCTTCCAGTACTGAAAGGATCTCCAGGAAAGCTGGGGAGGGGCTCTTGATCAGAGAGGGCAGGGATGGGCTTTGAGATCCCTTCCACCCCCAATCATTCTATGATTCTGTGCCAAAAGACAGTATTCCAGGACTGTCATCCCAGGGCTCTGCACAGCTGCTTCTCTGCCCTGTACTGTCCTCCTGGCTTTCTCAGGGGTCTCGTTCTCACGACAACACATCATCCATTGTAAGGAATGAAAACTCACCAAGACCTGCCTGGAAGATGCAAATCTTGAGTGTTGCTGACTCTGCCCACTACTTAGTGTCTACAAATTCACTTGAACCAGGAAAACTCTTGTGCTTCCAGATTAAGGGGAAATTTTGCCTCCGTGTGTGTGTCTTAGCACGCGGGAGCTGCTGTGCCAGCCACAGAGTGGCTGTGCTTTTCCACACTGCCTTAATGTGTTACTTGGGGAGGGCAAATTAAGACATAGACTTAGTTCCAGTGTTAAGCCAAAGTGGAGAGCATGCAAATAATCACTGTTCTAATTAGTCTAATTACTTCAGAGATAGCAGAGTTTTCCCCAGGAACTTTTCCTCAATCGTCTGGCAAAGTAAATGTGTGGCTGATTCTGGCCTCCACGGCAGCTCGGAGCGAGGACGTTCCCAGGAGATGCTGGCAGAGTCCAGGGGAAGCAGCACAGCTTCCAGCTGAGCAAACCCAGCACCATGACAGGCTCTCGTAGAGGGTTGTGCCCTGTCTGCCACTCTGTATGAAGGAGCTCTGTGTTTTGGGGGTCCCACAGAAACAAAATAATAAAAGCCACATGGTCAAGACTGTTTAACCCGCCCCCCCCCCCCCGCCTTCTCTAGCAACGGTGTAAAGGAGATGTAAATCAAGAGTGTTCACTTGTGTAAAGAAGGTGGAAACATTAAAATAGCAGCATGCTTGATGATTCAGCAGTGGATAACTCTGTGCTGTGCTTGCACTGATCTTCTGAGCCTGCTCCCACACCTCTGTGTGCTTTCCAAGGCACCTGGTCCCAGCTGCCCAACCTGGGTTGTGCTCTGCTGGCTTTGTACCAGGCTCTGGGGAGTTTGGCTCTTGGTTGCTGCTCCTTAAAAGGTGTTTTATTTCCAAGATCTTTCCAACAGAGCCCATCCAGTTCCACCCCCCTGCCACAGGCAGATACACCTCCCACTGGATCAGGGGATCCAAGCCCCATCCAACCTGGCCTTGAACCCCTCCAGGGATGGGGCAGAAACCACTTCTCTGGGCATCCTGGGCCAAGGACTCCCCACCTCAGAGCAAAACGTTTCTTCCTAAGATCTCATCTCAATTTCCCCTTTTTCAGCTGAAAACCATTCCCCCTCATCCTATCCCAGCACACCCTGATCAAGAGCCCCTCCCCAGCTTTACTGGAGCCCCTTTCAATACTGAAAGCTGCTCTAAGGTCTCCCTGCAGCCCCTCCCCAGCTTTCCTGTTGGTATCCTTACACTGACAGGACAAGTGAAATTATTTCTCAGCCCTTAATCTGTGCAAGACATTCTAATGCTGTGGAATCTGCTGGGTCTCCTTTGCTGTTTGCTTTTCAAGATATCCAGTGATCATCCAAGTGCGCACAAAAGTGAATTTTCAAATCACCTGCCTGAATATTCACGAGGCTGCATATTCAGCTACATCCAATAGGAGTATCTATGCTGGAAGTGCCTGTGTAGCTGCCCAGTCAGAGAGAAAGCCACCACCAGCTTATCTAACCAGGCACAGCACCCTGACACAGAGCAGAGAGGTGGGGAGAGCTGCTGGTGGCTGATAAACAGGGCTAAGAGGAAGGGATGAATTTGGGGAATAACTCTCAGCAATGGAAACATCCAAAGGAGCTTGTATTATCTTCTGGGCTGCTTTCTCCTGCAGCAGAAGTACAGGTGAGCACAGCAGCCAAACATGAGCTGCATTCGCCGATGCTTCCTGCGTCCTACTGCACTATTGCTGGCACCAGAGAAGCATCCTAAATCCTGAAGTTCTGCTCCCTTTAATCCCATAAGCTTCGTGCTGTGTGAGCCAACCCCAGCTGCAAGACTGTCTGGATCTTTTCGGCAAAGTGAGGAGGAAAATTAATGAGTCGACTTGCAGCACTCAGCCTTGAAATAATTGTGTATGACATGCAGACCCCACCTTGCACAGCTTTGGCTCCCTGGAAGGAGAAGGCAATGATATTACTTTACAATTTGATCCTGACTGCCATTAATTGATTTCAGAGCTTTGGCCCTTCACTCTGTTGGAGCTGCTAACGAACCCAATCAACCTCTGGCTGCCGGTTACAGATGACCTGGTGGGGATAATTACGTTAATATGACAGTCAGACTCTGAAGGGCTGTGGCACAGCTTCAGAAATGTTAGAAAGCCTTCTGAATATGAGACACTAGAACTCAAACTCAAAGCAAGTCCAGGAGCTGTCATCACTACACTTGAAGTTTGGCAAATTCTGTTTTAAGCAAGGCAAGCTGTTGGACTGGAATCTGAGCTGTCCCATGGTGATGAGGAAGGCAAGGCCAGAGAGAAATGATGAGCATTGTCAGGTCTGCTCTTCTTCATGTGTTTTGGGATGCCCAGAAGCTTGGATTTCAGGTTTCTTTCAGATGTATGGTACATCATCCATGGGGGAAAAATAACACAGAAACATAGAAAGGTTAGTTAGAAGGGAACTTAAACACTATCCAGTTCAAACCTCACCCATGCAATGGGCAGGGACACCTCCCACTGCATCAGGTTGCTCCAAGCCCCATCCAACCTGGCCTTGAACACGTCCAGGGATGGAGCAGCCACCACTGCTCTGGGCAACCTTGACCAGCGCCTCCCCACCCTCACAGAAAAAAACTTGTTTTCTTAAGATCTCATTTCAATCTCTCCTCTTTCAGCTGAAAACCATTCCCCCTCACCCTATCCCTGCCCTCTCTGATCAAGAGCCCCTCCCCAGTTTCCGTGGAGCCCCTTTCAGTGCTAGAAGGTGCTCTAAGGTCTTCCCGCAGCCTCCTATTTTTGCAGGCTGAACAGACTCAATTGTCCCTCCATGTACTGGAGATACTCCACCCCTTGGATTATCTCCATGGCCTCCTCTGGACTTGCTCCAGCAGATCCATGGTCTTCCCAGTATCCAAGGACTCTAGAACTGGACACAGGGCTCCAGGTGAGGTCTCATGAGACCAAGGTGAGGAGCAGAATGCCCTCCTTCACCCTGCTGGTCCCACTGCTTTGGATGGAGCCCAGGATACAGCTGCCTTTCTGGGCTACAATCTCAAATCTACAAAGCATTTGTGTCCATCAGGAAAAGAAAGGGGGGACCAAAGGCTTTTCTAACATCTTAATCCCAGATGCAGAAAGCCAAACAAATGGGGAAACAGATATTACAACTTTCTCTATCAATTACAGAGGAAGATCATTACCTGACCTGAATTTTGACCAAGAAAACCTTGCATGTGCAAGCCTGAACCATCACAGCTATCCTGAGATTCCTAGAAGAAAAAGAACATCATGACTGCATTTTTATGCTCTGGTTTTGCCCATTTCCAATGCTTCAGCTCTTCAGGTGGGTATTTCCTATTTGTTAGAATAGTGGGAGTTCTTAATCACTCCTTCACATTTCTCTCACTGCTGCAGACACAAAGTTCAGCATCCTCAGCTCTGTTTTATGAGTGGGGAAAGTAAGACTCATCAGATGGATGTGACCTATCCAAGCGAAGTGGAAGGCTGAAGAATGGAGCCCATGTTTCTCATCTTCTAACTGATGGCTTAGCCTGAAGGACAAAAGCTCATCCTCTGTTAATGAAAGACAATCTGCGTCCCCAGAAATCTGTGAGTTTCTGCTCTCAAGAGGGAGATTCTCTTTTACAAATCCATTCTCATCCCCAATGCAGACATATCTACGCTGCACTTGTAATGTAAGTTCAGTTGTTTCCATTACCGTCGCACACATTTACACACAATGTCCACTTCACACACTCCAGAGTGGTGCAAAACCGCTGAGCCAACACGGGTACCTGAAACTACTTGGTTTCTCAGCAGAGTAAATTAGCTTCTGTAGAGCTCCCTGATGTGGCACTGTGTGAAACATCTCCAGGTATTTCTTGTTTAATTAAGGTTTTTAGCAATAAAGCTTGTGAAGGATTAGGAATAGAAAGCAATTAGGCTCTCAAGAGATCTAGCTACTAGTTTTCTTAGCTTCCGTGATATAAGCATGAGTACTTGACATCACAGGAAAAAAGGGTAGGACCTCGGACGCAAGGGAGAAATTGCTTGAAGAAAGGGCACGCATTTCTGTTAATGGAATAAAAACAATTGACCTTGCAGTTCTTTATTTGATATCTAGGAATAGATATACAATGAGTAATGAAAATGTTTTGGCATCAGGCATGTGTATAGGATGCTGGTGAAGCTTCCTGATGTGTTGTGCGGTTCGGGATGGGGCAAGTGGCAGCCTTGGTGTTCCAGGTGTGCTGTGGTTGCTCAAAGCCTTTGTTTCCAGACATTGAAGCTGCTGTTCTCTAGGCTTTAATCTTGAGGAAAAATTGAATTTGTTAGTATGATTGTAATCCTACCAGTTCCTGCCAGAGGAGCAACTGCACGCTTTTGGTCTCTGGGAAAGAAATCTTGAGTGTTTCAGAGAGGAGAAAGAGCATTTTCACATCGCAGCTTGCTAATGAGAAGCTTTAATCTGAAATCAGAGGGAACCTGTAATAAGATCGCACAGATAAGCATAAATGATGGAAATAGGGACAAAGGTCAGAAATAGAGCAAGCAGGAGGCAGTGGGTCAAACTGATAAACATATTAGATGTTTTCTATTAGTTCAAAAGGTTCAGGGAATAAACAGAAGGAGCTCAGAGACTGAAGTCATGCACAAAAATAGAATTTGATTTTGGAAAGGCGCTTTTTTGAAAGTCAAACAGATGGGGAAAAAGTCAGTGCTGCCACGAGGCTGTGGAGGAAGCCCAGAAGGTAGAAAAGTGCAGGAAGACTAAAAGCCTCCAGTGATGATAATTGCAAAAGCAAGTTTGATACCTTACAGTATACATACACGTGCTCCTATTAGAAAAATCAGAGGTGCAGAGTCTATGAGTCTGCAGGGGTTCAAGGCCAGGTTGGATGGGGCTTGGAGCAACCTGATCCAGTGGGAGGTGTCCCTGCCCGTGGCAGGGGGTAGGAACTGGATAGGTTTTAAGGTTCCTTCCAACCCAAACCATTCTATGGTCAATGATCTATACAGGTTGTCTGTGGGAGATAACTTTTAGGACACCATTTGGTTAATGTTCTAGCAACTTTGATATGGGTAAATAATCTCTCTGATGCTCTAAGAATGCTCTCAGCTTTTCCTCCGGTTTTGCATTTCCTGGTCTAAAGCTGTAGCCCCACATTTCTGGATGAGCAATAGTCTTTTCAGGCTTTGCTCCTGATTCTTCTATCATTATTTCTAGAAACCTACAGAGCTTGACCTACTTATCAATCATTCACTCTCTCTTGTGACTTGTTATCACTTAATATCCTGCAGCAGTCTTAGCATAACGTTAGCTCTCTTAGAAGAAAAGTACAAGAATATATAGAATATGACACTCCAAATAAAGGCATAAATGAAAGAGATAGTCACTCAGGCTCACGAACAGACTCAAAGGTCAGAGAGAAAATGTGGGGGCTTCATCTGAGTGGTGAAGGCTTCAGTGGAGACAGCTAAATCTGAAAAAACACATCAGTGTGGCTTGGGAACCAGTCACTGATGTCAGCACCCGTAAGGCTTGGTGGGTTGTTCCATGTATGCCCTGATTCTTTTCTGCTCACTTTAAAGGGAATCTAGGGTGAGCTGTTCATAGTCAATCATCCTCACTGAACTCATCTGGTGTTTGGTTAGTTAGCTTAATGGTACTGCGAGTCCAACAAGAAGATGTATAATGTGATGGCAGCTCACCCGTGCTTCAGTCCTAGGACTTAGTATATTTTTATCTCTTAGGAGACAAATACATCTCTCTTGTCTATGATAGAGACAAGAGAAAAGAGTAACCATATCTTTTAGATTCTTCTAATAGGAAGGATTATCTATTTCTTTTTTCTCCAAAACCTATTGGTGTTGGTAGGGTCTTGCAGATAAGATCTGAAGATGTGTGTAACCCCATCTCTATAAAGAACTCCTGCGTTTAGCATGGTGGGATTGGGCTGATGGTTAGACTGGAAGAGCTTAGAGGTCTTTTCCAACCTTAACAATTCTATAATTCTATGTTTCAAGGACCTCAGCTGCTCATTATTGGGGTTGCCAAAATAACCACTAATCACCAGGGCAAGATGCTTTCTCTTGCACCAAAGAGCCTGGGAACCAAACCCTCAGATGATTCTGAGCCAGAGAAACGTGCCCTTTTGCACGAGTCTTTTTTTCTCCCTACAAGTCTGCTGCATGGGACCAGACCCCTCAGATGGTCTATGACACCGCAGTGGGTCACTGAGTGCTCCTTTCCCCTTTTTATGCTAAAAAGACCTTCACCAGGGTTCCTGAAGGGGAAAGTCCTTTGCTTTAACAGCCTGTGAGCTAGAAACACGAACAAAATAACTTTTCTTTAGGATGTTTTGAAGGTCCTGAGGCAAGGAAAGGAGCTGGCCTCCTGCTACTATCTCCTGAAATCGCTTAGCTGTGCTACTGGTGAGGAAAGGCTGAAGTCTCTGCTTCACTTTCTTCTTTGTGATCAGAGTATCTTTCAAGACTTACAACAAATGCTGCTGCCAGGAAATATTCTTCTGTTCAGCATCAGGACACTGCTGTTCCATACAGGAGAACAGAGCTCCCTGTTATTGGTCCAGGGGAATACTGATTTTTCAGTTTGACAGCAAAATTGAAGAATCAAGTGGAAAAAAAAAACTTTGCTTGGCTCATAGTGGAATATTATTTTTCTTGCTGAACCAAAAAAACACTGTTCCATTCAGCATGAAATATTTCATACAATCCCAAATGGAATGTTTTATTTTGTGCACTTGTCATGAAAACAAAGAAACTAAAAGGAGAGATTCATAAATGCCATATCAACATGGGATGAGGGTGGGGAGGTCCTGGCCCAGGTTGCCCGGAGAAGCCGTGGCTGCCCCATCCCTGGACGTGTTCAAGGCCAGATTGGATGGACAACCTGGTCCAGTGAGAGGAGTCCTCACTGGCAGCGTATTGGAACTGGATGGGCTTTAAAGTCCCTTCCAACCCAATCCATTCCATGATTCTATGATCAAGCCCAAGCACTGCAGCTCCTGTTGCTGGGTGATCCTGTTCTGCCTTTGAAATCTCTTACCTTCTAGGAGGACAAAGCCGCAGTTGCACTTGAAATCCACTAATGTTTATTACCCAGTTCTGCAGTGCTGAGTGTAAATGATGAACATCTGTGTATTAAGAAAATGGCTCCATTCCTCATTGGTTTCCATTTTTAAATGCCCTCGGGACATCATTCCTGCTATTGGGATAAGCTGGCACATCAGCAGAGAGCTTACAATTCAGATGTGTAAGTATAGCAGAATTTTAATTGAAGCACATGAACACTGCAGCATTGATAAGGGAGGAGGGTATCATAATACTTCACTTTTTTTCCAATTTCTTTATCTAACCAGAGGCTCCATAATAAGCACAGAGGCATCATCTTACTTGGTGAACTTCTGAACCTCTGTAAATGCAAAATGCCTTAAATTATCCTAACTTACAGTACAAAATTTACTCTAAGCTTGGAATACCAAGGGCAAGAAAGAGGCAAGAGAAGTGTCCTTGCTTAGTCCTAGCTGGCAAAGCAGCAAATTCACAGATTGAGATAAGATCTTAGGAAGAAATGTTTTCCTGTGAGGGTGGGGAGTCCTTGGCACAGGTTGTCCAGAGAAGTGGTGGCTGCCCCATCCCTGGAGATGTTCAAGGCCAGGTTGGATGGGGCTTGGAGCCCCTGATGCAGTGGGAGGTGTCCCTGCCCATGGCAGGGGGATGGAACTGGGTGGGATTTGAGGTCCCTTCCCACCCAAACCGTTTTATGATTCTATGGTTTTATGATACCCCTGTGCCTCCATGAGGGAAAAACCTGAGCCATTTCTCTGTGCCAGGAGGTGTGATATGTTATTCTCTGTACCATAGAAAATGAGTACCTATGGAGGTAACTACTGTCTTCGATCCTAATTCACAATTTGAGAGTAATAGAGGTGTCCTTAAATAAAGAACAAAAATATCACAGAGTAGCAGCAGTGCAGTCTCAGTGGAACGGGACAGACCAGTGCAGAGGAGTCCTGGAATATTAAACAGGAAAATCTTGTCTTTCCACAGGCAGATGGATAGCACACTTGTGACTTCTGGGCTGCAGCTTGTGTCAGGCAACAGTAGAGCATCACTTCAACATCATTCTTGAGGATTCAATTTGTTTGCCTGCCCCTGCATCACAAACAGCAACATCAAACCCTCCTCTGGTTTGATGACCTTGCACAGTGGGTGGCCATTGTCAGCCAGCAGTGCCAGGAATACAGCTCCAAGGGAAGAAGGGACAAGGTGGCCTCTACAAGTCTTGATCATAGCCTTACAGACCAACACAAGCTGAAAGGGTTTAGATTGGATACTAAGGGAAATTCCTGTACTGCATGAGTGGTCAAACCTTGGAACAAGCTGCCCAGGACAGTGGTGGATTCTCCATTCCTGGAGGGGTTAAAAAAAACATGCAGACATGGTGCTTCAGGACATAGTTTAGAGCACACTGACAAAATAAGTCGATTATTGAACAGTTCACAGAACCAAATCTTTCATTGGCCTGGGTAGAGATGTAAGTACAAACCAGTTCAGTAACTCAGCAGGGATCCATTGCAGACATGGGCTGTTAGACCAGCCATGTTCCCTGTCTGCTGGCAGGTCCGTCCTTTGATCTAAGACCACATGAAAGTATTGATGTAAATAGGTCTGTGCTACGTTGTAGTGAAGTTATCAAGGACCTCTTCTGCCTGCTGATGGAAATAATTCTCCATTCATAGTTGCTTTTTAGGGGTAGTGATTGGGCCCAGAAGCACAGAGAGAAAGCTTTTACTTCACTGGGCTACAGCAAGAAAAAATGAGTTGGTCACAGTATTGATAGAAGATGCTTCTCTTCTGGGGAAACTGCCCTATGAGTAAGAATACATGGCAAGGGGATGAAAAAAAACATCGTCAGTAAGGCAAAGAGTGTTTTCCCTCTTGACCAGCTGCGATGAAGCCTCAGAATCCACTGAACAGTGCAGGCTGCCTTGCAATTTCAGACTAATACACAAACCATAAGGATAAGCCAACATATGGACCTTGTGTTCTGCCATGGTTTAGCAGAGCTTAATTGGATCATCCATTTTTGCAATATTAACATATCAGGGCTGGTGCTGATCCCCTGGGAAGTCCTGTATGTTGCAGATTAAAGCACTTTTCACAATCTGCATGATACGGTTGGCTAAACAATATTAAGAAACTAAGTCTCCAAACACTTAACTGCTAATTTAATGCAATTTCACCAAGTCTGACGCTTTCTCTGGGTGCTATTGAGATGCATGATCCCACAAGCAAATTCATCAAGATAATCTACCCAAAAGAATCTAAATGTTCCAGGGGATGCCTTGCTTTAGCTTAAAATACTGCTTCTTTATTGCAGCTGGAAGTGCATTATTGAGATTTATTCCAACAGGAAGAAAAAAAATCTTTGTGGTATTGGTTCCTTTCTCAAAGAGTGCACACATTGTTCACAACAGACTGCGTCTCCAGGCTGCTTCTGGATCCTAACCAAGGACTACATTATGCGGTTTCTTGGATCTGCATCCTCAGTACAAGCAATTATTTATGTAAAAACTGACATCTGGATAAAGATTATCCCAAATTCAGATATGCTGGATTTTGCACCCAAGACACAGCAACCCCGGGTGTCAACACAGCTTGGGGAGTGAAAGGCTGGAGAGCAGCCCTGGGGAAAGGGATCTGGGGGTTCTGGGCAATGGCAAGTTGACCACGAGCCAGCAATACCTGGGCAGCCAAGAGGGCAACCGTGTCCTGGGGTGCATCCAGCACAGCATCACCAGCCAGACAAGGGAGGGGATTGTCCCACTCTGCTTTGCACTGGGGCGGCCCCACCTTAAGCACTGGGTGCAGTTCTAGAGCTACAGGAAAAAAAGGATCTAAAGGTGCTGGAGAGTGTCCAGAGGAGGGCACGGAGTTGGGGAAGGGTTTAAATGCGAAGCATGTGCAGAGCAGCTGAAGCCATTTTATCTGTTCAGCCTGGAGAAGAGGAGACTGAAGGGGGACCTCATCGTGCTCTGTGGCTTCCTCACACAGAGGAGGAGCAGATACTGAGCTCCTGTCTCTGGCGACCAATGACAGGACCTGAGGGAATGGCAGGAAGATGCCAGGGGAGGGTTAGGTTGGACATTAGGAGCAGGTTCTTCCCCCAGAGAGTGGTGGAGCACTGGAACAGCTCCCAGGGAAGCAGTCACAGTGCCAAGCCTGACAATACTGCAGAAGCCTTTGGCCAATGCCCTCAGCCCCACGGTGTGAATGTTGTGGTTGTCCTGTGCAGGGACAGGAGTGGGACTCATTGAGCCTTTTTGGTCCTTCAGGACATTCTGTGATGCTATGAACCATGTGGATTCAGATCTCTGTCTGTTCATTGTCAGACAACAGCAAAAGGTCAGAACAGACTCCACTGTATGATGGACTGGACAGGTCAGCAGACCATGTTAACAGACAAAGCTTGATGAAAACCAGTTTGTACCACGCAAGCACTCAATCCATTTTGACAATGCAGAAAATCAGCACGAAAACTAGTTACTTCTTTAGGTGCATGAAAAAATGCTGGTGGTCATGAATTTTATAAATTGGTCCTAGATAACCAGTAAAAAAGAGGAGAAAGTTTAATATAACGCAAATTTTGTACTGCTAGTTGCAGTGGTTTAGGCCCAGAAACACTCAAGTGTAGGGAGGTGGTGAATTATTCTATGAAAAATTTTAAAACAAAAATCCCCAAACAACTCACAAAAGAAAGTTAACAATAGAAAATATTTAAAATTACACTGGGAGGAGATCAATGAGCTGGCCACTGAGGGGAATCCAATACTCTCCAAATTTAATTCTAATTACTATGGATTTGTGGCACTAACTAGTCATTTCTCCTCCATCTCTAAATGGATCTTTGCTACAGATAATTACACTATGATAATTGTAAAGATTCCTCAAATTATTAACTCATGTGAACCTCTGCAAGAACAACAGTAGGACAGGGAACAAATATCACAGCTGAATATGTAGGGAGATAAGCCAGAATCATAGAACCATCTAACGTCTTGAGTTGGAAGGGACCCACAAGGGTCATTGAGTCCAACTCCTGTCCCTGCACAGGACAACCCCAATGTTCACACCATGGGGCTGAGGGTGGTGGCCAAAGGATCCTGGAATATTGTCAGGCTTGGTGCTGTGACTGTTTCCCTGGGAGCTGTTCCAGTGCTCCATCACCCTCCAGGGGAAGAACCTGCTCCTAATGTCCAGCCTACCCCTCCCCTGGCATCTTCCTTCCACTCCTTCAGGTCCTTGGTCACCAGAGAGAAGAGCTCAGCACCTGCTCCTCCTCCTCCCCTTGTGAGGAAGCTGCAGAGCACAATCAGGTCCCCCTTCAGTCTCCTCTTCTCCAGGCTGAACAGACCAAGGGACACAGCTAAGCACTGGAGAAAGAAATCTCAGGGGAATTGGCTGCGTCAGAGGAGCTGGAGTCAGGCCCTCAGCTGCGATGCATCCTCGCTGCTCTGTGCTCTACATGCAGAACCTGCTGCCCTTTGCTGGGAGCACTGAGCTCACAGGCAGCCAGACAGCTCCCTGGGCACCTCTGGGGTCCCTTCCCCACAGCGATGATGGATCATGTTCAGAACAAGTGCTGCTTCTCCTGAAAGCCCTTCCTCTGTCAGGGGCATCGATCTCCTGCTGCCTCTTGAATTACTTGCTTAATCTAATTGAGCTCTTGGAGACAGGGTCTCAGCGAAGCTATCTGTGTCCACTCCAGCATTTCCCCTCCAGGATGTCACTTCCCAGCACCTGGAGGGTGGCGCGCTGCTGAGGCAGCATCGCTGATGTTGAGTAATAAGAAGCTACATTATTAATCTGACCTGCCAGGCAGGGAGACAAAGAGGTTTCCGATACAGCACATTGGAACCTCCTTGAAAATTCACTGGAACTAGTGCTGGCCAAGAACCTTGCTTTTCCTTTTTATACAATAACCCCAACCAAGTCCTTATCCACCAGGATGCGCCTGGAGCCCCTTCAGTCCTGGAAGCTGCTCTAAGGTTTCCTTGCAGCCTTCTCCAGGCTGAACAAGCCTATTCCTCTCAGCCTGTCTTTGCGCTGGAAGTGCTCCAGCCCTCTGATAGAGAATAGATAGGATGAAAGCCTCTAACCAGCACATTCCAGCATGCAGAACTCTAGATCTGCAATATTATGTTTCCTCAGACTGGATGGTGACCCTGTAATGCCCATAATTCTTTAGGCTCCAAATCATAGGCTCTTTTTGAACATTTTATGGCTTGGGTACCCTGAATCATGGCCATATTGCACTGAGAAGCTGCAGCCCAGGGTAGCATCTCACAGTTTTGGACCACATCATCCCCATCCCCGGCTCCACAGGCAGTTGTAACCTGAGGTGTTCAGTTCTTTACTATTAAACACAGCTACCTCTTTGCAACCTTTGAAGAGCCAGTGAGCTGCTCTGGTTTGCTACCTCAGCAGGGCAGTCCTACACACCAAGTGCTGTTCTTCTTCTCGGGAACTGGTGCTCCAACACCCCTGGCCAGTGACTGTGTAGTCCTCTAGCTGTCCACTCGCAGCTAGCCCCAAATCCCGTCTCTCACTGCAGCAGCAGGTCTTAAATCAGCCTTCTGTGCTGGGAGGAGCAAAGCATCATGCAAGGAAGCTGGAGCCATTTGGGGTGATTAAAGATATTACTGGGCCGCTCAAAAGAGCACAGGGACTTATCAACTGGCAAATGCTGGATTAGAAGGTCTCAGAGTTACCCACTCGATGCCAAGAACCTTTCAGGCCATATGGTGAAGGGACTGGGGCAGAGAAGGATTAATTGAAAGCAGGCTCGGGCAGTAAGTTAAAGTGAAAAATCGCTCTCTAAATGAGGGAAGATCCCAAGGACTATACAGAGTGATTATAGAAGCCGGTGCTTAGCCTTTAATTCAACGGACTCTGGATTTTCTCTTTATTTATAAGGCTAAAGCTAGCCCTCTCCTCGGCCTGAACACAGAGAGTAAATTAAAGCTGCTAGAACCCCTCAGAGCCAAGAGGAGCCCAGATAACCCTTCAGTGTGCAAGTTAGAGGTTGATTCATGGGGACACGGCAGCTATTTGCAGCCTGAAGGAGTCAGTGCCATTATGGCTCTGCATTTCCATGGTTAATGTTCAGGGCACTGCAGTGTATAACATTGCCATAGATACGTTGGTCGCAGCTGGAATTAGACCCTGGATTTAAGTTGACATCCAAAGGTTCCTCATTGCTGGGAATGCAGGTGTCATCTTGATAATCGGAGTGCCCATGAAAGACTAAGAAGGAAGCCCTGGTCTCTCTGAAATCACTGCAGCATATTTCCATGAAGCAGGACTCCGGAGCTGAGCGGTGAGAAAGGAAAATGAATACTCTACTAGATAAACCCAGCCCTGCAGCCAGAGGGCTTCAGCAAAGCACTGGAGGAGGAGCATGCCTACATTTTTGCAAAACAGCACATGTCCTTCATCGCTGCCAGCCCACATCAGGGATGAGCAGGGGCACAGATCCCAAAGATCCTGGAGTGTAGAAATCTTCCCTGCTGCAAGGGCCTGCCTGAAAGGATTTGGATTAGCTCACAGCAGTGAAGACTTTCTTTATTTCCAGGGAAACTTGCCTTTTTTTTCCACTCACAGGTAAACTCACTGTCTGCCAAGGAGAGAAATGCAACAGAGACCCCTGTTTGAAGACATATGGTCCTGGGAGGATAAACTCTACCAGCCTCTGGCAGGGTCTCCATCTGCTACAGCTGGTAGCATCCAATCTGTGATGCCAGACAGCCCCACTGGCTCTATCTCCAACTCTCTGGTGTTGTCTCAGCTGCAACACTAGGCTCATCCCAACCCTTCCTTCCCCACAGCCCTTGTGTTGGGCTCCACAGAGGATCTGCTCATGCAGGGAGGAGCTGTGCAAACCTTAGGTGCCTCCTGTACCACTACAGACTGAGAGTTGAGGTTGTGCAGCCTGGAGAAGAGAAGGCTACAGGGAGACATTAGAGCAGCTTCCAGCACTGAAAGGGGCTCCAGGAAAGCTGGGGAGGGGCTCTTGATCAGGGAGTGCAGGGACAGGACTCGGGGAAGAGTTTTCAGCTGAAAGAGGGGAGATTGAGATGAGATCTTAGGAAGAAAGGTTTTGTTTTGCTGTGAGGGTGAGGAGGCCCTGGCCCAGGTTGCCCAGACAAGTGGTGGCTGCCCCATCCCTGGAGGTGTTCAAGGCCAGGTTGGATGGGGCTTGGAGCAACCGGAACCAGTGGGAGGTGTCCCTGCCCATGGCAGAGGGTGGAACTGGCTGGGCTTTAAGGTACCTTCCAAGGCATTCTGTGATTCAAATGTAACATCTGTAGCAGACATTTCTGCTCCAGGGCTTTTCCAGGCTCTCTTTGTTCTCTTCACACTCATTACCACCACCACCAAAATAACACCTCTATTAGGAAAAAAATATAAAAAAAACCCCACAACAGAACATGTCTTCTAATTCTCTTTCTCTCCTAATGGCTTGTGATGATATAAGTAATGTTACATTAAAATTCTTGTTCATCTGATCTTATTTTTCTCTTTATTATAACACATTGTCTGCTCATCTGGTTAATGCTATTCAAAATAAGCCTGATCCAAAGAGCTAATTGGGATAGCGGCATGAAGTTTGTGGCTTGCACAGCAAATGTATGATTTCAGTATTTGCAAGAATAACATAAATCCCTGCACACATTTCATCCTAAAGTCTGCAAAATCTGCTTGCAGCGCTCTTATCTCGGTAGATTAGCGAGTTATCAGGGAGCGTCACTAGCGTCTGAATGGAGATAAGGTGCAGCAAATCCTTCCCTTCTGCTCTCTGACACACAATATCTGCACCAAATAGGAAGCCTCGAAGCAGAGATAAATCACCAGCCCTCTGGGGACCCTAAGCTAAATATGAATGCATTAAAGTGATATTCAGCTCCCTGCACAAAGGCAGAACAGTCGTTCCTCAATTGCTCTTTAAGGCAGATATTGTACTGGGTATTAAGCTATTAGCTGTCAGGAAGGTGCATGTGTAATGCAACGTATTAGCATCTCACAAGAGCCTCTGTCAAGAAAAGCCAGAGCAGAACAGATCCAGCACCGACAGCATCTTCCATACCATGCACCAGGTTGCTTTGGAGACCGATGTTGGTCTTCAAAACAGAACATACTGGCACCAAAATGAGACAGCCCAGATGGCCGTTAACAGCCAGGAGAAGCCCTACTGCTTGTCAGTTCTGTGCACAGAGGCCTTTAAAGTATGTAAGGTGTGTTAAAAATGAATGCAGTAACTACTGGAGAAATGAAAATCTGGCCTGCCCTGTGGAAAGGGACTTCCAGGAGTGAAGTCTCTCTTTTTTCTAGCACTTCACAGCAAAGCTCAGGGCCCATTTACTATTGTAGTCACATTTGGAAGCTGTTGACTTGCATTCCCTGAGATGCAGCCCAAGGTGAAGAGGCAGACATCATCCCTACAACTAGCAGATGGCTGCCTGGTAGCCTTTGGGGGTAAAGGAAACAGCAGCTACCTACAAGGTAGTAGTTTCTATGTACTCCCCAATTCTGGATGCAGCCAAGTCTTCTCAGCTGGACCTGTGCTACACTCTTATTCATTCCCCAACTTCCTTTCTTTAGCTTCCAGTCCTTCAGTTCTGCTCCCTGTTATTAAGACATTTCTCCTCTGAAACTGATAAAGTGCTCAGAACTTCTAGCTTTTCCCTTAAATACATCCTGGTGTTCCCAAAGTTCTTCCTGAGCTGGTAGGACTTCATCAGGCTGGCAGGACCTCATCAGGCTGGCAAGCCTGAATTTCAAGACATGGACTTATAACAACTACCTGCCACATTATATAGAATCATAGAATCATGGAATGGTTTGAGTTGGAAGGGACTTTAAATCTGATCCATTTCCAATGCCCCTGCCATGAGCAGGGACACTTCCCAGCGGATCCAGTTGCTCAAAGCCTCATCCATCCTGGTCTTGAACACCTCTAGGGATAGGGCATCTACAGTTTTTCTGGGCAACCTGTCCCTGTGCCTCATCTCCCTCAAAGTCAAGAATTTCCTCCTTATATCTAACAAAATTTACCTCTTTCAGTTTAAAGCCATTACCCCTCATCCTATCACTACAGGCCTGTCTTCACAGGAGAGGTGCTCCAGCCCTCTGATCATCTTCATGGCCCTCCTGAGTGCCTCTGGGTACCTGCCTCTGTGTCCATACAGGTAGAATATGCTACCAACTTCCTACCTGGGCACAAGTAGCATATGGACAATGGGAATTCACAGCAGTTTGTTTTTTCTTGTGTCCTGCTCTACAATGCAGAGATGAGCAGCTCAGCTCCTGCAAACACCTCAATGTATCCCTGCAGACAGGCTTTGCAGCACCTCCCTGTCTACCTGCTGCTATACGTGTCTCTGGTGCTACACTGCAAGATAACACAGACTGATGTGACGGGCCAACTCGTGCTTGCAGTCTCTCTCACTTTACTTTGGGCCCTGGCCAACCATCCAACTTGCTGAATGATGGAGGTCTGCAACCTTCTTTCCCTGGGCTGTAGCCAATGTCTCTTGTCACTTGTTCTCTTTATGTTAATTCCATGCGTGTTTAAAAAGATAAGAATAGCTACAGCAAAACCTGTCCCCAAACACCCTCACGCACGAGTACTGTCAGAATGCTTTCAAATCCAGACAATTAATTCAGTCCATAGGACTTCGGCATTACTGGGAGCCTACAGCGTGCGCCAAAACTCTTCCAATAGGTGATATACAAAGTAGAAATATAGAACCATAGAATGGGTTGGAAGAGACGTTAAAGCCCATCCAGTTCTAATCCCCTGCCATAAGCAGGAACACCTCCCACTGCATCAGGTTGCTCAGAGCCCCATCCAACCTACTCTTGAATGTTTCCAGGGGTGGGACCTCCACCACCTCCCTGGGCAACCTGTGCCACTGCCTCCCCATCCTCAGCATAAACAATTTCTTCCTTATATTCACTCTATATCTCCTCCTCCTTAGTTTAAAACCATTCCTCTTTGTCCTGTCACAACAGGCCTTGCTAAAAAGTCCTTCCCCAGCTTTCCTGGAGCCCCTTTCAGTCCTGGAAGACTGAAAGATCACCCCACAGCCTGTACTTGTTTGCTGAAAACAACTCTGAGATGTTGGTTGGACTCGATAATCCAGTGGGTCCTTTCCAACCTAGTGATTATGTGATTCTATGATCAAGAAAGTCAACAACCTACCTGCCTGAACATTTGCCATGCTGTGCACCCGGGGCTTATACACAAAGTTTCCTCTTCAATACGTGTTTTTTTTTGTCTTCACACATGTATTTGTTTTGATTTTCTAGTTCTGTCCTCTTCTACTCTGCTGTGCTCCATTCTAATCTGAGCTATTCCATTAAACTTCCAATTTCACACTAATTATGATTCAGTACAAACTTTCAGGAAATCTTTTGAGACTCTGAGCAGGTAAAATATTGACAGCCTGAAGCAGATTCATGGTCCATTCAGTTTAGCAGCCTACCTCTGATCACCCAGCAGGTAGATAAGAACTAAAATGTCCCACATGAAAATCTTAATCCTAATCCTAAGAGTATAAAATGGATTTAAGCCTTGAAGCAAGCAGTTCTATATCTGTTCCAAAATGCTCTTAACACCATCTGCAACAACTTCGGCTATTCTTGGGTTTTGAATTTATTCTGGCCTCGGGTTTAAATGCAGTTTATCTTTTGCCTTTCAAATGAATTCCACAGTTTAATATTCCAAGAAAAAGCACACCTGACTAGGCAGGTGTCTAATCTGTGCTGGCCTTCCTAGTCAGGCTTATTATCAGTGGAGATCAAGTCGATACAGTCAGCAGAGCATGGGGCAAGTTATCTCTTCTGCTAATGGATATTTCTATTTGGCCAAATGAGTCACTCCCTGAAAGTGCCATTTTTCCCCCTGCTGTCTCAAAGAGAAGCCTGAAATAGCCAGTTCAGGAGCAGATGTCTGTGCTTTAGGTCTCTAGCTGGTGATCTGAATCCCATCTCGCTGTGCGAAAGAAAACGTCCTTTCATCAATTCTGGACTTGCCATCTCTCATTTTAATTGAAAAATATGTTTCTGCCTGTATCCTGAGGCAGAGAGGACTTATCTGTACCTGGTTGTTTTACAGGCAGTTAAAACACCCTTTCTTACTCATCTGCTCATCATATGAGTAGTTCCTAATCTTTTCCAGACCCTTTCAGGGAGGATTTCTGCAGTCCTTGATCACTCCTGGTGCTCTCTGTAGACCTGGACCCATAGCCTTTTAAAAATCCTGTTACAGGACTACAATGATAGCTACCAGACCAAAGCCCTTGCATACAACTGCCCCTTATCTAACTCTCTAACAGGAGCTGTGCTCTTGCAGTTTGACTCCGAACTTCATAGCTGATGACCAGCACCCTCTTAGACTGTTGGTGCTTGTAAATGGGATCAGCTCCTCCCAGTACTGCAACACACAACCAAGTCCTGGCTTTATTAGAGCCAGGATGCTTTAACTGTATCCTGGTTGCTTTCTCTTCCCCCATTGTTTTGCTGTGCAACACTCCTGAATTAGGCTGCAGGTGGCCAATCTCCAGCGATCAGCTCAGAAGGTCTCCTAGGTGCTCACCCAAGGGGGGACACAAGCAAAGGACCTGACTGGCACTGGCTCTTTCATCCTGCAGGGAGCTTCTACCTGGCTCCAAACAAGTTGTGCTGGAGCAGTGAGCTCTGCTTACCACTCCATGCAGCCCAACATACTCCCTCTCTTATAGTGAATGTCAACAAGAGTGTTTAGACAAACAGGTTATTTTTCCATGAATATGCAAAAAGCTTTAAGGCACAGCAGCTGAAACAGCACCACTGAAACAGCACCACTGTCAAGGCTTGCTTTAACAGTCCCCTACAGCCAGGCCACTGAAGCTAGGAGAGAGCCTTTCTTCCACTTTCTCCCATTTCCATTTGCCAAGCATTGATTTTCTTTCCTTTACTACCAGCAGAGCTTGAAATTAATGATTTCTATTTTACTTTGTCACTTGTGTCTCATCAATATCAGCACGGCTGGACAACTGCACAAGCAGAAATGTCCAGGGGGGTGAGAGTCAGTCAGGGGGTGCCAAAAGCAGTAGCCTGGGATCAGTGAGCAGATCATAGAATCACAATATAGTTTGGGTTGGAAGGGACCTTAAAGATCATCCAGTTCCAACCCTGCTGCCACAGGCAGGGATACATCCCACTGGATCAGGTTGCTCCAAGCCCCATCCAACCTGGCCTTGAACACCTCCAAGGATGGGGCAGCTACCACTGCTCTGGACAACCTGTTCCAGTGCCTCCCCACTCTCATAGTAAAGAAATTATTCCTTATGTCTAGTCTAAATCTTCCCTTCTCCAGTTTATACCCCAGCAACAATGTCTACAACTCATTCATGAATAGGGGACTGAGATTTAGAGAAAACAAAGCTCATATTCCCCCACCATCCCGGAACCAGTGCTGGGCACCCCAGGACTGGCTCCCAGAACCACTGACTGATGAGACCCTCTCAGCCTGAGACTCAGGAGAGGCAAATGATTTCTGTAATTATCTTGACATGATTTTCTGTCCACATAAGGACCAGTGTAATCAAATCAGATTCATTCTGTATATGGAGCCATTGCTCCATCTGCTCTTCTCTGTGCCTGACTCACAGGAGTATCAGCATCTCATAACAACCTTCTGTGCCTAACTCCACCTCTCGCTGTCCTAGCACATGATGATCCTGGAGTACAGGTAGGATAAGCCAACGTTTAATTCAGGAAAAGCATCCCTCTGGGGCCAATTCGTGTCAGAAATTAAAGAGTTGCATATGACTGGGCAGAAGAGCAGAAAAGGTGCCAGAACTCTTCGCCCTGCACACAGCAGCATCTGTCAGGGCACTGCAGGTGGCTATAACCCTCTTAAATGGCTATTAGTGTTCAGAGGGCAGACGAGAACTGGCATTGGTAGCATCTCACCCTTTGACTTCATGCATTTATAGTGGGTGATCAACAATATGGGAGCAAACAGGAACCAGGTCTTGAGACTCCCCATTCAGAGCCTGCCTTTCATCACAAGATTCCGTGATCCTCTACACTATCCTGCTTCAGACTCCATGAGAGCTGCATTTTGGCTGCATGTTAACATGCAGCTGCATTGGTGCATCATTGTTTCTTGCTGTGGGCGTGGTAAACCCAGCTCCTCACAGCTCTCCTAGCTGAGCACCCGCACCAAAACGCTGGGATCTGAGCTCTATGGGGACTGCAGCTGTACTGTGCCATGCAGAGACAACCACAGAGAAAGAACAAGCCAGTTGGCCACTACGGATGCTGCTACCACTTAAAAAGAAGCATCACTTTCTGCCCTGATGAAGCAATGAGTGTGTTGGTTGTGTGCTGAATGAAAGGCATACCACGAGTGATTTCAGATACATGATGAGTCAGAGAGAATATTAAGAACTACTCTAATCCATGCTATATTGCTTTCAAATTGTTTCATAGGCTGTGCATAAACAGAGGAAAACCAAAACCTTTAGGCTGGCCATTCTGATCTTGCAAGCTAGCAAGTCTGAGGATGTTCAGCTGGGCACACTCTGAAGCCTCGTGGGTTCCTATGGAGTGGGACCTGAGCAGCATATCCCATACTGCTCCCAGCCCAGCTCATCCAGGCAAAACTTGTTGGGACTGCTCATGGGTGCAGCTCTGACGACAGAAAGCAGGAGTGCAGTCCTCAGGAAAGGTTTTTCTGTGACTGGGGTACTTGCTGGCTTTGCTGCTCCTCCTGAAAGCCCTCCTGCAAACGGGTGTCATTTTTAATACCTGAAAGCTTAAAGCAAACATTGCCCAGTGATAGAATTTTAGCCTCAACAAATCTCTGTCAGCCACACTGTTGTAGTAGTTAGAGATGAGTATAAAAGTGCAAGCTGAACATGGTGCTGTTTAATGAAAGCAAACACAGCTTTTAAAGAGCCAGACAAAGCCTTGTGTTTCATAATTAGCCAGCATAATCCAACACAAAATGAGCAGTGTTCTCAATGAGACGCCTGGGTCTCTGGAGCTGCTGAGCACAGATGTAGCATTAAGAAAACATGCACCAGAACACAGGACCACGTTCTCAGACCACATGGCCCAGCAGCAGGGTCTGCTCCCTTTGCCTTTGTGTCAGCTGCTGCGGCAAACCTCAGCATCCCCCTGCTCAGCACCTTCTCAACTGCCAATCCATCAGGACTAATTGCTACTGTTCCTAAAGCTGGACTGGACTGTGGCTGACTGCATACCTCAGAGCTGCAGATGGAGGGGATGGACAAGTACCGCCCCCCCCAGGCACTTGGGAGAGGGAATGACCCAAATGGGGGGCACCAGAGACAGGAAAGTCATAATTGGATTAGTTGATGTTGGCAGAAAGTCTCAGGTCCAAACCCCTTTGAAGAGCATGTCCAGCCAGGGCCAGTAAATCAGGCTTCGTACAGCTGAGATTCAGCTGCCTCCAGAAATGAGATTCTGCAGCATCTTTTGGTCTCTGTTCTAGCATTTGCCAACCCTTACTTTGGGACATATTCTTCCTATATTTGTTTTGAATTTCCCCTACCCCTAGCTTTGTCTGGCGGCTTTTGTTCTGTCCCTGTGTACCTCTGAGAAGGGTCTCCAAATCCTCCAATTAGAGACATAAAGGCAGCAATAAAATCTTCTCTTCATCTTCTCTTCTCCAGACAGAGTAAGCAAGGTCCCTTGAGCATCCCATCCTGCAGCCACTGGCCACATTGACACCTCTGCTGGACTTGTTCCCATGTGTTTCTTTCACTGGGGAACCCCAAACTGGACGTGGCACAGCAGATGGGATATCACCAGAGCCAGGGACAAGCAGCAAACATAATCCCCACATATATACATCTACATACATCCACTGAACTTGATGGTGTGAAGAGGAATTCAGGGCATGGAAAGCTGTGAGCCTAGGGAACACATGGAGTAAAGAAGCTCATCTCCTAAAGCACATTTTCTAAATCCAAAAGAAGACAAATGTGATTTTCTCTTGGTTATTGTATAAATTTACAAGAGCGCTGACACAGGGCAGAGCAAACAGCAGCAGTGTCAGCCTCTAATAGAGATGAATGACAAACATATTTAATGAATTAAAAGATGATGAAGTATTACTGACAAAGCAAACACCCACACATTCCGCACACTGTCACTGATCTATGTGACACAAAAGCCCTCTGACAAAGATTGCTACAGATCAATCACAGCACGGTGAGCACACAGCAACAGGCAGCCCCAGGGGTCTGGGGGATGAAGGGCAGTGGACTGGGCAGAAGGATTGGCTCAAGGCTTTGAGAACGTTGCTAGAGATGAGAGCTGAGATAACACGGGCTTGCTCAATGAAGAAGTCTACTCGGGCTTGTTCATCTCCAGCACTGCATTTTTTATAGATTCATACTGTCATAGAATCATTTGGATTAGAAGGGACCATGAAGGTCATCCAGTTCAATCCCCCCTGCAGTGAGCAGGGACATCTTCAACTCAATCAGATTGCTCAAAGCTCCATCCAAACTGACCTTGAATGTTTCCAGGGATGGGGCAGCTACCACCTCTCTGGTTAACCTGGGCCAGTGCCTCACCAGCCTCTTCTGCTTCTTCCAAATCCTGACGTTGTCTATCTGACAAGACCAGAACAGCTTTTACAGAGCAGAAAGCAGAAAGCCTTTCTTGCTGTGCAGACACCTTCGGGCTAAGCAGATCTTTGCAGAGGAGCTGGGGTGAAAGATCCTAATACTTGATTGTGATACCATTTGTGTGGGACCAGCCCTCGTACCCATCTTCCCACTCCCTCGTGAAGTCGATGACGGTCCCACTGCCACCAAACTGTGGTATTTGCATGATGTCAGGCAGCTCAGCAGATGCTCCTCATCCCATTGATGTGGATGTGGCTCCTTCCGCATCTAGCTCTTAGGAAACAGATTGTTTGCCAGCACCTGTGATTTATTAAGCTGCCTGCTGGAAGGCGGCATTGCATGGATTCCCTGTGTCTGAGCACACCTGCTCCGAGAGAGCACTCAATAAAACCTGCCTTTAAATACAAAGGCCAGAGGGGAACATGTCCTGACAATGAAACTAAACAAAAAAGGGGAAGCTTGGGGTACAGGAGACAAGCAGGCAGAGGCAGAGCTTCAAAATGAGACTCAAAAGAGGAGTTATTGTGGGCGTGCTGTCAGGCTGGCTGGGCACTGCAAGCAGAGCCCTGCAGGGGTCAGGTTCTGTTCAGTGTTTTTATTAATGACAGGGATGATGGACTGGAGATGTGCTTAAAAATCTGCCGGTGAACTTTACCTGGCAGGAGCGAGCGCTTCAGAGAGCAGGGCTGGAATTCAGCTCTCACCTCAATAAATAAGACAAATGTTGCAAAATGAGTAAGAGAAAATTCAGTAAAGATGAATGTGCAGCAATGAGCTCAGGAAACAGAAAATGAACATGAAAAGCTAAATGGAGAATAAGCAGAAAGAGGGGAGATTGAGATGAGATCTTAGGAAGAAATGTTTTGCTGTGAGGTTGGGGAGGCCCTGGTTGCCCAGAGCAGGGGTGGCTGCCCCATCCCTGGAGGGGTTCAAGGCCAGGTTGGATGGGGCTTGGAGCAGCCTGATGCAATGGGAGGTGTTCTTGCCCATGGCAGAAGGTGGAACTGGATCAGCTTTGAGGTCCCTTCCAACCCAAACCATTCCATGATTCTATGATACCCAAGGAAGCTGTGGTACAGGGAAGGGGCCCTGGCAGATATAAGCCTGCACATGATGTGTGCTGCAGGCTTCCTACAGCAAAATCTTTTCTCCCTGCAAGAGTCAGAGGTCAGGACCTTCTGTTTCACCATGGATTAAGAGCAAGAGGTCAGTTATGCCCTGGTTAGCCTTGCTTACAAAGGCAGCAGTTTCTTCAACCTCACAAGGTATGAAAAAGGCAAAGTGGTGCAAGTAACCCAGTCTTCAGTTCCACACTAATCCTTCCCACAGACAGCTGCTCCAGAAGGTCAAGGCTTGTAACCTGAAAACATTATTCCCTTGCCAGTGGTCTGCTTGGGGAGAAGCTCAGGCTGTGATGACTCATCAAGTCTTCAAGGCAACCTCCACTATGAACTTTCAGATCTGGATGGGCAGTACTAGGGGGTAAGCACCCCTACACCTGCATCCCTATATCTGCTGAGCGAGTAACAGATGCAAGGCAGCAGGAAGGGAACAAAGGGAAGAAACAGCAAGGGCCACATGTGCTGGAAAATAATTTCCCTGCTGCATTTTTTGTAGGTGCTATGTATAGAGAGTGGCTCAGTAATCCCATTTGCCCCCATTGTCACCCTAGAAAAGGTGGGATGTCTTTAAGAGTCTGTCCCCTGTTGCTGTGCAGAAGGTACATAGCACATACCTGTTTCAGGGCTGCTGTGACCGCTACAAACTGGTCTCCCTGCTAGAAGCATCTGAGGAAATGGATCTTGATACACTGGCTGATCAAGGGATGAAGATATCATGCAAGTAACCGGTATTTAAATGCAGCCTCACAACCAGTCAGGAGAATATTTCCAGCAGAGAAGGGGCAGGCTCCTCCTTCCATCTGCCTCTCATTGGGCTCTTGAGGTTACTCATGTTCAGGAGGAAGGGCTGAAATTACAGCAGGTATTCTTTGAATGATGAGCAATGAAGAAAACCTGTGTTATATGATGAGGAACATAAAGAGTCTGAGGTGCTTTGGCCAGGCCAGGAAGGATACTGCTCTCTGTAATTTCGCTGGAGGAAACTCCAAGGAGGAGGAGAGCCGTTTAAGCTAAAAGCAATATTATCACAAGAATATGTGGCTATAAACTGACCAGAAATAAATTTAGGCTGGAAATTGGAAGAAGTCTCCTAACAGCTGGAGTAATGAAGCTCTGGTTCAGCTTCACAGATGGCAGTGATTAGAAAGAAAGAAAAGAAGGGGAAAAAAGAACATACTAGGCAGTTTTGAGATGCAGCTTGCTCATGGAGGGGATGGATGCGGGGGAGATCAGATAATTCAGTGCCTGAGGTAGCCAGGAGCTGAAAGTGATGACACTGAAGGTCCTTTCTATATGAACAGAAGAGGATTCCTGCTCAGAGCAACATCCGGGGTCTGTTTTTCAATCATTGTTCAGGACCAAATGGAGTGGCAAAAAGTGTAACTTGATTAATCCCACAGGTCTCCTTTCTTCTCACAGAAAGACTTCAGATCCCAAAGAGTGGACCACGTGCTTTGCTGCAGGACACAAACAAGAATCTCCTTTGCTGTCCTGTTTAGAGATACACCCTGAACAACTGCCTCACATGGAGTGCAAAGTGAGGATGCAGGCTGAAAGCTGCAGAGCAATAGAAGTGCCTGAGGACACATGGCTCATGGGGAGGTTGTGGAGAAGCTCAGAGGAGAGGTGCACTCTCATCCCATAACCCAAGTCTAGAAGTGCGATCTTTTGCAGAGAACCTGAGGTGGCCAGGCTGCGGGCAATCACCAACGTTTCAAGCTCTACCAGGAGTTCTAGCCATGAGTTAGGAAGAAGTCATCTAGATACACAGTAATGTACTTTGCAGACTCCACTGCAGCCCAAAATTACCACAGAACCCCTGGAGTGCAAGCTAGGAGAGCAGTCCCCTCATCAGGGCACAGTAGGCAAGGTTCTCCAGTGGGTCAGCAGGACAGCTCTGATGCTGAAAATCTCGCAAGACAGAGAGCAGGATGAGGGAGCAAACTGCTGTCCTGAGGCACTGTAGTCCTCGCAGCCTTACATGAAAACTGACCAGGAGCTCTTTGGTGTTTCTGAGCACCCTTGACACAGGGTCAAGTGGCTGGAGTGTTCACACAGCTGTGGAAACTGAGTGGTAACCACAAAAGAGAACCATCGCCACCAGCTCTGCATCGCCCTGCTGGCCCAGGTACTTCAATTGTCGGCATGGCAACAGCTACGTTACTCGCTTAACATGGATGTATGAGCGTGGCCACATACGGCCCCCTCTTTTTAAACTGCGCAGTAATATCAATTACCCACCCGTCTTGTAGTCAACCTTTCCAAGAACAACATCTCCATCAAGTTGGGCTTTATAGCACACAACTCGTTCTCATTTTTCCATTTGATGCTTCTGTCACAGAGGAGCACAGCTAATTTATGGAGTAAACTCCCCTTGAGTGGTGTTACTAATGCTCATAAGTGACTTTAATAGACAATAGAAGCACTTGCAAAAACACGCTTTGAAAAGGCAGGTTTGGTGTTACTTAAACACATACGAGATCTGTCGCCGCGTGCTGCCGGCTTCCTCGTTTATTTTCCACATTCAAAAAGCAAAAGCAGTTTTCTCCACTTGTATTTTTTCTTTACTGTAAAAAGAAAAAACAATAAGAGGGAAGACTGAGAGGGCTGAGGATTGGATAGAGAGAAGGAGAGCACTGTGTTTTATGTCCTCTGTGAAAAGCAGAATCCACTATAACAAAAAAATGGCTGTAGGCTCAGCAGGCAGACAAAGAGATGGAAATGTAGACAGTGGAAACAGGAAAGCCTCTGCGGTTTCAGAGGATGTGATGATACAGAAAAGGCTCATTAAAAATTCTGTCTCAAATGTGTTTTGAAAGAATCTTGCAGGGGGGTTCTAAAGCAATTTTTTGTGTGCGTGAAATGTGCGTGTGCTCCATGGAAACATCGTGTTCTCACTGAGCTCACCATTGCTGAAATACTGCTGTGATGTTGCTTCCAGGGCTGCAGTAGCTTCTTCATGTCCCCATGCTCTGCTGGGGTCATAGAATTGTGGAATCATTGAGGTTAGACAAGCCTTCAAAGCTCATCCAGTCCAACCATCAGCCCAACCTCACTGTGCCTACTAAACCATGTCCCCAGGGGCCACGGCCACAAACTTTTTGAACCCCTCCAGGGATGGAGATTCGACCACTGCCCTGGGCAGCCTCTGCCAGGGCTTCAGCACTCTCTCAGTAAAGACATTTTTCCCAATATCCAATCTAAACATCCCCTGGCACAACTTGAGACCATTTCAGAGGAGGAATCGATTGGCCAAAAACATTGTTTAGATTTCCATCAAAAATCAGAAATTTGCTATCGAATTCATCTTAGGATTTTTTTTCTTTTTGTCATGATTTTCTACTGGAAGAGCCCGATTTTCTAGCTGTTCAAACAATAAACTCAGTGTCTCCCACACCACATCTAGTCAGTGCTGTTTGACCACACATGAATTATTGATTTTGACTCTGGCAAAGCCTCGTACACCACAGACGATACACAATGATTTCCCAGCTAGCTCTTGGCAGCTCATGGGAATGACAGACATCTAACGCACTTCCAGAACAAGTTCAGCTTCGGAGGTCAGCATTTCAGCTTCTCGGATATTTGATAGGCACACTCAGCTGAACTGGTGAAATGATAATGTGTATTTCAAGACAGATGGATCAGCCATCACTCCTATACCTTCACCTCCCTTTCTACTCTGCCTAAAAGATGGCTTCTTAATGTAATTTTCCATAATAAACTTAACATCTTCAGATTTTATTTCCCACTTGAGGTCTAAATCATCTTTGCCGTAAATGTAAAACAATGAAGCCAATTGTTTGGGAGCGCAGGTTTACAATATATCATTACAATAATAATTCAGAGAGATGGGAAGTTTTCTTTGCTGTAAATTTGCTCAGCTCATTACTGAGATGAGTCTGCAAAATAAGCAGGTTCCCTCTGGAAAAATGGAAGCAGTGGAAATCCACCTGAGAGCCATGGGTTTATTTGTATTCATAGAATCATAGAACAGTTGGGTTGGAAGGGATCTCAAAACCTACCCAGTTCCAACCCCCTGCCATGGACAGGGACACCTCCCACTGGATCAGGTTGCTCAAAGCCCCATTCACAGTTGATTAAGGGCATCCCAGAGACAGGATTCTTTACTGAAAAATTGTGCAGCTGTATAAATGCTGGAAAAGGCGTGTGGAATTCCTGGGTGACAGCTCCACCTTCTTTCATCAGCTGCTCCTTTATTAGGTGATGCCTTTGTGGTGCTCTCAGGCCATGTTAGAGAAGACTATGAGATACACGATAGTAGCAAAGAGGAAATACCCCTAAGAACCAACTCTTCTTTATGTGAAGACTTCAGGATGGAGGCAAGACTACCTGAACTCAGGAAGAAACACCAGAGTTGTTCTCAGCAGAGGGAACATACTGTATTAGCTTATTTTGGGCCAGTTCTTCTCTTTCTAATCCCAGATATGAAGATCACCAACCTTAATGAAGAATCATTAAAGTTTGAGCAGACGTCTAAGCTCATCCATTTCAACTGTTGGCCCAACCCCACCATGCCTACTAATCCATGCCTCCAAGGGCCACTGTTACATGGTGTTTGGACCCCTCCACCTCTCATGTAGAAGGCTTTCCTACAGAGACAACAGCAGGTGTGCCCTTCTCTGAAGCCAACTCTTGTGGCCAACACTTCCAGTGATTCAGACGAAGGCTAAAACAGGGCCAGAAGATAAGTTATGAGTCAAGGGGTGAACAAGACTTCCTCAACCACACAAGTGACCGGCAGTAGCCTGATGTTTAAGATTAATGTGATATAAATGTAGCACAGGAAATGCACTTGGCAGGCAATGATCAAATCTTCATCTGCTGGAAGAGCAATAAATCACATGCCCAAGGCCTTTAACTTCCAGCCCCAGAATTATTTCCACTCTGTCAAACAAGTCCTTTTATCAACGGTTCCATCTTCATACAATTTATGTTCCCTCCTTCCTGTCTCCCTCTCCTCATCTCCATATAGACAAATAGATTTGGAAAGCGTTTGACAATTTCACTCTTTGGATAGTTAGAGGTCTTCTTATTTCCAGTCTCACTGTACTCATGACTGGTTTATATCTATTTGATCTATTTCCGTGTTATCCCTTCATAGCTTTTCCACATTTGATATTATCCCCCAGATGTATTTATATAAGGAATCATCACCTAACCCCTCAAAGTCATTTTACTATATTGACAAAGCAAAGCTTGCCGTGTGTGCTTTCCTCAGACAGGTGCTCCGCTCCCCCACTCTGCTTGAATTAACGCCCCTCCTCTTTCCTAATGCAATTTAAAACCTAATTTTTTTGACCCAACTCAAGCAAATTCAAGAAAATTCTTACTTCTGCTTTTATATCGTGCTAATACTTCTCTAGCTGTTGAAAATGCTTCCCCAGGATTTTGGGGGTATTTTCACAACTTCATCACTTTATAGGATCATAGAATAGTTTAGTTTGGAAAGGACCACAAAGCCCATCTATTTCCAACCCCCTGCCACGGGCAGGGACACATCCCACGGGATCAAGTTGCTCCAAGCCCCATCCAACCTGGCTTTGAACACCTCCAGGGATGGGGCAGCTACTCTAGGCAGTCCCCAGCTGCAGTCATATTCCCTTTAGGAATATCTTATCTTTCTCTCTCTGGTGTAAAAAGAGAGGTTTGCACTCCTGATCAGCATCATTTGCAGTGTCTGGACCCTGGCTGCCTGCCTGCCTTGGGGCTGTGCACGCCTTTGCTTTTCCTATGCCTTCCCAGAGAAGTGCAGGGATGCTGAGTAAAAGAAGTTAGTAGAAAAAAGTTTTTTTCATCATAAAAGAGTTTTAATCTGGAAATGAGGCTCCTGAGCTGAGTTTTGAGCTGCCAAGTCACAACCTCGGTCTGACCTTTGTCAATTCATGAGCAACATTACAGAGATTTCCCTAAGAGCACTGCCTGCAAATGTTCAAGATGCCTCTGTGAACACTCTGCAAATGATTTGTGGAAGATGGTATAGCATTAACTCTAAAACTGAACAAAACCAAAATATTTTAGTCTTCTCAGAAAGGGACAGTTTTCTTTCTCCAAAATAGTTTTTATATTATTAATTTTACTTTAGATTATCTAGAAAAAGTAAAAAAAAAAAAAAACTAAAATTGAAATTAAACATTTTTCTCTTTTATCAAAATAGAATAGTCTGATTGATCCAATTTTTTTTTTCCAGTAAGGGGAATTAAAAGAAAAATACTTTCCACTGCACTTTGTGGAATCATGTACGTGTGAATTAAATGACATGAGTTCTCAGCCATCTGTACCTCTTAAGCAGAAGTGTTTTGGTTCCCTGGTGGAAGACATTCCCCCCAAAGACAAGCAGAGTCTGTGGAGGGAGGACAAAAGTCCACAGCTCAGCTTGCAATGACGGGACCCCAACACAGCAGTGGAACGGGAGTGAAACCAGCACGCGCTTATTGAATGCATTTGTGAGATGGGAGACACAGGCTTTTCCCAGGCAGAAGCTCTTATTTACAAAAATAATGTGACAGATTCTTACAGCAAACTCAATCTTTGCCAAACCATGACTCAATTACTCATGCTGGGTTTATATTACCTTGCAAGATTTTTATTCCGTTTCCCAGGAAATCATTAGTCTTCCTCATTCCCAGCACTCCCTGCAGCAGTGTGAAGGCAAGTGGAGAGCAGTTGGATCTGGGCCCTCGTGCTCGTGCCTTCCCATGGCCTCAAGTTGCCCCAGGGCAGGTTTAGGTTGGATATTAGAAAAAAATAGGCTGCCCAGGGCTCTAGTGGAGTCTCCCTCCCTAGAGAGGTCCAAAACACATGTAGATGTAGCACTTGGGGACATGATTTAGTCCGTGTGTTGGTATTGTGTTGATGGTTGGACTGAATGGTCTTAGAGGTCTCTTCCAACATTAATGATTCTACGATTCTGTAAGAGTTGCAGGACTGCTACTACAGATGGTGTCTACATAGTCCAACCAAGCAGTGTTGTTGGCCATATCCAAATCAAAGCCACTCAGGAATCCGGATGCAAAGCCAGATGACAAGTCTTTCCCCTCTGCTTTCCTTTCTAGGTTCTTGGGCAAAGGACATGGATATAAACCCATAAGTTCAGAAACATCTTCTCTGCTGCACCGTGCCCAGGAAGGTGGTTGAGTCACCTTCCCTGGAGGTGTTTAAGGGATGGGTGGACAAGGTGCTGAGGGGCATGGTTTAATGTTTGATAGGAATGGTTGGACTCGATGATCCGGTGGGTCTTTTCCGACCTGGTGATTCTATGATTCTAACTGTAGGAAACCACTTGCTTGCTCCATTTGATGCCACTGCGGCAGGGACGTATTTCCAAGTTGCATTTGAGAGCAGCCCATAAACCAAGTGGGTGTGGAATCATCACACCTACCTGAGAACTTAAAAAACTATTGGAGAGCATGACCACAGAAATCTCTATAACTTTACCTAAAAACCTTGCTATCTCAGCTCCTGTAACTAGAGAGATCATTTTGCTCAGTGACAGCAGTTGTTTCTCTTTCCTTGCTGCTCACCTGAACTGACTGCCTACTATGAGCCTGAGGTATCGTGTGGAAAACTCAGACACTCATTACTACCAGTTCATTTACAAACTGTTCTTCTCCTGCCACATCTGTTCAGTGAAATCCCTAGATCCCCTGCAATACTTGCCATTATTTAGGGGACATCTCAGGTGCTTTATTCCCTGTCCCCATGCAGATTCGTGCAGATAAAACATCAGCTGTTTATATGTAAAAATAAATTTCCAGTCCACTCAGCCAACTTGCTCACACAAATTTTTTCATGTGTAGCAAGAAATCCACCGGAGACATCTGCAAAGGAAAATACCAGCCATTTCCATGGTATCAGAGCCGGAAAAGCTCCATGAATCGATCCGATCCTCCTCAAAGGGGCTGGACAGGCTGTTCCTGGTGATGTACATCTCTGGGCTTTGTGTGGTTTGGCTGCAATGTCACAGGTGATGGAGTGACCTGTGCCTCACTTAGAAATGAGTCCAACAGCCCGCAGCACCTCTCTGCTGGGAAGCTTACCCTGGAGTTTGTTTCCCTCCTGCTTCTTAGAGAAATGGTGAACAAACAGACCTCCAGCCAGAGCTACACATCACTGGGAAATGGCTCTGTTCATTAATTTGTTCTCAGTAAAAGAGTATGGGTTTGGTTTTTTTCTGTATGAGTCCTGGAAGCATCCGTGTATCAGCACACAGAAATCCCTTTCTTTAGGGGACTGATTTCCCCTCCCTCTCTGCCAAGCTCAGCCTGCACTGCTCACTGAGCCAGACACATCCATTTCTTTCTCTCACACCTCCCCATTTCTGTGCCACAGGTGCTGCTTTTCACAGAATCATAAAATGGAAAACAATAGAATCAGGTATGGTTGGGTGGAAAGGAACCTCAATGCTCATCCATTTCCACACCCCTGCCATGGGCAGGGACACCTCCCACTGGATCAGAGGCTCCAAGCCCCATCCAACCTGGCCTCAAACACCTCCAGGGACAGGGCAGCTACCACATCTCTGAGCAACCTGGGCCAGGGTCTCCCCACGCTCACAGGAAAACATTTATTTCTAAGATCTTATCTCAATCTCCCCTCTTTTGACTCAAAACTGTTCCCCCACGTCCTGTCCCTGCCCTCCGTGATCAAGAGCCCCTCGCCAGCTTTCCTGTAGCCCCTTTCAGTACTGGAAGCTGCTCTAAGGTCTCCCCACAGCCTTCTCTTCTTGTTCCTCTCCTCTTTGCCCACATCTTTCTGCTAAGTAGATGCCCAGTTCAGAGCAGAGCTTTGCAGCTGGAGCCTGGCCAGAGCCCCGCTGCCTCCCAGCTGTTTCTGCCTCCCCTCTTGCGCGAAGCTCAACCTGATCTTAGCTTTCCCCATTGCCATCTGACACCTCTCACTTGCCACACAGTCTCACCTTTAGATTTTAAGACTCTCAAGCTGTCTCTTTGCAGTGCTCAGCCAGTTATTCTGTAAAGACACCTTTTTGCATAATGCAAGCTGAATGTCTTTGCATTTTCTCTCCCTGTTGCTGTGCTTCCCTATTCCAGCCTATTTATCTTTATCCTTGGGAGGCGTTTCAACTCTTTCCAAGTTCCAGTTTAAAATGAATTCACGCACCAGTCCTGCCAGTGGAGAGCTATTGAGACACAAGTTAACTGAATCCTCAGCTAGATGAGAAAGTAATTGGTTTTCTGCCTCTATAAACCACAGTCAAAGAGAAAAGGGTTAACAGGAAGCTCTAATACAGAGTCACCCAAAACTCCCTGTTCTCCATTGTTCCAGTGGAGAAAAATAAGAGCTTCTGAACTGGGATCTATCAGATCAAATACAGGCAGTCATTTTAATTGAGATTAATTGCCGTTAGTCTCCACTGCCTATATTGATTCCACAGGGAACCTCAATTGACCAGCTCAGAGAGAGATATTGATGCTCAACCAGAATGAACCCAGGGTGCCTTGATCCAGTTATTCCTCAGCTGGTCTGGGCTGTGTGCTGCAAAGAAGCCTCCAAATGAACTGGAGGCCAAGTCAGCAGATGCCTCACCCAGAGGCATTTACTTGTACTTTGATCACTTTAGAGACCAGGAGCCTCTAGGAACCCAGGTCCTGCCTGGTAGTTGCAGAAATTGTTTCACAGGCAACTGCTGCATAAAGTGAGTCATCTAGGACTGGGCAAATTGGCTGGTGTTTTCTTTTTTTTCCCTCTTTTTTCCATCTCCTCCCCTTCAATGTCTTAAAATAAAAGCCTCCTCATGGATAACTTGAGTGAATTTGATAACTTAATAACTTGATAACTCAATAACTTCAGCTGAAAGAGGGAGTTTTAGATTAGATACTAGGAAAAAAATTGTTACTGCGAGGGCAGGGAGGCCCTGGCACAAATTGCCCTGAGAAGTGGTGGCTGCCCCATCCCTGGAGGTGTTTAAGGCCAGGATGGATGGGGCTTGGAGCAACCTGGTCCAATGGAAAGTGTCCCAGGGGCATGGAACTGGCTGGGCTTTAAAGTCTCTTCCAACCCAAACCATTTTGCAATTCCATGATTCTATGAATGGCTTCTAGGGTCAGCAAAATCTTCAGGATGTTTCTCATGCTCTTCCCTTTCCTCATCTCCTCTAGGTTCCTTGCAGGAGCAACCTCCCATGTAAAGTCCTGCTTCTAAGAGATCTTATTCCAGTGTCATGTCCTGGATCCACAAGCCACACACTCTTATCCAGGCCTGTTTAGAAAGAAGGGGAGGGATGTCATTTCTCCATGCAGCGATCTGGAAGCTGATGTTCAGTCTCAGGGCAAAAATCAAAAGCTATATTTATTCTGCCTCCAACAAAAATAAACAGAGTAAAATACTCAGGTGCGCAGACGAGATACGGGGTGTTTTCCAGTGGTGCTTGTGGTTCCTTCTGTCCACTTCTTCACTCGAAGAGAAAGCATTTTCCCAAGTTACTATGGAGATGAGCGCGATGCAGTCAGCTGAATCTTGTTACACAAGTGCAAGGGAAGAAAAAGTATTTGGAGCAGATGGATGCATACCAAGTGAGCTCCGGTTTGCTCTCTCTAGCTGGGAGAACAAAGGAAAGTATAAAGATATACAAAGTTGGAAGAAAACAATAGACATTATTTGTATGAACACTGTTGCCATAGGCATGAGAGCGAGGGTGTCAGTGAGGCTGAATTGCAAAGAAAGGTGTTTTGTTTCCAACAGACTGAGTGCAGGTGAGGAAAAAACAAATCTCTTTGAGACCCATGATGCACAAAGGGTTTTGTTCTTGAAAACAGCTTTAGGAATTTTTTTTCCAGCTATATTGGCTGGTCTAATTAAAGTGATTGATTCACTCAGAAATATGTCCTAAGTGGCCTTTCTCCAGTAAAATTCTTCCTTGTGTAACAACGCATATTTTTCATGTTATAGTGGAGGCTAACAAATGTCAGGCATAAAGGATCCATGTGCCTGATGGGGTCCTGCTGCACTGAGAAGCTTTACCCAGTTCTGCAGTATTTGGTCTCCTCCATAGGAGATGCTTAAGTGTTTAGAAGCCTTTAGTGTAGGTGCAAAGGCTTGGGGTGAGGGCACTTGGCCAGTACGCAGCAGTGTAACAGTGTGTGTCCTTGGGCAACGTTGACCTACGTGTCATGATAAAAATGTAAGAACATGGATGTTTTTCCCCAGAATAATCTACAACCTTTCCGTATGATCATTTCAACCTCCCTGGTGTATCTATAATAATCCGTGCAGGAGTGATGGAGTAGTGCTCTTGTTCCCACCGCCCAGAAGAGCCAGGATCTGGAGACACCACAGATTATGGGGAAATGAATAACGCCTGGTGGTTGTGCCTAGGAGTGGGACTCAGGACCAAGAGTGGAGTGTCTCATTTCTCATGAGGACCACAGGTTTCATAAAAGGATCCAAAACACCTCATAGGCCTATTGGATGCATTCAAATGAGCCAAGGGAACTGCACAACATCCAAGAGTATCAATACAGCATCTCAAGATTGCCAAGAAGGGACACCAGTGATTTGGGAATCACCCACTAGGCTTTTCTCTTGCAGAAAAGTGGGAACTTTTCCACTGAGGAACATTTTACATCTCTATGTCAGGCTGCTGTATGTGCAAGAAGGAAATGCTATCATTTTTTTGTAAAGCAAAGTTTGCAAAGCTGCCTTTCAAAAAGTCACCCAAGCTCTTTAGAAACAGCTTCTGTGATAATTCAGATGGACGTCTCTAGAAGGAATGGGTTGGATTGAGTGTTAAATGGCAAGTAAGTAAAAAATACCTGCCCAAGGTGCTGTGTAGTGTTATTATCCCTCAAGTTCCATCACCACCAGCCTCCCTCCTAAGCTCAAACTGCACAAAGAGTCCCTGTGGAACAGGGGCTGTACTGATGGATTTGTGCAGTGACCAGCGCAATGAGGCCATGACCCTGTTTAAACCCACTAAAGAGAGGGCAATTAGCATGGCAGCCAACCCTGAAATTTGGGGGTTAGGTCTACATCATGCACCTGTTCTGGAGGCAGAATCACAGCTCTATCATTGCTCTGTGCTTCGGTTCCTTCTAATATTGTGTGTTACCCTCTTTGAGGAGAGTATTTTAGGACCTAATGATGCACAGTGCTGCTTATTATTATCACCAGTGTAACACATCTTAAATCAGTGTCATAATGTAGTGATCTTAACAATGAGAAAATCACTAGAGTTGTTAGGAAGCAGGAAAGTAGGAAATTACTTGTTACTGAGAGAGCAGTGTGTAGAGTGCCGATGCCTGCGTCACATCTGTATTCATTACAGCAAAGATGAAGCACTAGGACATCCCCAGTACAACAGACCAGAGCCCTAAAGGTTTGGGGACGCATCCTTAAATGAGATACAAAGTTAAGAATTGGAGAGTCATTAATGATCATTTTGTTTTAATAATATTTAATAGCAAAGGTGCCAGCAAGACCGTATATTGTTCCAACAGATAATTAGATTTACTGGAAACTGCAAGTTGCAACCATGGTACAAAACCCCTGTGAAATGGAGCCTGAGAAACCTCTGTCTTTGAGTAGCTTCAGGACACATTCAGGAAAGTGGGTTTTGCGAAGGTGTGAGGCAGGCTGAGTTTGCGGTGAGTAAATCATGTCAGACAAATCTGATTACTTTCTAATGAAATAACTATCAGTCTGGATAGAGGGGGACCAATAAATTCCATAAATCTGTTCTTTTCATATGGCTTGTCTTGATGCGGTTTCCCAGTGATGAATTCTCATACAGCTATTTAATCCTGGCTTGTAATTGAGGTTTGCAGTGTGGTACACCTCCTTCACAGAGCTTGTGCAAGGATGGAGGTTAGGGGATGGGTAACCCATGAGATGCCAGCCCTACATCATATTTTGCACAATCTGTGCTTGGACATACCCATCTCCTGATGTCCTGCTGCCCACCAGCACCAAACGCCCTCGAGGGTGGTATCTTTGATCATAGAACCATAGAAACATTAAATGGTTTGGGTTGGAAGTGACCTCAAAGTCTTTCAGTACTGGAAGCTGCTCTAAGGTCTCCCCGCAGCTTTCTCTTCTCCAGGCAAGGACAGAAGTGAAAGGCAGAGAAATGTTGGTGTTGTTTAAGGGTGGCAGCTATTCACATTGAGTGATATTGTATTCCTGGGGCATGTAACATCATTTAGAAGTCAGCCCTCATCAAGGGGTTTTGGACCAGGCTCTCATGGGCCTGATGATGCACACAGGTTTACTCTCCCAATACAAAGAAAGAACTCATTAAACTGAGAATGGGACAGCCCAGAGCTGCTCAGTTAATGAGAGAAATGAAAGGGCTTGTAGGGAAGGATAAAAGAGATGTTATTGCATGCTGGAGGGAGAAGAGCTGAGCCTGAATGATGACACCAAAGACCACTTTGTGATTTTTCACGCTGATCCATCTCAATGGCCAGGAAACACCTTCCTCTTGAAAAAAAAAAAAAAACCAAGCAAACACCCAACCAAAACTTAAAGTGTTCCAATCAGTTCTCAGCGATTTTGAAAATAAAATAAAGCCAGATAAAATTGTACAGAATGCAAAAGTCTTTATTCAGCTATAATATAAGACATTGACATCCTTATGTATTATCCCACTCTATTACCGCTCTGTCATGGCATCATATAAACTAATGGTATTAAAATGAAGACCCTATAAAGTGAGATAAAATTGAGATGCAATTCACATTGTGAAGTCTGGCATTTCCAGACAATTTTAGACTTCCGAAAATCAAATGAGTTCCCCAAAAAATATTTTATCTGGGGAATGAAGAGGTAGAGAAATGAAAATAGTTGTTTCATTCCACCCACAGAAAGCTGGCAGGTTTTTTGCACTCACAAGCTGCTTGTAGGGCCTCCACAAGAAGGACAAAAACCTAAATAACTTCCTTTGCTGTGCTTATTCTCTCCTTTACACACCCCTTGTGCCATTCTCGTGCTTCGAATCCCTGCACAGGCTGGAAATATGCATTCAAAAACGTAGCAACGAAGTTGAGACGCCAAACCTCTGTTTATCTGAGTTTTTTCATCTTCAAAAGAAATAACGAGCTTATTAATTAGTGCCTGCAAAGTGTGAGATGGAAAATGCTGATGTTCAGCCCAGACAGCAGCGTTTCCCCAAACCTGGACCTAAAACAAAGAGCGCGGTGCTGATGCTGGTGCAGACAGGAGCTCCATCCCCAGGAGCTCCATACGTGATGCCTTTTTTAGCCATGGAGTGGGGTTCAGCTTTGGACAAGGAACCCCCCGCGGTTCCCTATCCTTGTTCGGTGAGACTGGTATTGACACTGGGATGCTCTGAAATGAGCTCTATTAGCACACGGGAGCTGCTCCAGTAGTCTGCAATTAGGGGATATAATTGCAAGCAGGGTGGATAGGAGATTGTGCTGAGAGTTGTCATTTTGCATTACAATTCACCATTCAGTACCTCCAAACATTATAGACTTGTTTTCCAACATTTCCTTTCCCAGGGCTGTGTGGGCTCTGCATGGTCTCTTGGGGATGATAAGCTGTTCTTCCCAGCTTGAGATGAGAGAGTTCCTCTGGAAATACTTTTTACTTGTTTCATTTGCATCTTGTCACTGGCTGACTCATTTTTCTCCATAGTTTTGGGGTTTGTTGTTGGTTTGGGTTGGGTTTGTTTTCTTTTCTTTGATGGATGCATGAATTCTACAGTCCGAGAGGCAGCCAGGATGCTGAAGATCAGTTGGGCTCTGAGGTCTTTGAACGCAGCCTGGGTCAGATGAGATGTGAGCCAGCGCACAGTAGCATCTTAAGTTTTTTCATCGAGTCTCTAAATCATAGAACCATGAAATAGATTGAGCTGGAAGTGACCTTAAAGTCCATCCAGTTCCACACCCTGCCATGATCAGGGACGCCTCCCACTGGATCAGGTTGGACATAGTTATAAAATTTAGGATTAGGGGCTAGAAGGGGAATTCTTCCTCAGAGAGTCAAGTAAAGAGGAAAGACTGACAGTAGCTTTCCTGGGAAGGAGTATGAGGAGGCTAACTAGGGAGAAAAGGGAAGGTCCAGAGGCAGGAATGTCAGGGTTAAAGTTGCATCCAGGGCTCTCTGGGCCCACTGGAGTGGTTTTTAGGCAGTGTTTGCAAAACCCTCTGGCTGAGCCTCTGAAGTGCTATTTGTAAATATTTATGTCAGCAGGTTTCTCTTTCCTTAGAAATTTTAGGAGAGGCCATTTGCTTTTATTCATTCATGAACTAGGTCACATATGCCTGACCAAATATTTGTTTTTCATTATTCATTATTTGTAATTCACGCGTTGTTAGTGGCAATTTGTTGTCCTCTGTTCTCCTCTTTAAATTCACCCTGTATCCTCAGAAATGGATGTAGTCATAGAATTATGGAATGGTTCGGTAGGGAAGGGACCTCAAAGTCCATCCAGTTCCACAGCCTGCCATGGGCAGGGACACCTCCCATTGCATCAGGTTGCTCCAAACCCCATCCAACCTGGCCTTGAACACCTCCAGGGATGGAGCAGCCACCACTGCTCTGGGCAACCTGGGCCAGGACCTCCTCACGCTCAACAGCAAAATATTTCTGCCTAACATCTTATCTCAGTATCACGTCTTGCAGCTGAAAACCATTCCCCCTTGTCCTATCCCTGCACTCCCTGACCAAAAGCCCCTCCCCAGCTTTCCTGCAGCCCCTTTCAGTGCTGGAAGCTGCTCTAAGGTCTCCCCACAGCCTTCTCTTCTCCAGGCTGAGCAACTCCACCTCTCTCAGCCTGTCCTCATACAGGAGGTTCTCCAGCCCTCAGATCATCTCTGTGGCCTCCTCTGGGCTCTCTCCAACAGCTCCATGTCCTTCCTCTCTTCCCAAAGAGTAAAGCATTCAGATATACTTTTGGTAGTATTACGAGTGAGTTATGTCAAGTGTATTGAGTCAAACCATCCCAATGTGGAGACGTTGCTTGGTGACAAGTGGAGAGAGAAGAAACTGGGTCAGCTGGGGAAGAAAAAATGTGAAACAATAAGAGGAAGATTTACAGATGTAAAAATGAAAGGGCAGGGCAGAAAAAGAGAAACAGTCAGCAGCGGATCTGAGAAGTTCTGAGAAGCCCTTCTGTACGCATGCTAGAGGGAGACAAGGGGGAAAAAAGGTCTACTAAGTGGGCATGGAAAGCTCCTGGGAGAGGACACAAAGTACAATGTTTAATGCCTTTCCTATGTCTTTACAAAAAATCTGAACAGCTCAGGCAGCTGACAAGAGCAGCAAAGCCATGGCAATTGGGCTGAAGCAGGGAAAAGTAGAGAAGAGTTATGTAAGTCTGTGGTTCTTGCATTATCTGAACCTCACAAAATTCAGCCACAGGTCTGAGCCACCTCAGGGCTCAGACAGATTTCTGTCTCCAAGAGCACCTGGAGAAGGACTAGATTTCTGGAGACCTGAAAAGAACAAGGCAATGGCCTTGGAAGGTCTGAAGTCCTCAGCAGAGGAAGGACGTGAATCCAGAGGAGGCCATGGGGGTGATCCGAGGGCTGGAGCACTTGCTGTATGAGGACAGGCTGAAAGAGCTGGAGTTGTTCAGCCTGGAGGTGTTCAAGGCCAGGTTAGATGGGGCTTTGAGCAACCTGATGCAGTGGAAGGTGTCCCTGCCTGTGGTGAGGGGCTGGAACTGGATGGGCTTTAAGGTCCCTTCCAACTCAAACCATTCTGTGGTTCTAAGGAGCAATAACCATAGGTTCATAGGATAATTTGGGCTGGAAGGGACCTCAGTCCTGTGTCCAGCTCACAGCAGGGTGAGCTGCAAGATCAAAGAAGTTTGGTTAAGGTTTTATGCAGCTGATCTTGAAAAACCTTCAAGGACAGAGCCTGCACAACCTGTTCCAGTGAAGCAGTCAGACCCTGTGGGTCAGTTGTAAGGGTGCCGATCTGCCTGATTTGTTGTGTGGCACCTTTAGGGGTTCACAGCCTCCATCTCTATCTCTGTGGTAATTCGCAAATTATTATTTTTGGGTCTAGAGTTTGTGGGTTTGATATTTCATAAGGCTCACTTATGAGATACGATTACATGAAAAAACAGTTTTTCAGGGGCCATTTGCAAGGTTCAGCCTCTATCCCTCAGGGCTGGGCAGTCTGGTTGTGTTCAAATGGGTGTTAATCAGCAACAGACACTTGTTTGACATGAAAACTCAAAACCAAGAGCTGAATCCATCAGATTTCTATTAGGAATAGATTAAAACACAGCAAGAAGAACTACAGCTCTCTCTCCATCCAGAAAAAACTGTGCAAGTTGGAGGTCTTTTTTCTTTATTGTGAAAGCTTTGTAAACAGGTACAAAGCCCATCTCAACCGCGGCGCTTTTTGCTGGAGACAGACTCTCAGACAGCCAGAATCAGAAAGGCTTTCCAAGGTGCTAATTTACTGCAGGAACCACCCCTCACGTCTCAGGCATTTTGTTTCCCCAAGCATCAGAAGTAGCCTGCCTCGCTTCCCTTCCAGTGACGGTTTGTTTCCCAACAGAGATAAGAAAACAGGGCAGGTTCCTCTGTCTGCATCCTGCTGGGGCTGCCTCCAGATGCTCCCTTCAGTCACAGGAGCTGGCCACCTTCCAGCCTGCAATAATTTCATCTGAAGTGAATGAGATTGTGAAAAAAAATACCAGCATCTGGTGCAGATTATCCCATTTCTATCGCCCTTTCAACTAGCAGCCAGGGCCTCCTGCCTTATCAATTGTGGGAGCTTTGAACCTCTTTCATAACCATTTGGGTTATGATCTGTACGCTCTCTTCTTGCTGTCTGCCCAGCTCAGTCTGGTTTGTGATTGAAGCGATCGCCCCAGAATACAAGCCAACTCTCTGGTCCCTTTCCACTGCCAGCATGGATGTCCCAAATCAAAATCAGTCCTTTAAGCTCTGGGGAAAAGCATAAACTTCTGGGCCCTTTGAAGACTCATTCCCGGACTCTTTACAGCATTAAGCTTCCTGCAAAAGGGGTAGATGTATCCTTGCCAGAGAGCAGATGCGATGAATTTAATGAAATGTACTTAGTAAGATTACAGTTTCCTTTTTTCCTCCAAAACTTTTCAGATATTGGACTAGCAAATTGGTAGGACTTTAATGTCTGCTTCATTCTTTTGATCTTTCCTGAGTAAGCAGGAAAATGATGATATAAAGCTACATCCTCCATTCAGTTTCATATCAAAGGAAACTGATTGTGTACAGATTCTATTTAAAAAAAGAAAACTACCACCAACTCTCACCCCCCCAAAAAAACTCGAAAGCAGACAACCACGTGCCCCCCATTTCTGTTTGTAGTTTCCTTGTCATGATTGAAATACTTTCTAAATTGCAAGGGAAGACAATGATCTGGCTTGTAGAGAAGCTAAAAGCTGCATCTCTGCAGCAAATCGGTGCACAGATCATTAATGTCTACCAAATTGAAAATTGGTGATAAGATACAATGTATTTCATCACTAACTTCTGTCTGGTAGCAGGTGATCAACTACCTAACATTCTTTTCTCTGCTATTGAGAAACTGCTCCCTTAGCAAGTGACACCGAGAAAGATATTTACTGAAACATGTTTTCTGGTTCACATCTTATGCTTTCTGAAAGAATGCTTCATAATTCGCTCTGGAGCGAGTCCAGAGAAGAGCAACAAAGCTGGTGAAGGGGCTGGAGAACAGGTCTTACGAGGAGTGGCTGAGAGAGCTGGGGTTGTTTAGCCTGGAGAAGAGGAGGCTGAGGGGAGACCACATTGCTCTCTACAACTACCTGAAAGGAGGTTGTAGAGAGGAGGGTGCTGGCCTCTTCTCCCAAGTGACGGGGGACAGGACAAGAGGGAATGGCCTCAAGCTCCGCCAGGGGAGATTTAGGCTGGACATTAGGAAAAAATTCTTCACAGAAAGGGTCATTGGGAACTGGCAGAGGCTGCCCAGAGAGGTGGTTGAGTCACCTTCCCTGAAGGTGTTTAAGGCACGGGTGGACGAGGTGCTAAGGCGCATGGTTTAGTGTTTGATAGGAATGGTTGGACTCGATGATCCGGTGGGTCTCTTCCAACCTGGTTATTCTATGATTCTATGATTCTATGATTAATACACATGCCTGAGCAGGGATTTATTTTCTGTACTATCCCACATCACTAGCTATTAGAATGGCTTTAAATTGGAAGGGGGGAAGATTTAGACTAGACATTAGGAAGAAATTCTTCACGGTGAAGGTGGGGAGGCCCTGGCCCAGGTTGGCCAGAGAAGCAGTTGCTGCCCCATCCCTGGAGGTGTTCCAGGCCAGGTTGGATGGGGCTTGGATCACCCAGATCCAGTGGGAGGTGTCCCTGCCCATGGCAGGGGGTGGAACTGGATGGGCTTTAAGGTCCCTTCCAACCAAACCATCCATAATTCTATGATCACTAGAAATAAACTACATCTTTGCCACAGTGGCAACATTAGGGCTATGGGACTATGTGCTCCGAGCCCCACTAACAGCTGGAGCACTCCTCGTGGCTCCATGGTGGGCTTTGGCATCTCACACTGACCTCTTTGCTCCTCAATACCCACACCAGGGACCCTGGAATGTGCTCATATATATTTAGAGGGCCTGCAGCCCCACTGATGCCTGTAACTTAAGTGCAGTGAATGCAGTTTATCCTCCTGCCCCATTTCAACTGCCAGTGCTTTACCACCTCTTCTCCATGTGCTTCAACCTTCACAGACTCCACCACTCCTCATCAGGCTTTCTTAGCTCTGGCTCTTCTCCTTTAAGGAGCAGAGCCACACATTCAGCTTTTTAAAGTTCATTTTCACTGCTTACCTATTTAAGGAACGTTTCTGAGGAGCAGAGCAATGTGAAAGCTTCTGAAGACAGGAGCAGTTAAGCCCCGTGCACTGTGTTTTATAGTTTGATGCTGGCATGAGCCCATTCAAATATATTTTGACATACAACGTGTTATTCTTTCCAAGGCAGTTGGTCTCTTTATTTATTTAGTTAGAGTGAAGGATTCATTCCCCCACCGACTAACAGGAGACCAAGGATTCCCACATGCAGCTGAGCCCCTGCACTTCATTCTCTGCTGGTGAAATTGTTTTCATCCATTCTGGAGCTATTGCACTTCATTCCTCACCAATATATTTTTATTTGTATATAAAATAAAAATGTGACAGCACATGGAAAGTTAAGAAGTGGATAAATTCATAAATTACTTTTATACAGCAAAGCTGATGTGACTGTATTCCTGTGGACTTAACCAGTGCACAACCAAATAGATGTTAAAGAGGAGCATTAGAAACAAGCTGTGCCTTTCCAGGAGGGGTGTGCAAAGCACACTGATTTTTCTCTTTCCTAAAAGTCATTTCCTACCTACAGTCACCACATACCTGTTAGGCATGGAATTCTTCAGACCACCCCAGAGCATGGATAAAGCAATCAACCCTCCTTCATATCCAGGTCTCCTTGGCAGAGGTGTGTGTTTCTGCACAGCAGGACACTTTGCTGCTGGAGAACTGGAAGTCCTGGTGGGATTGGAGACCCTCCGTGTGCTGGCACTCAGGCTGTGTGTCTGGGTGGTTGGAGAGACAGGGAGGAGAGCGCTGAAGGACAGCCAAGACCTTCACTGCAGCTGGCAAGAGCTGTTTCTCCTCATGGGAGAAACAAGAACAGCCCTTTACTGGAGGCTTCCATTCACTCTTTGCCAAAAACCCATCATTAGTGCTTGTGGAAATGGAAATAAGGGAGGATTGCAGGAATTTCTGTATTGAAAGTCATCTATTTTTTCCATGAAGTGAAAAATTATATACATATATTTTGTTAAATACTTGTATTACATCATTTGAAAGTATTTGCTGTACGCTGTGTTTAATAATTCTAGCAAAGCTCTTCCAAAGTCACTTCTTTGCTATATTTTACATTTCTGGAACCATTACCTTGAAGGGTCATGGTACCCAGCTCATATCTGAAGGATGCTGGACAGGACAGTTGTAGGCTTTTAAGCCATTCAAGTACATCTACACCATATGGACAATGAGGAATGTGCTGGCCATAAATGAAGAGGTTTACACGAACAGATCAATACATGAGCAAGGATGATAGGAACTACCCACCACTGTCCACTTTGCGCATCTCCCAGCAGGACACGCTGATACCGATCCTGCTTGCAGACCTTGCAGGTCGAGAGGAGGGTGTCAAGGCACACCCCTGTCTTAAAGTTGCAGGGCTTTGGGTACGGCACCAGGCATTTCCAACCAGAGAGCATCCTGAGATGGACACAGCTGGATGCCCTTAACAAGGCCAGGTTGGATGGGGCTTTGAGCAGGCTGATCCAACAGGAGGTGTCCATGACCTTGGCAGGGGGTTGGAACTGGATGGGCTTTGAGGTCCCTTCCAATCCAATCCATTCTATGATTCTATGAAGCCTATCGGCCCTCTGCTCCTGCCAGGTTCAACTACACCAGACTCCACAGGGGGCAGCTGCAGCCCCACAGCATGGGGAGTTCCCTGAGTGTCCCCAGTGCCTGCACTGACACAGCGTCACATGTCTCTGCGCAACGTTAGAGCCGAGAGGCTGCTGCACTGCAAGCACCTTGTAGAAAACTCTTGCCAACCCTGTCTCCCTCAGGAATCCTACTTCCCAATCTCAGTTATAGACCTTTTTATTTCCTCATCTGTAATATTTATGTGTGACCTTTGCCATTCAGACATGTGTACATGGAGGAAAAACTGATGAAAGATTCTGGAGTCCTTCTGGGCCAGGTGGGGGTACAGAGCTGCAGAAAAGTCTGCCCAAGTACTATTGATTTCTCGAGGATCCCCTTGGGCCAGCTGTGGCCTCATCAGTTCAGAGGGAACTAATGGGTTCTTTCTTCCGCTCCAGGGTTATGAACTTGTCTTGCTGACAGTCTTCTACCTTGCTGGGATGGATTCGTGGTGCTTTTGCTGGGCTTTAAATCAGGCGCATTCCTTTACTGCGCAACTTCTTCCCCTTTTCTTCTCCCCAAGAGCAGGATGTAACCAAGCACCTTCCAGACAGTGTTTTTCCCCCTTTTTTTTGCTCACTCTCCTCCTCTAAATGCTAGATCCATGACCATGTATGCATAAAATCATAGAAAGGTTTGGGTCAGAAGGGACCTTAAAGCCAGCCAGTCCCACTCCCTCCTGCCATGGGCAGGGACAGCTCCCACTGCATCAGGTTGCTCAAAGCTTCATCCAGCCTGGCCTTGAACACCTCCAGGGATGGGGCAGCCACCACTTCTCTGGGCAACCTGGGCCAGGGCCTCCCCACCCTCACAGCAACACATTTCTGCCTAAAAATCTCATCTCAATCTCCCCTCTTGCAGCTCAAAACCATTCACCCTCGCCCTATCCCTGCATTCCCTGATCAAGAGCCTCTCCCAGCTTTCCCAGACCCCCACAAAAAAAGATTTAGGAATGTTAAAAGAGGACCTAACAGTGCATCAGAACCAAATATTTCACAGTAACCAAGTCCTTGGTGGGAGACATCTTAGCTGAGGCTTAGTAGGCAGGGGTGCTGCTCAGCTCAGGCATCAAGATCAACAGTTTTTGCTATAAACTGTACAATATGACCATGAGGACCACTACGAGTTAATGCCCAAGGACTACAGAGCAGGTGGGACTCACACAGAGCATGATGTGTTTGGTGGTGAATTAACCCTATTCAACCCCAGGATCCCAGTGCACCCCTAAAACGAGCAGCCACCAGTGTTGCTGTCTCCACTTAATCTCACCCTGGCTTAATTAGAAGTCATGAAAAGCCAATGGCTCTGCAAGGGCTCTGAACCTCTCTGCTTCATGTTTTATTCTTGTAATTTATGTACCGGAGCCCTGGGCAAATAACCATCTTTAATGACCACATCATCATCATGAAGTCATTAAGAGGGGATGGGACACGAGGGGATCTCAGATATGAGTAACAGAAGGATGTGCAATATGTGCTTTTTCATTACCATGGTTCACAGGTGCCAGGGCCGGTGTTGCCCACCGCCTCCTGGGCGCTCAGCCTGCAACGCGCTGAAACATCGTTGACACGTTCTATCACAGCCAGGCTGCTGACATCCTTCGGGGCATGTTTTGTCTTGTAGGGTGACAAATGAGATGGCAGAAATACCGGCTGGAATGGCAGGGCAACACACGGCCTTAAACTGAATGAGCATTGCAGAATTAATTGATGTAATGGTCCTATCAAAATGCCATTATTTAATATTCTGTGATTGATTGCTCCTGTTTCCTATTATCCCATCCCTTGCCCTGCCAGGAACAAAAGCAGTCAATGACTTTTAAACCCATAGCAAATGCCACTTTTTGTCCTCTTCCCTGGGAGCGCTGCAGGGACAGCAAGCGTGACTCTGGGCTGCAGCGGCTCTAGTGTGACAAGCACCCTTAATCTCTTCCGCCAGCATCCCGAAGGTGGGGATGAGCTCCAAAGATAGCCACGTACATGACAGCCTGTCTGGAAGCACAAGCTGCTCAAGCCCAGCCTATGACAGAGTACAGCTTAGACAGAGTGATAAATAATTGACAGAGGTGGTGATTAATAGAAGTGGTGCAGAGCACAGAGACCTTGTGCAGAGCTAGATCCCAAGGTCTCTGCAGGGATGAAAAACACCACATCCCTGATAAGCTCATAAACTTCTGGACAGCCAGCAGGGGCTGGGGAGACCTCACCTGCCCCACAGATTGCGTACGTGCCCTGCCGTCACCTGTGTATGGAAACTTTGCGTTAGTTTAACTTCATTTTTAGGCTCAAGTCAAGCCTGTGGAGATCTCTCTGTGTAAAATTGGCTTAATGTGTCTTCAGTCCATGCTTTTTACCATATCTTATTATTAAAATAATATCATTTATCTTAGGACTGGCATCATTGTAGCCTGCTGGGCTGCACAGCTGCTCAGAGCAGCACACCTTTCACATCAGGCTTTATCATCAGAGTGGGGTCCTGGCCACCGTTAATGTGCGTTCTCTGGGTGGACTCAAAACTTGATATAAGTATGATGTGGATGAAACCTGCACAAGGCAATGAGGACGAAATGTGCTGTCTCAGCAACAGGGAGCTCAGGACCATGGGGAAAAGGGGTTTGCTCAGTCTCTGTCCCATGGGAGACGGAAAGCTGAGGCCTGGGTATGGTCACGTTCCCAGCTTGGAGCTGACAAAGCAATGAGGCGAGATGCCCAGGAAGAATAAAGTGTTGATAGAATCACAGCTTCCACTTGGACCATCTCCTTTTCCTTGAGCACGTTACACTTGTGCATTTAAAAGGCACAGGGAGCCAAGGGTGGGCCCTGCTTAAATGCTGACCCAGTTCATCTGGAAGCTCCTGGAGTCCTCAGGCTGTCACTTCTTGGTGTCCCAAGTGCTGTTGGGGACCCGTCTGAGAGCAACGTGTCTCTGCCACTGAGGACTGCACATAGCTTCGAGCTTGGCTTCGCTTCGTGCAGGCTGGGGCCGTCTCGCAACCCTGAGCAGTGCAAGAAGCCCTTTCATAGCAGTGACCTCAGTCAGATTGCTGAGGGCACACATAAAAGAGAAAAAGTAGGGGAGGAATCGAAACAGAGGGCACGAAAGGAAACACATCTAGTGAGGGACATCAAGACTAAGGAGGAAACTTTCTGTAATGAAATAAGTAATGGGAGAAAGACAAAAGAGACTATTCCTGGCCCACTGCTACTCCAAGAGGATGAAGAAGTCTTGACTGATGATGCCCCAGGCAAAGGAATTTATCCTACTGTTGTTTCAGCCTTCACTAAAAGAGTTGATGACAATGATTCAGTTACAAAAAATGGCTTCAGTGACAAAGGGGCAAGAATTTACTCTGCAACAGAGAAATAATGGGGGAGAGAGCACTTAGATACATTAGAGGATCTCAGACTGCCTGGGTCTGCCAGCATTCCCTGTATAGAGCTTAAAGCAGCCTGAATCAATCTCAGAGCAGTTGGCTTTTATCTGCACAGAGAATGGATACGGTTTTAGAGGCCCAGAAAAATAAATGCAAAGCCCATCTTTAAAAAAAAGAAAGGTGAAATGGGGACCTATCGACCCACCAGCTGCCTGAAATACCTGGAAAAGAACAGGAACATATTTTCAGGCAAACCACTCTTGAGCACCTGGGAGATAATGAGCCAGGGAATAACAGCCAAGTTTGATTTGTCAAGAACAAATCGCCTAGAATCAATGTAATACCCTTTCATGGCAGCAGAACAGGCCTTCTGCTCAGGTGAGCAGTGATGGGTGTCATGTATCATGACTTCAATGAAGAGGAAAAATCAACTGCCCAGACACAGGGTAGGGAATGCCCAGCATAGCAGGAAAACATAGAATCCTACAATCATAGAATGGTTTGGGTTGAAAGGGACTTTAAAGCTCATCCAGTTCCACCCCTCTGCCCTGGGCAGGGACAACTCCCACTGGATCAGGTTGCTCCAAGCCCCATCCAACCTGGCCTTGAACCCCTCCAGGGATGGGGCAGCCACCACTGCTCTGGTCAGCCTGGGCCAGGGGCTCCCCACCCTCGCAGCAAAACTTTTCTCCCTAAGATCTCATCTCAGTCTCCCCTCTTTCAGCTGAAGACCGTTCTACCCCACAAGTGGAGGAGGGGGTGGTAGCTCGGAATACCAGGAACAGTTTATCTGTGGTTGATAGCAGTCTTTGACACAAGGTGATGCAGAACAATGATAGAGGGGTGTGCTCTGAGTGCATGGAAATGGATGAGTCACTAGGTCTAACTTGCTGCTGTGTGACACCATCGTGATGCTGTTCCAACTCCAGAGACGTCAGCAGCATGAAGTCAAAACAACTCAATGCTGAACTCAGGTGTCCTCTGCTACAGAACAGAAGAGGGGAAGGGAATGAGCGGGATCGATGTGCAACAAACAGCACTTGATCCAGTGCTGTCTTATATGATTGCAAATAACAAAATGATTACGAAGCTGGCAAATCAAACAGTGCAGTTCAGATGTCACTGGAGATGTCCAGTGAATTAAATTGGTGTCAAATTGGCTTTGCCTTTCCACGAGTCAGAGAAGTGGTGCAGGGGTATGTGAGGCTGCTGTGTGCCCCACCAGAGCTGTGGGTTCTACCGCTGCAGGCACCAGTTGCTCTGGGGTTTGGTAAAGGAAATCCAGAGTGAGGGGTGGTGTGTGTGAAAATTGTCTCTAGTTGAAGAGATCTGGTACCTTGGAGGCCCACAGTCCCAGCTCACATTCTAAAAACCTATAGAAACGGAAGAGGGTGATGCTTCTGCCTCCCCAGAGAGAGGAAGGCAGTGGTGTGCCCAGGAGGTCCCCAGCCTCCCTTATTCTCTCCCCAATACACTCCAAACTCAGCTGTACAACACTGACTTCTGTTCCTGCCCTTCTTTACACTCTTATTCCCTGTCTAAGCTCCAGCAAACAGAAGGTGCAGTCAGACTGAGCATCAGCAAGGGGGTAGAATCCAGACCTCATTTTGTGAAGCAAAGTTCTGATTGGTTCTTCGCCCTGTGTTATAATTTACTTCAGTAGCTAGAAGGTTAATTGTGTGCTACATAGAGCTTTGAGCTCTCTGATTGAAGGCGCTGTTGAGAGCTGAGTGTTGCTGTAGCTCTGATTTAGTCCTGCTTAGCAGGGTGATAAATTGTGGGGAGCTATGAAAGAAAACTGTTGAAGTTTGCAGGCTGAGGAACTTGCGCTTGCTCTCCAGCAGAGAAGGTTTGGTGCCTCTCTAGTGCTGCACCTCACATATTGAGTCAGTATTTCTCTGGGAGTCTGCTCATCACCTTCTGCCTTTTTGTGCTGTGCCTGAACATCTCGGTCCTTAGAGCTGATCCCCGGATTTTATGGTGTCAAGGATAATAGCTCTGTAATGGGCAGGCTACTCAGAAATGGAAAAGCAATAAAATGCCTGCACCACAGAGCTGTTTGCCTAGGAGGATCTGAGCACCTGGCTGATGTCTGCAGGAACCTCTGGAGGTCATCTTGCCTGCTCAGTGGCTGAGGATCATGGTAGAGAGGAGAAAGAGTCTTGACTACTACAACCATCACCATCAGAGGCTCTCCAGTCCACTGGACCAAGACCAAGGCCCAGGACACCACCAACCAAAGGGATTCAGCCAGCAAGGATCCCCCTCCTGCTATTAGTTCATCCTGGGCAAAAGCCTCTAAGGCAGAAGGACTATGTCCTCTCCTGACACTGGAGCACATCCAGAAGATGGACTTTATCTTGATGGTTGCCTACAGATTCATTGCTTGCTGTGCCAAAGGAAGGCAAGCGGAGCATTGATCTCACTGATATCCAGGGAGTTTCCTTTTGAGAGTCTGCAGTACTGGACCTCCACTGCCTACCTGCCTGTAGACACGAGGAGTGCAAACAGGGGTGTCTCAGTGGGGCCAGGAAGATGATGGGGTCTTGCGCATGGCAAGGGGGCTCCTGGGCAGTGGGACAGGTTTTTTGCTGTCACCTGGATCATTGCACTGGAAGGAGAGGGGTGGGCTGAGGCACTGCCATGGCTACAGAAGGTTCCACTGGTCCCTCTCCCTGTGATCCCTGCTCTGACAAATGTGGATAGCAAGGGCAGCTGCTTGATCAAGAGGATGGGTTTATGCCACTGCGCTGTTGATGTTCTACATCACATGTGCTGGAAACGAGGTTGCGGTGCCGTGATTGCAGCCAGAGGCTGTGGGTGCAGGCTGGGCCAGCAACTATTGATTTTCGATCTTCATTTTGTGCTGGTTTTGTACAGCTCAGCGCTGTACTCGCTATGGAGAGGACAAGACCATTGTCTCCAAAATGCAATTAGGCGCTCTACTGTGAGTTAGGTGGGCGAGCTGCCTGCAGCGGAGGTTGGTGCGAACCTGCTGACCAGAGGGCTGCGTGGCTCAGCCAGCATCCTCACATAACCACTGCCCTGTCTCCTTGAGTGCCTGCCAGCAGCTGATGCCTGATGCTTCACTGTCCCAACTCTGTCCCCATGTCAGGCCAAAGGGGAAGCCCCGCTGCACCCAGTCCTTCCACGTGCATGAAGCAGAGAGAGGGAGATGCAGTGCCAGGGCGGGAGCAAGAGATGCTCAACACCTCTGCCCAAGGTGATTTTCAACTCCCTTATCTTCTGTCCTTTAAAGACAATTCAGAGATATTCATAGAAAGATAGGATCATAGAATCATAGAATCACCAGGTTGGAAAAGAGCCATCAGATCATCGAGTCCAACCATTCCCATCAATCACTAAACCATGTCCCTCAGCACCTCGTCCACCTGTCCCTTAAACACCTCCAGGGAAGGTGACTCAACCCCCTCCCTGGGCAGCCTCTGCCAGTGCCCAATGACCCTTTCCGTGAAATATTTTTTCCTAATGTCCAGCCTGACCCTCCCCTGGTGGAGCTTGAGGCCATTCCCTCTCGTCCTGTCCCCTGTCCCTTGGGAGAAGAGCCCAGCTCTCTCCTCTCCACAACCTCCTTTCAGGTAGTTGGAGAGAGCAATGAGGTCTCCCCTCAGCCTCCTCTTCTCCAGGCTAAACACCCCCAGCTCTCTCAGCCGCTCCTCATGGAACGGTTTGGGCTGTAAGAAACCTTAAAACCTATCCGGTTCCAACTGGAGGGCATGGTCACAGTGTGACCTGTACTCCCTGTTTCCCTGCAAACACAGCTCCCCTCATACCCACTGCTCCATAGGGGCAGCTGCCTCTTTCTCTAAAACCCAACACAGCTCCTTCAGGCTCAGAAGAATTTTTCCTCTTGTGCACTTTGCTTGAAACCCATCCTCATGATGTCCTAGCCTCACCTGCTCACCAGAGAGCAGAGCTGGCAGAGGAGGGGGCTGCCTCTCCAAGCACAGGGCTCTGCCAGCAGGACACTGCAGTGGGCTCTGATCCTTCTTGCACCCTCAGTTTGTGAGGTCAGCTTGTAAAAACCGATTCCTTGCGCTCTGCACAGAATGATAGTGATTTTTAGAGACCTCTGAAAGCCACCTGCACTCCCTTCATTGCACAGGCATTATACATATCAGCAACAGCACAGTTTCTGAATCATTCCTTATAGGCATTGCTGGGAAAGGCTTAAAACCTTTTGTCGGAGACTGTTAAAGCCTGGGGAGAAGGAGTGGGGCCAGGCGGCTGAGTGACCCTGGGGCAGGAAGATCCTCCTCAAGTGGAACATGAAGCTCATTTACTCTCTGGCTTCCCCAGGAGCGACGTCTGCGAGCACCCCTGCTCTCCTTTTACACCTGAAAAGGCTCCAAGCATCGTCCTAAGCCTTGCTTAGCACCTAGAAAAACCATCTGGGTACACAAAAGGCACTTGATAAAAGCCTTCCTCTTTAGCAGGGAGCAGAGCTATGGAGGAAAAATGTGCTGTGAATTGGTTAGAGACAGATAGAAAAGTCCTTTAACAGCCAGCACTTTCAGTGGAAAGCCTGGGAGAAAAATCACCACTGCATGCCTTCCCGAGAAAGGGATTTTTTATTTAAGATACAAAGCATTATTGTGTTTGTGTGCTGCCCTTCATCTGCATTACTCCACTTAAAATCCCATTTAAGAAATATGAAATAATTCTGTTTTCTTTAAAGATATATAAGCCCCGTTCCCAGAGGGATAAAAGAGCGACATAAAAAAAAGGGACAGCTTTAGTAAAACAGCACTGCCAGGGGGCATAATAAATACATAAATTACTCACAACCAGCAAGGCATACTCACAAAGTGCAGAACAAGCTCCTCGAGTATAAGGAAATAGATTTGCACACTAAAGCAAAGCTGCACAATATAACGCACTGCCCTGCAACCCCTCCACTGGTCACTGGCAATGTTCTCCAGAAGATTCATAGAATGGATTGGGTTGGAAGGGATCTCATAGCCCATCGAGTTCTACCCCTGCCCTTTCCAGTCCAAGCCATTCCATGATTGTATCTCTGTCACTCTCCTTCAGGTAGCTGTATGCAGGTATTAGACGATACACCTGCACCTCCTGGATGGAACCAACACAGCTCCTCAGCGTCTCATTGCAGGACGTGAGCTCCAATCCCTGGACCACCTTATTAAGTCTCCAGTGGATCCCTTCCAGTTTCTCAGCATCTCTTTTGAACTGAGGGAGCTCAGAACTGGACATGGTGTTGAAGGAGTATTTGCCCTCATGCTGAGCACAGGGTCATAACACTTTCCCCTCAGCCTGCCAGCCCCTCTCCCAACCAAAGCCCAGGGTACAGCTCTTTTTAATTACAATAAAAACCACACTGTTGTTCATCCTCACCCTGGCAGGCACGGTAACCCCCAGGCCCTTTGCCTTTTGCAGCACCAGTGTATCAGCAAGCGAGAAGTGAATAGTGCAGTCCAGCTTCCCAGTACTCTAAATCCAATGAAACTAAGCTAAGGGTTTCTCATTAGAGATACTGAATTGGTCCCTTACAGACTGAATTATGCATTCATAATGTCTATTATCGTCCATCATGGGTTCTTATGCTCTTTTTAATTGGTTAATGATTTTATCCATACACTGAACGCCCACTAACATTGTAGTTACTGTCAGCGCAGTTCATCCCACATAGTTTTAGAAGCTATATTTAGCTATTTTCTGCCCTGCCTATCGTTCACCATGAAATACCTCAGTGTCTTTTGTATCTCTTCATTGTTTTTTGAAGGATTACCATCATCACTCCTGCTGATTATTACCCGTGTGCCTATCAGTTGAACTCCCGAGTTCCCCATTAATTCAGTCACAGTAACAATAATCAGGCCTTTTTTTTTCCAGGCGTATAGAGCATTTCTTTATCCTGCTGGATGCACTACTGGACGTATTGGCTTCTTAGGACTTGTGCATTTACAGAAAGAGACTGGAGGTAAGGTATACCCTGATATTGCATTGATTATGAAAAATAAAACACAGAGATAGAGCCTAAGGAGTCAGCACTGCCAGGAAAAGGAATAAGGAGAAAGTAGGGTAGATGAGCTCTTTATCAAGAAGTGTAGGGACAGGATGAGGGAACAGTTTTCAGCTAAAAGAGGGGAGATTGAGATGAGATCTTAGGCAGAAATGGATTGAGATGAGATTTTAGGGCCCAAGATGCCCAGAGCAGTGGTGGCAGCCCCATCCCTGGAGGTGTTCAAGGCCAGGTTGGATGGGGCTTGGAGCCCCTGATCCATTGGGAGGTGCCTCTGCCCATGGCAGGGGGGGAACTGGATGAATTCTAATGTCCCTTCCAGCTCTAACCCAAACATGCTAATATATTACTGTCCTTAACTCTGACATTACAGCTGCATTTGCTCATCCTGACTCTCCTAACACTGAAACTGGGCAGCGGAGGCTGAAAAAGGGAAACTCAACTATTACAGTAGAAAGATAAGAAATCTTGAGATAGGGATAGCATAAGCATAAGGTAAAAGGAGTTTACTCATCCAAAATCCTTAACACCCCTTCCTGTGCTTAGTCAGAATGCCATGAGCTCACAGATTGGTGAAAAAGACAGTTAAGATGAGGCTGCTTCTGGGTGGCGTAACTGGAAAACTACACCTTGCCCTTACAACTTCCACTGCTGCTGCAGTTTCTTTCAGCTTCTGATGGAGCTGAGCCTTCAGCCCATGTTCTTTCTTCTTGCTTGGTGTCTGACCAGCCATGTTTGCCCGCCCCACAGTGTCCTCATCCATCATCTCATAACCCATCAAGGAAAGAGCTTGTGAAACACTGGCACCAGGTGGCCACTGGCTTAACCCAGCTCCACAATCTCAGCCCCATCAGCTCTGCGAGCTCCTTATCCTCAGTCACCTCAGCACTAGTGCATCTTTGAGTGCTTCCCTCCCCATCAGTTATTTTCTCATCCCATTCTTTAATTCTCTGCAGCTTGGCCTGTTTAGAGTTGTTCTTTAACTGCTCCATGAATTAACCCTTCTATCACTGTGTGCTGTCAAATCTCACTCCCCCTCTCAGAAGGAATTACAAACCCATCTCCAAAGCCACCTGTGCTGTGACAGCCACCAAACCACTGACCTGAGCCAGCCACCTGCCTGCCACATTAATACTCATTTGCATTCCCAAAGCATATTATCCGATGGCAAGTTTTTTGGAGCAGAATCTCTCCATTCATCAGAGAGATGCATGGACTCCACAGAGGTCATGAACTATTTATGAATCTCAACGTAATATTAAATTAATACGATGGTGATTTAACAGCCCATCATCTTTAACCTAACAGGACTAAGAGGTAAAGGGAACAAAAAGGATGCTGAGTTGTTCTCTAGGCTTGAAGTATTCGCATCTGGTACTGGTGGATCGTAAGATACAGCACCATAAAGATTTCATGGGCTCTTTCACAGCCAGGCTGGGCTGTTCTGACAAATACCTAGCGCTGCTTGTTGCAGGCTGTTGCCAGCCCTGAACCCTGAATCAGTGTAATTTTCAGACCCTGAACCTCTGGTTTTACTGCATCAAAGTTGTACAGAATAGAAAGTATTTCTGCTGGAGCCTGGCACAGGAGGTCTGGTCCTGCATTTTGATACCTGCAGCAGGATGCACTCTGCTAATCAACTGCAAAGGGCAAGGAGGATTTGAAGAGACCCTGGTGTTGTCTTGGAATAAATAAGCCTCTCAGCTGTATCTGTTTATCAGAGGATGGAGTTGGAACTGAAAAGCAAGCCAGAAAGCTATAGAACAAAGTGATAAAATGGCAGAAGCCCTCCCCAGAATCAGACAGTGTTCACACATATGTCCTAAAGGAACTCAAGGACAAAATAGCTGTTGCAGGAAACCTCGGGTTTACAACCACCATGAGATTAGAGCTTTTTTTTTTTTCCTGGTTTAACTAAAAACAAGTCTAAAAGACCAGAGCCTTCAGGCATTTGTAGGGAAGTAACTAAAGAAAATGTATTGGGAAAAAGTTGGAGCAGCTTTTCTCAGGGGAAGTCAAACTACTGCTGAACACCACCAAAGGAACACACAGTAACATCCCAGTGGAGTCGTGGGTGATTTGGTTTACTCACAGTATGAAGGGCGTGCAGCAAGTTCCCTCACAAGGTTGAGGGAGAGGTTTCTACCCCTCTGCTCTCGTGAGACCTCACCTGGAGCCCTGTATTCAGGTCTGGAGTCCTCAGCACAGGAAGGGCATGGAGCTGTTGGAGCAAGTGAAGAGGAGGACAACGGGGATGATCCAAGGGCTGGAGCACCTGGTGTTGGACTGACAGTTGGACTGGATGAGCTTAGAAATCCTTTCCCATCTCAATGATTCTCTGGTTCTATGATTCTCTGATCAGTGGGGAAGTGAAAGCACAAGTGTCCAGTGAACACAAATCCAGCAGCACTGATAGCACTTCATTAGAGAAGCCACTTAGCACTAGTGTGTGCACTCACCTTACTGTATAAAATGAAGCTCTTTTGCATGTGTTAACAAGGCAGAGCTGTGTGACTAAATATCTGATTGCAGGTTCTTCTGGGCAGAGTTTTGAAGCGATGCAACTCTGCTGTCAGCCGTTGTCCGATTTGAGTTAAATGCAGCTGTAGCATTACATACATTAAGTGGGTGGCATCTGCGGATGAGCTGAGCTCCATAAATCACAAGATAAAGCAAAGAAGTTACCTGAGCACTTGGTTTACTTGCTGACACAACTGTGTTGTAAGCTCTCTCAGCTGCAATCCCTCTATAGAGTAGGGACGACTGGCTATGGGGCAGAAGATGATTTCATCTCTTTAGGATCTTGAACCATGCCACACAGTGGTCCTGAGCTGGTGTTGGGTTGTTAGGAGCTCCTGCCACAACTGTAATGTAGACTTGATCTAAACAAGATGCGTTCTCTTTTTTGACATTGACAGTTTTCAGCAATGAGAGATGTGATTCCCTGGACAGTGACCCTTGGTGAAAAAGGCCTGAGGGACACTAATAAAGATGGACATTGTCTGTTATCCATGTTCAAAGCCTGCTGGACGATGACAGGCACTACAGGAGGGACCACGTCTTTAGATCACATACAACCCAGGTGTGCTGGCAACCTTCCAGGGAGAAATGAGGATTAAATAGCAAACCAAAGGAGTTTTATATATTTGTTTTCTCTTGCAACAGTAGTCAGGGGCCAGAGCTGTTAGAGGGGCATCTCAGGGAAAGGACAAACAGCAGCTGAGCTGCCCATCCAAACAGAAAGTGAAATCCTTATCTTTGACTGGTCCTTGATATTCCTGGCTGCTCTGACCCAGTGACCTTTTCATCATATTCCTCTCTGCCCTGATGGTGAGTGAGTGTGCGCCTGCCACCACATGCATGGATTCACTTCTCCTCTGGGTTAACAACCTCTACCATTTCTGTGGGTGAGGGATCCCCTGCCCTTATAGCCACGGGGTCCTCTTTGCCCCATCAACTGATCCTCCAGCTGGGGGAAGCTCATAGCACTTCTCAGATCAGGCCTCAGAGGTCGGGAGAGACCTCTGCAAGTCTCTGGCTCAACCTCTGGTGAAAGCAGAGACAACATAACATGTCTCAGAGCTTTGTGCTCTTGTTTGTGCCGAATATCTTCAAGGACGGAGATCAAGAACATCCTACTCAGAGATATATACTGAGAAGAGAGAGGAACCAGGTCCTATGGCCACCGCAGCCCAATGCATGCCAGTGTTTGACAATCCTCATCACCATTTATTTCCATTGTAGTCCTTCCATCCACCAAGCACGGAGCTGCCCCTTCTGCTCCTGTTGTGCACACTGGAGAGTCCCACACACCCTCCATCTGCACATGCTTCTTGCTGGCCCTGCTGGCTCATGCAGAGATGGAGCTATTTGGCTGTCAGCTCCTCAAGCTGCGATGTTTGCTGGAAGTTCATGTCCACAACTCTGCAGAACTGCCCCTCTTGATACTCGCAATCTAGACTAATTTCTGTGCTGGGAGCAAAATCCTCTCCTGTTTCTCCTGGCAATGGCAGAGATATGATCCCAACTATTTCATTTGGAATGAAACACAAAGCTTGCTTCCTGTATAAATAAGCTTTCTTGCCCTGAAAAAAGTTCTGGTCAAATACCAGTGAAGATAATTACACACAGCTCACCTAAATTCTTCTAAAGCCTGGACTGAAGACATTATTAAGGAATAATTATTTCTTTCTTTTCTTCCCACAACACAGCGCTGTGCAATGTCAAATAGTTGTACTCCAAGGATGGCTGAATTTCAGCCATGGTCACAATGCAGCTGATGGCTCTGCAGTGTTTCCTGGCTCTTGCCATGATGTAGCTCTTATACAACAGATTTGAAGCTAAAATTTAATCCATTATGGCTGTAAACAACAAACTATGATGTGAAGCAGGTGTAACCTATGCTGCCTGCTGAAAATATGAAGTAATAACTCTGAGAAAATGGTGAAAATCTAACCATCTGTCTAGTTATTTGTCAGTGTGTGATGTCCCCTGCAGCCTGCTATTACCGGGGGGTGGGATTCATCAGGCTCCATGCGTGTCCCTCTGCAGGTGCTGGAGCTCTCATCAGCAGAGCCCAAGCCAACATTCATCTTGTCCTGAAGTCTAAAATAGGTCTCCAGCTAGGAGAGAGGGGAGCAGAAGACATCCACACAGACCAGTCCTCACAGGAACCACCATGCACTGTTCAAGCAACAGCCAGGGTTACACTGGCTTCTTGTCCCTATTCTAAAGGCTGGTCCCTGATGGTTTTGATTTGTTCCTTGAGGGGATTGTTTATTCCTTCCTACACAAGATGACCCTTACTTCGTTTGTTACATGAGTTAGAGGAAGGCCATATCAATCAGTCAAAGCCTGGAGAGTAAGCAGTCCCATCATTGATTAAACCTTGCTCTCGGCGTGGAATTCAGCCTGGAGGAACCTTGCCTTTCAACAGAAACTAATCATAAAGTTATGGGGGAAAGGAGATCCTCCTTCTGCGTTGCTGAAGATTACGCTTCTTGTGCACTTACACTAAAAATCATAGATAAGGTGTTGCTTTCGAGACTTTACCTGTCAGATGTTATTATGCCCAGACTTTGCTTCTGCACTTGTCAATCAAGCAGGGGAAATGGACAAGAAAAACCTCCCGACACAGATCCATGGAGACAAACCAGCCTACCTGGACACACTGACATTTTACTGCAAGTATTTAGCAAGTCTAATGGGTAGGAGAGGGCTTTGAGATCTCATACAAAGTCATCTCTTTCTGACGGGACCTGAATGTTAGAACCTGGCGCTCCAAAAATCTCCATCCTTGGCTGCCAGGAGGGCTCCACTGGTGGGCTGCAATTATCTTCCTTGATATCTCATTTCCCAAAACTTTAGGATCAAGCTCAGCATATTGAATCGCAAATGCCGAGAAACCACATCTACACAGTGTTCTGGTTTGAGCTAAAGCAGAATCAGTTTTCTAACTTTTCAGTTAAGCCTCATCTAAGTAACTTCAATTTCTGAAAGCTGATTGGATGTGTTTCAGACAGGGTTTCTATAGCACCAGCTATATATGGACCAAGTGATGGACAGCTTTTTGGGAGGTTTAGAATATGACAGATATGATGGTGTGAGGGGTGCACCATCTAAAGGGAGTCTGGATCAGGGAGTGCAGGGATGGGACAAGGGGGAATGATTTTGAGCTGAAAGAGAGGAGATTGAGATGAGATCTTAGGGAGAAACATTTTGCTGTGAGGTTGGGGAGGCTCCATCCCTGGTTGCCCAGAGCAGCAGTGGCTGCCCCATCCCTGGAGGGGTTCAAGGCCAGGTTGGATGGAGCTTGGAGCAACCTGATCCAGCGGGAGGTGTCCCTGCCCATGGCAGGGGGTGGATCTGGATGGACTTTGAGGCACCTTCCAACCCAAACCTTTCCATGATTCTATGATAACGCTCTGTAGTCAACCTTTTCTCAATATAAGGATTTTTAACCTGTGAATATGTCATAGTCAAGTACCAGATGTCCAAGGCAACTCTATGCAATCCATTCACCTGATGCTGGAGGGCAGGCGGGGCAGCAAGAGCAATGACTCCGTCACAGTGCAAGTACTGTATCACGAGTCAAAATATGCCCCTAAAAAGCAAGAATTTTTTGTTTTCCCAACAGAGAAACTCTCACATGGATCACTAAATATAACAGTAATTTCCATAAGTCTTACTGGAGTTTGTATGGAAGTAGGTTCTCAATGGCTTGAGGTGGGTAATCAAATATAAGTCAGTATGCAAATGGAGCAAGCGCAAATGCTAAAATCATGGCATTAGAATTTTGTAGAATATAATTATAAATTATTTTTGTATATAATTATTTTTATATAATTATGGACTTTGTAAGAGAAGAACCCTTGAAAGTTTTGCGTAAGGAAAATGAAAATATTGAAAACGCAAGCTGCAGAGAGAGCTTTCATTATAAAAAAATGAAACATTTTGAACATTTGGCTATTTCTCATGTAGATTCTATGCTAATATTCATTTTGGTAGATGCCAATGACTCGAAATTAACAGGAAATGAGGATAAAGATGGGCTAACTACCAGCTTATATACAGTACAAAATAAAGGGGATGCCATAGCTGTATCATAATTTTATCTTCAAAATCATCAATAAAAAAATTTTGTCACTTTCCTTTTTATGAAAGTTGTTCAGCACTACAGAGATCTTTCATTTGGCAGCCATTATTGAGGTAGATCCTCCAAAGCCTTTTTTTTTTCTCTGTACCAATCTGCTAAAAGGGTCATTAAAAGATTGCCAGTTGTTAGAGGCTGGTTCTGCACATTGAGGGAGGACTTTCCTCACTGCATGTTTAATGTTAGTAAACAGTAATAAAGCTGGTGATGCAGAGACCCTCTTTTTGATAGAGCAATATGTACATATTTATTTATTTATTCCTCAAGACACTAAAAGCTTTTCCTTTTATGGCACAGCTAATTAAAACAGTCTCTTCTCCTGTTTATGAGGTATTGCAGACATTAAAGTGTGAGCTAAGTGAAAAAAGAAATGGATGACAGATTATTTAGCCACAAATACAGCTCTTACTAAAAAGACTAGCACTCACAACGTAAGAAAGAAGCAAAGAATCATAGAATCATTAACACTGGAAAAGCTCATCCAGTCCAACCATCAGCCCAGCCCCACCGTGCTTACTAAACCCTGTCCCCAGGAGCCATATCTACACATTATTTGAACCCCTCCAGGTATGGAGACTCCACCACTGCCCCAGGCAGCCTCAGCCAGGGCTTCACCACTCTCTCAGTAAAGACATTTTTCCTAATATCCAATCTAAACTCTCCTTGGTGCAACTTGAGGCCATTTGCTTTCATCCCATCACTTGTTACCTGGAAGAAGTAACTTGGGAGACATTTCAAATCCAGTTTGAGGGTCTTGAGGCATCAACAAAAACATCAACAAGATACAATAAGAAGCACGAGCTCCCCTCTGCTGTCCCCAGTGCATCCCCATCCCAGTTAGCATCGTTTGACCACGCTCAGCCACCGCACGGTTGCTCTTTGCCCTGCCAGGGCTGCAGCAGCACTAGCAGGATTTATCACTTGTACAGCCACCTCTGGCAGCTCTTAGAGGAAAATGGAAAAAGGAGCCCTCTGTCATGCCCTGGGGACACACTGAGACAAGAGCTCCAAACATCTATTGTGAAGATGGACAGTTTTAATACCATGCAAGAGCCTACAGATGCTCATCCTGACTGTAGTGTGTTTGACAGAGCTCACTTGGCTGGCACACACCTGCTCTCATGTCTTGATATTTTTATTATTTCGCTGTCAGTTTTTCTTTCCAGCTGTTTTATGAGCCAGGCTTTTCGATTTGGTTAAAGCCCAGGAAGTGTCAAGCAGGGACAGGGTTAAAGGAGGTCAAATGAGGAAGCAGGAGATGCATTCTGCAGGTGGGATGCTGTATGTCCTCCTTAGACCCAGCTACCAGCTCCTCCTGCCATTGCCACATGTTGGATTTGGCTCCTCAGTAGCCTGTCTTCTGTCTTTCACGTGCCATACATCCAACAGAAAAGAACATAGGGTGGAGGACACTCAAGACATCTACCACCAGCACAGAAGAGCTCCAGCGGAATGTGGTGGTCCAGATCACCTTCTTATTATAACGCACCCAGGGGACATCAGATAACATCCAATACTGTGAAGATCCCGTCTCCTCTGCACCCACTACACTTATTATATCCCCTCAAGAGGAAACAAGAAAGGGATGTTGGGGACAGCAGGGAGAGCCATGTGAAAAGAGGAACGTAATAGCAAGTGTTAACACTAATTGTCTTTTAGTCTTAAATGAGAAACACTCACCCAGGCTGCAAGAAACTGAAGTATTTGTTTGCTCTTCTGGTAAAAAATATCCCACGGCACATCTCCTCCTTCTCAGAGAAGGCTCTCACTGTTTCTCAAGTGGCTGCTTGGAAAAAGGTGGCTTGGAGGGAGGGAATAGGGACTTTCATCCCATTTTGTAGAAACTGACTCCTTAAAAATGGCTTGAAATTTATGTTGTGGGGTGAATTGAGTTTGCCTGTGAGGGTGGGGAGGCCCAGGTTACCCAGAGAAGTGGTGGCTGCCCCATCCCTGGAGGTGTTCAAGGCCAGGCTGGATGGTGCTTGGAGCCCCTGATACAGTGGGAGGTGTCCCTGCCCATGGCAGGGGTGGAACTGGATGGGCTTTAAGGTCCCTTCAACCCAAAACATTCTATGATTCTATGAAAAGGGGCCAGGACACTCCTGCCCACTGGGACTGCCCAGTGTAACTTGATAGTTCTTCTACAAAAGGACCAGTCTGGCAGCAGGGAAGATGCCTGCACTGAAGAACTGACTCCGTTTAGTAGCTGGGTCACACTTCAATAAGAACTTCGAGCAAATAGAAAACTTCAAGGTAGAAAACAAACAAACAAACAAACCCAGCATATTTCAGGCAGCTGAAAAGTATCAGAGCACTGTTAAGATTTTTGCTACAAGTAGGGCTGCAGATTTGGATTTTGCACCTACGTTTGATGTCTCTATCCAAGTCTTCAGGCAAAAAGAGTCTCAAAACGTCTGAGGCAGCAAATACACCTACACTGAAGTCTCTGGGATCGTAGTGCTGACATTACACGCATACTAACAGCAGGCAGTGGCAGCTGCTGAAAATACTGACAGTCTCTGAAGCAGCAAAGAGACCCTCCTCTTCCTCCTCTGGAGAACTATGTTACAGAGTCACAGAACCATCTGCCAGGTGTCACTTGACCCAGCAGCTTTCCTCTCAGATGACTTGTGGTCTCCTTATCTGTGACTCCCTCCTACTTCTTTCCCAAATAAAGCAAGGGTGTGACAGTTCAATCCATAGAAAAACTGTCAAGCAACAGCAGAAGGATGAGCAGTCAGGGGATTCATACCAAACTGGTACAAGCATCAGTCAAAGCTCTTCTCACCAGAGCTGCCGAGCAAGGACCATCTGCATATGTCCAGACAAGTGGCTCAGAAGTGGACCAGTGTCTGTGGCAGGAGCTCCACCTTCACATGCATCAGCACTTACTCATCGAGGCTTTGACATCTTTGCATGGCAATATCTTGCTTAGGTTAATCCCATTCCCCATCTCAGTTCAGTCCCACTGATATTTCTGTATTTAATTACTGCCCAATTCTACTAACTGTCCCTTGGACAACATTAGCCATGCTAAGTGCTGGGCTCCAAGGGGACGTGCTGTGGATTCATTCAGCCAGGCTGCTTTACAGGAAAAGGTAGAGGCAGAGCAGCAACACACACAAAACTTCCAAAAAAACACAAAGAGCACTTATGGGGAAACACTGGGAGGGATTTTTTTCAGAATTAGTCTGAAAGGAGGCAGACATGTCTACATTTCTCTCACTCTAAAACAGAGAAGCTTTATTGCACTTCAAACTGTCCCACAGTGCTTAACTGGGGACACATTTTGCTCTACGAGCATGGCTTTGGATCAAGCCTTTTAGAAATATCATATTATTATTATTCCCAGTGCAGCTCTGCTTCTCCCTCAGATATTCTGGCCAGAAATACATGTAGACATGTCTCAGTGCAGGCTCCAAAAAGTCAATCGTTGTTGGAAGATTCTCACTTCCCAGATCAGAAAAACTAAGTGCATAAATGGTGCAACCAGTGTTTCTGGGAGGTGTGAGACCTCAGGCTTGGTGCTCTGCAGTTGGAGTGGATACACGCTGTGGATGTAGATGGGCTTTCTGCATCTCAACAGTCCATCTAGTTCTTTTCCAGAGAAACTACAACTGAGCTTCTCTCAGCCTGGAGAAACATTGTCTGAATGTAATCACTGGATGGAAAAGAGGGTTTCTGTCTCCCAGGTAATCCAGCTAGACAGCAGCTCAGCAGAAGTGTCAGGGAGGGCATTTTGGAGATCTTGTCTTTAAAGGAGGAGAAATCAAGCTCTGTGGTAGAGGGAAAAACTCTGGATGGGTAGAATGGCATGGTTATGTGCAGAAAGCATGTCGTCTACAGCTTCCTCACAAGGGGAGGAGGAGCAGGCGCTGAGCTCTTCTCTCTGGTGACCAAGGACAAAACCTGAGGGAATGGCAGGAAGATGCCAGGGGAGGGTTAGGTTGGACAATAGGAGGAGGTTTTTCCCACAGAGGGTGGTGGAGCACTGGAATAGCTCCCAGGGAAGCAATCACAGCACCAAACCTGACAATACTGCAGAAGCCTTTGGCCAACGCCCTCAATCCCACGTGTGAATGTGCAGGGGCAGGAGTTGTACTCGATCCTTGTGGGTTCCTTCCAACTCAGGACATTCTATGGTTCTATGAAGCAGAGATTTCCCCCTGCCCAGCCCACAGAATACTAGGCAGAAGAAACTGGGAAGAGCTGATCCTTGGAGGAGCAGCTGAGGTCCGTCACTGCAGCCACTTCTTGCCAATACGATGCTCTCTGTGTCCCTGAATGCTGGTGAGCAACCACGCAGCTGCATCTTGAAAAGGGAGAGAGGAGGCTGGAGCAGAGGGGGCTGTTTCTTCTCTCTCTCAGTGCATCTGTTGTGCAGAGAGAAGATGTTGCTTTCCAAGGCTGCCAGTCTATCACCTTTCATCAGCACAAAGTCTGTTTTGATAAAGCAACGAAACATGCAAGCTGAGGATAATTGCAGGTTGTAGATGGTGATAATAGCTGTAATTTGGATTGTGGAAGCAATAAACCCAGGCTCAATCACTGCCTGTTTTATTTGGGAAACAGCCCAAGCTGCAAACACAGAAAATGAAATTTATGAAAAATATATATTTCAAGAGAAGTAATTAGCATGTGTCTGTTGCTGTGGTTGCAAGGGGACTGAGCGTTTCCAACTTTCTGCAGTCTGAGCCAAGATGTTTGTTTTAAGATAGGCAGGCTGGGTGGGAGACGGTTCATCATGGGCTGTCATGGGTAGCCAGTGCAGATGGACTGAATTAACTGTCAGGGATGCGAATCCTTCCTTATCAGGGATTAGTTTTGTAGACTGGATATTGAAATTTTAGGTGGGACTCCGTGCTGAAAGGGGCTCCAGGAAAGCTGGGGAGAGGATCTTGATCAGGGAGTACAGGGACAGGACAAGGGGGAAAGGTTTTGAGGTGAAAGAGGGGAGGCTGAGATGAGATCTTAGGCAGAAATCTTTTCCTGTAAGGATGGAGAGGCCCTGGCCCAGGTTGCTCAGTGAAGTGGTGGCTGCCCCATCCCTGGAGGTGTTCAAGGCCAGGCTGGATGGGGCTTGGAACAACCTGATCCAGTTGGAGGTGTCCCTGCCCACGGCAGTGGGTTTGGAACTGGATGGACTTTGAGGTCCCTTTCAACTCAAACCATTCCATGATTTTATGGTAAGTTTTACTGTCATTTGATTGACATTGGGTCATCAAGAAGGCACTGTAAAAAATGAAATCGCTCCCACCGAGGTTGCCTTGTTGGTGCCAGTGAGCTGTAAAACATTTCTAATTGTGCTGCTGCTGACAGCTGGCTCAGTTCACGCTGCTCCAGTTTATGACATGTGCTCAGCAGGTCATATGATGAGAGGAAGATAAGGAAAATCCCTTCACACTTTTTTGATTCTGTCTTCCTTTGTTCTTTTCCTTTATCAGTCTGCAGCTTTCTGTCAGCTCCTCTGCACTAGCATCTTGCTCAGCTCTGTCTGGGCTCAATTTAAGCATCTCAAGTAAAACAGGACCAAAAGGAAGATGCAATTTATAAGCAAACTGTTCCAAAAAACCTAGATTCAGAGTGAATAAGACTACACTTTATTGTTGACCGAGTTCAGTTAGTGCTCTGGACATAAAGAAATCAAGAAATTGAAAACACACAAGTGCTCTTTCTAGATACTTTCAGAACAGAAATGTTCTGCTATGGGAAAGCAAGGAGAATTTAATTTGTTTTAAGTTAAATTCCATGTTTTCAGTGTAAAAGTGGCCAGCATCAAAAGATCAAGTCTTACATAAATCAGGCTGAAAAATCAAGCACAGTATTTCTCTGCCTCTCAATCCAAACACTCCAGTGTGAGCCAAAATGTGGGTTTTTTCAAATCCTGTGCTTTCAACAAGAACAACAAAAATTCCCTCCAAACCAAACTTCACTGGGTTTTTAAGCTTCATCACTGACATGAAAACTCCGTTATTTTCCCAGATCATATTTGAAGAACTTAAGTTTCAATCATCCCCAGCCCAGAACTTCTTCCCCTGTAAAATTGATCTCCAGGGAGAGTTTCCCTGACAGTCATCTTCACCGTCCTTCCTCTCATTTTCATCCCATTACTCCTAGCAAATTATTTTGTTAACGTTATTGTGATGAGCGATGGGTATTGATGAGACCCTTCTTACTCTTATCTGGGTATTATGGGATAGGAATAGGGTTGGGAAAGCTCTCAATGCTGATGGATCAGTGATTGTTTTGCCTTTTAATATTTTCAGAAAAATATCTCAGGTCTGTCCATTCCTTGAAATCATGGGTCTGCGCCCTCATGAAATAGGGACTGCAGCGTTACTGGTCCATGTAGTTTGTTCCTCTGGAGGCAGGAGGGCTGTCAGAGAACTGGAAAAGGACAGAAATTGTAACTCTATGAGTTCCTATAGAAACCTAGCAAAACAAATCAAACCAAAACTGCATGGCATTGCCAGCCAGATGAGGGAGGGGATTGTCCCACTCTGCTCTGCACTGGAGAGGCCCCACCTTGAGCACTGGGGGCAGTTCTGGGCACCGCAGGATGAAAGCATCTAAAGCTGCTGTAGATTGTCAGCAGAGGACTAGTTGTCACCATCAAAACGTTGTCTGAGAGAAGAGGAGGAGATGTGCAGAGCTGGGTTGGGGTGATGATTGGGCTTGGTGTTCTTAGAGATCTCTTCCAACCGTAATGATTCTATAATTCTAAAGCACAGGGACCAGTAAGAAAGGAGGAGTGAAGAAAAGGCTGAAGTCTTTAGGGTAGTTGTGATGCACCTAATCAAATCCAGAATGGCATGAACTCCTTGGTTTTCCATAAAGCTACATCTACCTGCACGTCTTTGGCACTTGGGAAGTGATATAATGAGCTAATAAATACTTGCCTTTGTATGTCAGTAGGACACAATGTCCTTGGCTTCAGCACACCAGCAGGGCACAAACAACTTTTGGGCACTCCAATTCACTCCAATTCAGCTTTAAGTGCTTGGACATGTTACTCAGCTCTTAAACACTGACCATTTCTCAGTATTTTGTTCAAGAGAGCTCTGACACTGTCTGACACCATCAAGCCTGTGTGTTCTTCACTAGTGTTGTCCGACTGAGATAGTTCCTTTCCAGAGGAGACAGGAAGATGTATGAGCTGATGGGTCCAATTGACGTTTGCTCTGCTCACTTCCTCGGATTTTATTGCAGATTTAGTCAGAGAGCACTGCAGGGAGCAACACAAATCTAATTTGTGACTGACTCAACAGAAGAGATGAGTGGTTTGGCAGCTATCACAAAGTTGCCGTTGTCAAAATATCACGGGCTATTTTTGTCATTCTCACCTTACTAATTCCACAGAACCATCCGTGCCTGGAGCTCCTCACAGGCTCTCATTTGGCTGTAAGCCACAACATTCTCAGCCCAGGCTAAGTACCCTTCATGCAGCAACAGAGATGCTCAACAGGGGCAGGGCAGGGTTGGATGTAGAGGCTCAGTCCCAAGCTGTGCTGGTGTAAGATTCAGAATTTAGCCGAGTAATTGCAAGATTCGTGTTCACATCCATCTCCTGGCCATAGACTCCCAATCTGAACAAAATTTTATAGGTAGATCTGACACAAGAAGTTAAAATAAGAGTTGGTTAGATTTAGAAGCCAAGATCTGTATCTCCTGTATTCAAGATCCTCTCTCGACTTCTGTTTAACCCTGGAAGTGCTATTTCAGCTTTCAATGTTCAGCCATACCGGCCTGCCTTCCAGGTTGGGCTGCGGTGGCCCAGGTTGACAGGGACACCTCACAGATGCCAGTGATATCCCTCCTGTTCACTTCTGTTGATTTGTGGGGAAGGTTAGGTTGGACATTAGGAAAAGCAGGCTGACAAGAAAAATGGGGACAGGCTTTTTAGGAGGGTCTCTTGTGATAGGTCAAGGGGTAATGGTTTTAAATTAAAAGAAAATAGATTCAGACCACATATAAGGAAGACGGTTTTTACCACAAGGGTGGGGAGGCACTGGCACAGATCGCTCAGGAAGGCTGTAGATACCCCCTCCTGGGAAACATTGAAGATGAGGCTGGATGGAGCTCTGAGCAACCTGATCGAGTTGAAGATGTTGCTGTTCCCTGCAGAAGGGCAGAATGGTTGATCCGTTAAGGTCCCTTCCAACACAAACCACTCTATGATTCTATGATCTTCCCTCTGAAGGTTGGGCTTTGACTGGCTAATGTGTTTGTGAGGTCTGTAGTAACACCACAGAGCAGGGGGAAGGGCATTGTGTATAAAGCCCATGCAGATACCATCATTTTTTGTTAATACCTGGACTAAGTGATAACGCAAAGAGTCGTCATTCGTGCACTGCGCAGGATGTGTACAGACACACTTAGAATATCAAACACAAAGTAAGCATGAGAAGACAGAACACAGCGAAACACAAAAAGCAGTAAAATAAGTATCCATCTTCCTTAAAAGCTGCATTTATTCTTTGCCTTTCACTGAAAAACAAAGTCAAAGGAGCAGGATAGTGAAAGAGACAACAAGAGTGAATCAACGAAGAAGCTCTGGCAAGAAACCAGGTCACCTTTGGAGCTTCCTGAGTTGAACAAGGAGCCATTAATGATAAGGTAGAGCAGTAAATGATTTTCACAATGGACTAGTCCTAACACTGAAATGATTTTGCAGGGAACAGCTCTTCACAATCTAATTGGGCTTGTTCAGTCTTGAACGCCAAGGATACACCAGGGGCTAATTTCATTCATTGGGTTTAGAAGAAGTATTTACAAATCTAAACCCATAAATCTAAGGCTTTGTAGCCTTAGCTAGGGAGCAGAAATGGAGCTACGACAGATGTCAGCCAAGACTTTGCCTTCATCCTTGAGCTTAACTGATTGATTGAGTTACATGTAGATCATTAAAAAACATATATTAAAAGAAAACTCCTGATCTCCTGGGAGACCAGCACTGAATGCTTAAATGCTGGCAAAAACCAGCCACCACAATTGTGTAACAAGAATAAGAAAGAAACCTGCAGCAGCATAGCAACCAAACAGGTAGAAATAATTCCTATCGGAAGCCAAAATCCACAGTCTCCCTCTCTTCTTTTCATGCTGGGCAGGTGCCCTTTGCTTGTGTAAACTCAGGATATTATTTAGTCCATTCTAAAGAAAACATCCAATACAGCTTAGACCAGCAACCTCTCTCTGGTGACTGTGAGGAGACCATAGGCTACTTGTGCAGAAAGACTCCTGCACTGGGATGTATAAAACCAGGGCTGATGACCCTTGCCCTGCCTACCTCTTTCACACCAACCCCCAAGCTCACTTCCCTGGTTTTCCTCCTCCCACCAAAAGCTGTAAACCTGCTGTTTGAGAGGAAAGATGGACCCACAATATCAGCTTAATCTCCAACCAAAACATTTGGCATCTTCATTATAGGTGCAAAAGCCAAGGCAGTAAAGCTGAGAGAGGTATGTTTGTAGAACAGTTTGGAGGAATGGTTTCCCCTCTGGTTAGGAGGAAAAAAAGCACTCTGACCACTCTCAGGGAGGCTAATCCATACTCTTTGAGCTTTCTTTCCCTCACGCACCAGTTCTCTCCTTCACAGGCAGGCCCAGGTCCAGCCAGTTGGCTTGATTGTATCCCTAAAACTCCCTGCGAACTCTGAGTGAACCTGGAAAGCTGACACATTTGCTTGCACACATGAGGTACCACTGGCATCTACATCACAGCTTCACAAGGTGGCCTGGCTTGCTCAAGGTGCTACATCCCGTGTCCTTGTACATCAACCCAAGCACACACGCAGAGCAGGTTTCACAGTGAGCTCGATATGGACAATAAAATACAATTTGTCACCTCATTACTGCGGACCGTGGTGGCTTGTATACTTTAAAAGGCTCATTAATTTAAACTAGTCTCTTATTTAGCTGTTACTTCTGTGCAGCCTCACTCATCAGTCCGTCAGGCCCCAGTGTACCCCATTAGCACCGCATCGTCTGTACATCCAGCTCGCAGGTGGCAAGCAGCACCCTTTCCAGCTCACAGGGACCAGTGGCCAACGCAGCAACTGGAGATTAGGACTGAACATGAGGTGTGAGCCAGCTGCAAACACGAACTCCGTTGTTTTGGCTCCAGCAAGGAGGGATCAATCCAAGTAGCTTTGGAATTGGTTAACCTGGTTTGCAAATACAACTCCTCTGATGACGCCCCTTCTGCATTGTGCACAGAAACTATTAAAACTGTAAGAACCTGGAACATAAAAATCGTTTGATGCAGTCCTCTTTATTTTCCAGCTCATCCGTAGGAAGGATTGTTTGGGCACGGAGCAGTCGAGAAATTAGCATTGTTAATTTGCTGCAAGCCAGGGCAGCTCTACGTGTGGAAGAAATGCAACATAATTAATTAGCCCCTAAAAAAAGCATTTGAAGTGTTTATTGCAGGATCAAGCTCCTGGTTTTATAAGCAGATGGGGAAATAAAGCGCTAGGAATGACATGGAGAAAACAGCTGCACTGGGACCAGCAGCCTAATTCATAATTCAACAGACTAATCAGTGAACATCTTCTGCAGTTCCTTGGCTGTAATGGAAGAACGTGAGGAGGCAAACGATTAGGCTGCTTTATTTCTTAAAGAGGCTGCTACCAATTAGCTTGCTTTCTCTGTAGCCCATGTACAAATCTAATGATGTGGCCCGTGCTGTTAAAGAGACAGAGAAAAGTAGGTCAGCCCAAAATAATTGTCTTAATGATAAACACTTTGAGGCACCATTTCAATACAGTGTGCTGCGAATTAATTAAAAGAGTAAAGGCCTGTTCACACTCACTTTTCTGATCTCCTGCATGAAGAGAGGGGGCGGATGTTTTGCTTCTGCTTCTGTTTGCTCTGTAATTGCCTCTTAGTAGTGACTGCGGAGTCAGCCGTGCCTGGTGGATCATCCCCATGCGGATCCATCTGGCACGACACAGCCTTGTGTTCAGGGTGTAGCTCTCTCCTGGCTTAGATTTGCAGTCTGGATACCCTGTACTCTCCATAAGCACCTGGAAATCCACCTTTTCATTGAAGGGGATGAATTTGAGGGACCTGCCTCTTTGCAGAGACAGAAGGGGAGTCAGCTGTGACTGCCCCAGGCTGTGACAGCAATGGGCTGGATGAATCGATGCTGTAGGAAGCTGAATGTTTTCAAGGAAAAGTGAATCCTAGTTTGGCTCTATCCCTAAATTCAACAGGAAAGCTTGTTGCCTGCTAAACCCTATCTCCAACTACACATTTTTTGAACCCCTCCAGGGATGGAAACTCCACCACTGCCTTGGGCAGCCTCTGCCAGGGCTTCACCACCCTCTCTCTGGATGATCCAAGCCAGGATGCTGTTGCCCTTCTTGGCCACCTGAGCCACTGCTGACTCATGTTCAGCCACTGTCAACCAACACATCCAAGGCCTTTTCCACCAGGCCGCTTTCCAGCTGCTTGTCCGGAAGCCTGGAGGGCTTCATGGGGTTGTTGTGACCCATAGCACAGGACCTGGTACCTGGCCTTGTTGAACCTCATCCCATTGGTCACAGCCCGTGGATCCAGGCTGTCCAGGTCAAGTGCAATTGGTAGACTCAACACACTGTCCACACATCTGTTGTTCTTCCCAAGGTTATGACAGTTTAGGTACCATAAAATGCAGTTGGAGGGCCCTGGTCCAGCAGTTCTGGGAGAAACCTGTTTCTCTTGGTGTAGGTTAAAGTCTCTGAGCAGAGAGGAGCCTGCATCTTTCTGTTTCCCTGCTGAAACCTATTGCAAAACCAGACCAAACTTCAGAGATTTCTTTAGCTGAGGTTTTAATCAACTTTGAAAAGTGGAACATTTCCAAGCATAATGCTTTACTTATTCATTTCAAAACAATATCTTGTCAGCCTTTGCATTTTCAAATACCAAATGCACAAAATTTAAAGAGGCATCTTGTCAGTTCTTCCTTTTTACACCAAACCTCAAAACACCTTCGACTTCTATCAGAATGATTTCAGAATGAGAGCCTGGAGAATATGCGAGGGAGATCTTAGAGCAGCCTCCCTGTACAGAAAGGGGCTCCAGAAAAGCTGGAGAGAGGATCTTGATCAGGGAGTACAGGGATAGGACAAGGGGGAAAGGTTTTGAGGTGAAAGAGGGGAGGCTGAGATGAGATCTTAGGGAGAAATGTTTTACTGTGAGGGTGGGGAGGCCCTGACCCAGGTTGCCCAGAGCAGTGGTGGCTGCCCCATCCCTGGACGTGTTCAAGGCCAGGTTGGATGGGGCTTGGAGCAACCTGATGCAGTGGGAGGTGTCCCTGCCCATGGCACAGGGGTTGGAACGGGTTGGCCTTTAAGGTCCCTTCCAACCCAGACCACTCTGTGATTCTGTGACTTGTAAAGCTTTTTAAATTTTAATTTGATGTAAAAGTCCAATTTTTTTTCCCAAATCTGACTGCGATAAAAATTGACGTTCAGAGTCCATGGATGTTCCTAGTTGTACTGACACTTATCTAGGGACTAGCCAAAGCCAGAGCCACAGATCAGAGTCACTGCATGAAGAACAAACAGCTAAGTTCTCCCTGCCGGGCACTTAGAAAGCACGAAACTTGGTCCTTAGATCTCCCTTCTTCTGCTTCTTCCTCAGAGCATCTCCTGCCAGCTTCTCCTTCAAGACTTCATCTTGTGACCTAACTGAGCGACTCTTTCTCTCTCAAAGCTGCTGTTTGTCATCTCCTGCTTCTCCAGAGCAGTTTGAGGCACCAAGCTGTGGCCTAGATGGGAGCTGAAAAGGTCCCTCAGTTCAGACTTGCATACAAAACATATGCCACCTTCTCCTCCTATAGAGACAAACCCAGCCCTTCCTAAGGCATCGCTTTCTAAAAAGCCCTCACGGAGCACAAGGCTCTGATTAAAAGGAAAGAAAGTCATTTTCCATGTCTCCATTCAAGAACAGTATTACTGAGCTTTTCAATAATTACTGAGTTAATCTGACATTCATGGTCCTCTCTAACAGATGGACTTGATTTCAGTCATTCATTCAGTGCCATATAGAGTCTGATTAATAAGATGTTACTTAGTGGAACACAGTTTCTCCTCTTCCCCTAGGACATTATAATTTTAGATATAATTTAAATATTACAAAGGATGGCAGGTAATTGGCAGGAGGACTGATCATGCTGCTGTAACTCACAGGCTTCCTCACCACTAAGAGAGGTCTTCCCCAAAAGATCATAGAATCATGAAATCGTTAAAGTTGTTAAAGACCTCTAAGACCATATAGTCCAGCTGTCAGTCCAACCCCACTGTGCCTGCTAAACCATGTCCTGAAGAGCCATACCTACACATGTTTTGAACCCGTCCAGGGATGGAGACTCCACCACTGCCTCAGTCAGGCTCTGCCAGGGCTTCACCACTCTGTCAGTGATGAAATTTTTCCCAATATGCAATCTAAACTTCATCTGGTGCAACTTGAGGGCATTTCCTCTTGTCCTGTTGCTGGTTACTTGGGAGAAGAGATCAGCACCCACCTGGCCACAACCTCCATGCTCAAATGTACAAATATGTACACCCTGAACCAAAATGGGAGGAAAGACATTAAAACACTGACAAGCCACCTGGTACGAAGAACGATAGATTATAATGAGGAGCAGGGAAAGCTATCCCTATTGTGTGCTGTAAGCAACTTGTTCATTAATGTAACAGGTACTGACAGCCTTGGCATCCTGGAGGTGGTAAGTGCTTCATTCCTCACTAAGAAACATCCAACGTAAGATGCTGTTTGCTTAATAATTAATTAATATCATCATCAGTGTACCAGCATAATGAAGAGGACCCTTCCCCTGTCAGGCTGTTAGCTCTCTGTGTCTTCTGGAACTAAACAAAGATACAATGCCAAGACATTTTTCTTTAAATTCAAGTTTCAAGGGTGGGGAGGCCCTGGCCCAGGTTGTTAAGAGAAGTGGTGGCTGCGCCATCCCTGGAGGTGTCCAAGGCTCTGATCCAGTGGGAGGTGTCCCTGCCTATGGTAGGAGGGTGGAACTGGATGGACTTTAAGGTCCCTTTCAACACAAATTATTCCATGATTCTATGGTTCTATGCATATAACAAGATGAAAGCTCACTTCATAAAACCGCAAACTATTTGAGGACGGAAGGAGCTCCTGGAGATCATCAATCCTCCTGCTCAAGCAGGGTCAGTAGGGCAAGTAGTCTAGGACTGCATTCAGTATGGTGGTGAACATCTCCAATATTTCCTATTAGTCAGTCCATTAAGCTTTTCCCAGTTGCTTCAAGTCTGCGCATTGTGCTGGAAGCAGCAGAGCAGATCCAAACTGATCAAAAGCGATTAGGGATTCCTGGGGATGATCTCACAGGAAGCTGCAACAAACTTTAAGTAATTATGTTGTTACAGTTTATTGTGTAGGTATTAGTTTAAAACTCATTATTAAGCCCCACAGAAGATACTTGAAATAATTATTCTCATTTGGAGAGACATGCTTGAAATAATGACTCTGATTCGCAGAATCACATTAGCTACTACACAAACACTAACGGGCCCTGGGAGCAAAGGCATAAACATTCTTGCTATTTGAGCAGGATTGTGGAGTGAGGTCTGGACCCCAGAGGTGGGATCTGGATGACCAGTTACCAGCCTGAGTCCTTGGACCTGTTCTGCAGTGCCAGCTCACTCAGCCAGAGCAGACTGACTCCTGCAATGAAACATTTCTCTCTGCTGCTTTTTTATCTTCTTTTCATAAATGTAAATGAAACCCCCATCCTCAGCCTTCTTTTCTGTACTGGTTGAAAGCAGGATGGGAAAGAGGTCACTCTGACTGCACCAAATGGGTTTATGTATCTTGCTAAATCAGATTACAGGTGCCAGACAGGAGATTTAAAATAAATTGAATATAAAAAATTTAAATACATTTTATGAATCTCCCAGCCTCAACAAGAGCACAGCATTCAAAATAATGAAGGGACGTAAAAAATGCAGCCTGGGATGTTTCTGCTGGTTATAGCCCTTAACAGCGCTCCTCCGTTGTGTTGAGAAGCTGAACTCATGCATATTTGCTGAGCAGAGTCTTGCTATTCTAGCAGCTGCCTGAGCATCACCTGTAAGTGCTGAGGATTCATGTTCAGCCAAGCACCCCATTTCTTCATGCCCAGGACGCTGCCCGATGAGACTCATCAGATGTTGGATGCCTTAAAGCTTTCTCTGCAAGGCAATCCCCCCCCATAACAACTATTACACTCAACCAAACCCCAAGAGTTCCCTGCCAGTCTTTACCTTTACAAGATAAAACCTCTGAGGTCTCTCTCTGAGTTTTTACAGTTCATCTTTTTATGCTTAATAAAACTAGGGGATGCATTTTGATATATCTATCAAAAATACACCAGGGGGCCGATACAGGGGAGGATTTTGTTATGTTTACTGCAATTTAACTAATGAAAAGGGAGGTGATACACAACAAGAATTATTTCTATTGCTTGAGGAAATTTCTCAGCACCTGCATGGCAAGATGTCAACAGCTGCAGCTGGGGAACATTATGCAAGGAAAGGAGATTCCTGCTAAAGGCAGTAGGAGACAGGAGGGTCCTGCATCTTCGTTACGTATTAGAGAGGAGATCCCTGATGAGAGACCTAGGACCCTGTTGTGATACCCTTCCATTGCCACCACGAGGAGTCCAGCCTCACACCTAGCACCAGTGCCATGGACAATGGCACGGGGACTGAAACTAGATGAGCTTTAAGGACCCTTCCCACCCAAACCATTGATTCCATGATTAATTCTATGAAAAATCATGATGACCTTACAGATTCGGAGAAGTTTTCTAAGAAATAATTCTCACAGAGATTTACCATGTATTGGAGAGGTTTCTAATAGGTTCCACCACTGTTATTCTCAGCCTGAGATAAGACTGAATTCAGTATTAAATATTGTTGAGAACAGTAGCCAGTGCCACAGCATTTGTTGTGATGGTAGATGATGACCATCATAAGTAAATTCATTACAAAGCCTGACAGCCTGCTTTGAGGATTCAACAGACATTTTAAACCTGCTGAAAAGAAATTGAGAATGATGTGACCACAAACAAGATGGCACAATGGATGGAACTGTGGAGGAAAGTGGACCAGAAAGGTCAGGGGGATCGTGGAAACCAAAGCACTATGAGCTGCCAACACACAGTTCAGTGGCAAAGAGTAAAAAGAGGATCAAAGTTAAGGAGATGAAATAGCATTTTTCTTCTGGCACGACAATAATGAGACTGTCACTGGCTCATAAATCTAGTTCTGAGTCCCAGGCTTTCAAAGGATGTTGACCCACTGGAAGGAGTTCAGCAAACCATGACAGAAAGAGCTGAAGGTTTGAAAATCTCTGCATAAAGATCTCTGAACAGTCAGTGTTTCTCTGGTTGGTGCAAGCTCCCAAGGGACTACACTGGTTTGAGACAGCGGGCACCTCCTGGAGGAAGGAGGAGGATGGAGATGAGCCCTCATTTGAGGCAAACACCCAGGCTCAGCAGGGAATCCTGCCAAAAACACTTTAATCACACTGCTTCCATCTGAGTGTAATTCCCAAAGCAGTTTTGAACAAGGAAAGGAAAGGCTTGCTATCAGAGAAGAAAGAAAAACAGCTGGACTAAATGCCAGACTTTCTAGAGAGAGTCACAGACTGGTTTGAGTGGTGAACAGTACAGCAGAGGAGTCTGAGACAGATTCCAAAGGGTGGTTCTAGGCTTACCTGGCTTGGAATTTGAGAATGAACAGGCTCAAGGGAACAAAAATATAGATATTTCTTTTTTTCTTGCTTTAAAAGTCTTTTGCTTTGATGTTTCTGCTAAAGACAGTCCAGCTGCAGGAAGATTTTAGGTCTTTGACTTCAAATTCCTGAAAAGCATAACTACAAATACTCAGACTGAGTCAGACCCTTGAGATATCAGTGATGGACAATAAGAAGATGTTGCAGTCTAATATTAAGTACAAAACTGGGGAAAACATGCCAAGCTAGTCCAAGAAAAATTCACTGATATGGCCTGGGAGGTGGCCTGGGATGTTTCAAGGTTTGGGGCAATGGAAGAGTAAACCATGTCCTGCTGAGGACAGGCTGAAGGAACTCCACGATCTTAAAGGCTTTTCATCCAAACTAAATGATTCTGTGATTCTAAGATTCTCCCTAGTTGGAAGAGGACCTGGGATGGCTTTGGGGAGTGGTGCTAGAGAAGGATCTGTCCCCTCCTGGCCTTTGGGACCCCCTTCAATTCACTGTTCAGATTTGGGGCGATGATGCTGCTGGTGTTCAATTCAGGAGGTGTCTGGGGAAGGGAGGAGGAGGCACAGCTCTGCTCAGGTGCTAGGATGCTGTGCAGCGGAGGATGTAAATGTGACTGTCTTTGTAATTAGCCATTAAGCTCAACAACTAATGTTCACGCAAGCCTGGGAAAGGCTATTGCTAATGATATTGACATTATTCTATCCACATTCCAGCCTGCATGTTTTCTATTAAGATTATTTATACACCGCTTGAAGGAAGGCCTCGTAGTCCCTATTTGCCATTCTGAGACAGTTGCATTAACTTTATCTAATGGGACGTCTCACCCACTAAACACGGAACAATTCCAGTTTAAGGATACTTCAGAAAGTTAGGCATTAATTATAGCAACAAGCTTAAGATAATTAAAAACAACTAATTAATGGGCTGCTTCATTGTTTGCCAGAAGTGATTCCTTCTGATAGGAAATGGAGCTTGAGATCAACTTTACAAATGTGAAGTAATCATGGATTAGAGAATAGATCTCCTTCCAGAACACTTGGCAATAATTTCTGCTGGCGATGAAAACTAATCAGAAAGGTACCTCCCAGACACGCTACGCTCCAATCCCAATATCTGATTTTATTCTTACTTTTCATTAAACTTGCCTTCTTTAGAAAACACATTTCTCTTTTTACCTTATTTTAACTACATCCACAACATTCTTAACGCATGAGAGGAAATAGTTTTCAGTGAGATTTCTCTTCTTGGCTTTCATCTATCACTTGCAACCTTTTCTTCTCGGTTCCTCTTCTTGAGAGGTGAGCTCAAGTGGCCAAGAAGGCCAACAGCATCCTGGCTTGCATCAGACATGTTGTGGCCAGAGGGAGCAGTCCGGCTTGTGGATTGTGGTGATCTCACCTGCCTCCAAATCCAGGACCCTGGGAATACCTCAGGGCAAGTGAGAGTGGAGCAAACATTTAGGAACATCCATGGTAACATCAACAGGATGAAATAACATGAACACTCTGCCACATGGTCAGGAACGTGTACTGCCATGGTACCAATATTCAAGGGTGGACGATGGCATTGATGGACGGAGAAATGAGCAGGACCAGTGCCGAATGACCCTGTGAATCCCCCTGCCATGGTATCCACAGGCAAGGGTGGACCATGGCATTGATGATGGAGAAATGAGCAGAATCAGTACTCATGGACATCCCTGCAAAGCACAGGGGACTCATTCATCCAACTCCTCTCCCAGACAGTGACACGGCCCATGCTAGAAGGGCCTGGATCGAGGCTGGTGGTGGTTGTTGTGGGTGACGGATGGCTGTGCATTGTGAATCTGAGCAGCCATGGAGCCTGGGTTAGACAGAGAATATTCTAATCCTTTCATTAGCTTAAATCCTGCTTTTCTCCAGCATATTCGATACTGTTACAAGGAGAAAGGAGTCAGCAGTGCAGGAGCACACTCCCCTTTTCTGCCAAGGAGAAGGAGCTGTGAATAATCCCCTTTGTTGAGCTTGGATGAAAGGTGTGTGATTGGCACCATTGGTCCCTCAGCTAATCACACCAGAGTGGATGGAGATGCTCCATGCACACACGGAAGCTTAAGGAGAAGCAGAAGCCTCAGAAGACATTTCTTAATTAGGAAGATTTCATTTCTGCAGATTAACATATTTATTACATTCATTAATCATCCCTTCCTGTAGCCTATCAGAGAACGGCTCTGGAGGATCAGTGTGCACCACCCTCCCTTGCCAGGCTGGCATGGGAAGACCCCACCAAGGGGCCAGAGCCTTCCAGGAGAACATTCCAGCAGAGCAAGGTTCTGCTCCTGTGTCACTGGGAGGGAGCCAGGAATGTCTTTGTCAAAGTGACACCAGTTGTCACCACTGCGACAGGGGATTACACTGGAGACTCCTACCTTCTCTGGACAGGGTGACATACAACCTGGCCTTGAACACCTCCAGGGATGGGGCAGCTGTGACTTCTCTGGACAAGCTGTGTCAAGACCTCCCCACCATCACCGTTTAGAACGTAAAATGTATGTATTCTACCCCAAATTCAAAATGCGTATGAAATGTAAGGGATGGGTTTGTACCCCTGAGGTTTCTCCTGTACCAGATGGGGTGGGGGGTACCTTCTCCTCTGCAGGGACCCTTTATCCAGGGCTCAAGGTGGGTGGAAGCCTCTCTGCTGCTTTTTGCTGCCCTGGGTGTGCTGGATGTGACAAGCAGCCTGCCTGCCTGCTGACCCTGGCCAGCCACAGCTAGCACCGTGCAGCAAAGTCTACGCTCTCTGCCCTTCATTTGTGACTGTTTCTTTCATCTTTTCTTTTTGCTGGTGCTAAGCTGCACCCCTCCAGGAGATTGTCTAAACTTTGAAATCCACAGTGACCATGAAGCATTCAAATACAAGCAACCTCATTATTGTCCTATTGTAATTTTCCTGCTAAACCTCATCTGCTTTGCTACTGGAAGAGAAGCAGTAGGATGGCATTTGCTTTCCTCCCCATGGCACTGTGCACAGCCATCAACATGAAAGGAAACCCATTGATCTCTCACTTTCTGAGCCTGACCTATTTTCTGAGGCTGAGAAAGGGAGAGGAGCCACTGTGTGTTGCTGCTCACAGCCTCGCAGGGCGATGTTCTCCATGGAAAGGGGAGCACCTGGACATGCGACTCGTACCTTGATAGCAGCAAAGGAGGTGGTTTTGTGGAGGACTGGGCAGAGCGAAGGCATGTGGAAGCAAGAGAGTTATAGACACTCAAGAACCAGGAATTTTGTAGAGCGCTGTTTCCTCTGGGCACTGAAGGAGCAGATTATGGCTGAGTTTGCAGTGATGTGCAGTACAGAGTTTGCCATCCATCACCCTGACGCCTCTAAGAGACTTCCCCTAACTAGAGAGCCCATTTCAGAGCTTCATGCCCATCCACTTGCTGACAGACTACGAGCATGGCCCTCTAAATCTCCTAGATTCCAACCAAACACATTATTTTTCTTCATCTACTGCTAACATCTAGATGTGCGTACTGGGAACTGCTGGCTGGTGGCCAGAAGCTGTGCCAGAAGTGGCTGCGTGTCAGTGGTCCGTGAGAAGAGAGGATTGCAAAGGAGCTACGGCTCGTTCAGGATGGCATGTGGCACTGGCTCCCCCCAGTGTATCCCAGTGTCTCCCAGTTCAACAGAACAGGGCTGGATTCAGTCCAGGGGCTTCTCTGTCCATCATGCTCGTGTGCCAAAGCCAGCAATGCTGTTGGCAGCTTTTCTCCTGTCCCATCCCAGGGGCAGCGGGTAGCTGCCCTTCCTCTGAGCAGATGTTCTCCATCACGTGCCTTTGCCCCCAGAGCTATTACCTGATATCAATCTGCATTACACAAACGTTCAGCCTAATAAATCAGCTAATTGCGTGATTGATTTGCTTCATGTATCACACCACGGCCTAGCTGGAACCAGGAAAGTGGCCAATGACCATGACCAACCCATGTGGGAAGGTAAATGCTTGTCACAAGGGCAGAGAAAGATGGAAAAGGGGCTGCAGCTGAGGTGCTGGAATCGCCGTGCCATTGTTTTGAAGCCTAAGCCAGTCCTAGCAGACATGTTTCTGATCCTTGGAATCAGAGAATCATCAAATGTCCTGAGATGGAAGAGACCCACAAGGACCATCAAGCCCAGCTCCTGTCCCTGCACAGAACAACCCCAACATTCACACCACTGAGTTGAGGGCGATGGCCAAATCCTTCTGGAACATCGTCAGGCTTGACACAGAACTGCAGAAGCCAGGAGGTTTATTTTGGGAATTTCCTTTCTATATCAGGTCTGACTTAAAACATTTCTCTAAAGACTTGCTGGAGGCTGCTGTCAGAGATACCAGGCTAGGTGGATCTCAGGGTGACCCAGAGTGGCTGTTTGTCTGTTGGGTGCATGGACTTGTGGAATGAAATATCTAGGCCTTCAAAGTCAGTCAACCCGTTAAATGTTAACCCCATTTCCCCACTAAACAGGGAAGAGAAGACATCTAATCTATGGGGTGAAATCTCCTCCCATCTCCATGGTAGCCCAGGTAATGATGATTTTTGGAGACCAGCTGTTCCACAGAACCCAGTCACAGCACAGAGCACGGGGCTGGCACGAGAACTGGCAGGAGATAATCAAATTATACTCGAGTAGATGCAGTAACAGAGGAAGATAAATGGGTGGGAGTTAGGAGGGAAGCAGCAACAATGAATAGGGACTGTAAGACCTGATAGCTTAAACAAGATAAAAAGCGATAAAAATGTACTTTTCTAGTAAACAAGGATTAATGGGAAACATAGGATGTTGCAAGGAGGGGATTACTGGAGCCAGAAGGACGAGCAGAGGGTAACAGAACTAATGAGACATGATGAGGAATCAAAAATGGTGGCAGGTAGACTTTGTACCGTCACAGCAAAAAGGAAAAGCAAGGACCAGACTGGTGGGACTCCATTGCTTTGGTTAATAAAGAGGATAGGGATTCCACTTGGACCTGACAGACAAGTATGACTGCAGGAGAGCTGACCTCCCTGCACTTTGGTCTCACATCTGCAGAGCGCAGAGTGATGGAGACAGTCATTCCTGCAAAAACTGTTTCCCCCACACCACTTCCCTGCATGCAGGGGACTTTTTCTGCTTGTTAGTGTTATCCTAGGGCTTCCTTCTGCTGTCCTAGGGAGGATGGTACCTTCCCACATCATGGGGACACAGCATCCTGCTGAGCAGAACCAGCTATTCAGTTTTATTGCCCACAAAGAAGCAGGGTTTGAGCCCACCTCTCTCTTCCCTGATGGCAGGACCTCCAAGGGTTCTTCACGAGAAGCTTGCAACCTTGAACCTACTTGAACAGCCATATTGCCAAACACCTTTACCAACAACATTTGTCACTACCTGCCTTCTGTTGCCATTGCAGAGACCTCGAGCCAGGAGGGCAGGGGAAGAAGGGTCGCTTGGCAGTCTGAAGTTGCCCAGTTTGGAGGGGCTTTCAGAGAAGAGGAGCTGGGGAGTATGATGGGCAGTTCTGGTCAAGGACAAAGAGTGTGAACTAGAGTGCTACTAAACTGTCCACCAGGTGCTGAGAGATGGGAACCATTCATTAAAAATAATTTCCCTTTTCCCATCAGGCTGCAGAATCTGCAGTGATAAAATGGATTAACAACTGCAATTAAACCCAGACCCAGCCTGTTTTGTCAGGATCAGTTATCAGGAGCTGATTTTTATACTGATTCCACTGTCCAGGGGAGAGCAAGAGAGGGCTGGGGCTGCAGTATTCACAGGTCACCACTCCCTGAGCTCTGAACTGCTTTGTCTTCTTGGGAAAAGAATTATTAGGAAGCTTTGATCAGCCCCTGGGAAGGCAGAAATACAAACTGCCTGTACATTCAGGAATCATAGAATCATAGAATCACTAGGTTGGGAAAGACTCACCGGATCGTCGAGTCCAACCATTCCTATCAAACACTAAACCATGCTCCTCAGCAGCTCAGAAGAAGTCCTAATGGCCAGGAGAGCTAGAAGATGAGCTCCAGCTCAGAGACTGAGGGGATCCTGGGTTCATGGCAGAGGCCAGAGGATGAGAAATCTCCTGTGTGAAGACCTGGCCTTGTCTCTATAGTAGAAACAACTTTCAGGTTCCCTTCCAGCCCACAAATAGATGGAAACTCTCATCAGGCCATGGGATCTCGTGGTTACACCCCGCACCTATAAGGCAATGTGGGCTGCAGCCCCTCATTGTGCAGAGCCCCAGCCTGAGAAAATACTGCACCCAAGCTCTCAGTGTGAGCACCAAGGTGGGAAACAGAGAAGAGCATCTCTGACAGTAAAGAGGGATGCAGGAGGAAACGCTCAAAAAGAAGTGCTGATGCTGCTGGTGCCCAAATTTGAGTATGAGTAGGTATGAGTCCTAACTCGTGCTTCTGAGAGCAATAATCTCATCTAGTCTACGCTCTTAATTAGATCAATTATATTAAGTAATTGAATTAAAGAGCCATTTATACAGAGCCTGATTATTTCTGGTCTTTGTGGAGCCTTTAAGAGAGCAAAGCTTTCAAGCAGGACCTGACTGTACCCAGGGAGATGCATAAACCTTGACAGGACAAGACAGAGAGAAAAGACCCAGGGAAAGCCAGCTGCATGGAGTCAAGAGTGGATTTCAGCTCCACATTAAGACATCAACATCTACATGTCTGTAGCAGGGTGAATGTCTATGTCTGAGGTTGTGCAGTCTCTGATTTTGGAGGTGTCAAGACCAGGTTGAATGAAAGCCCTGAGCAACCTTGTCTGACCTGGAGTTGATCCTGCTCAGAGCAGGAGGTGGGTCCAGAGACCTTCCAAGGACCCCTCCAAGCTGAGTTTTGCTGCAATTGCATTCGCCATTAACGGGACCTTAGCTCCCTTGTTTCTTCCGCAGGGGCTCCCTGTTCATTCTGCAGAAGGATTCACTGTCTTTTGGGTAACTCTAGTTAGGCTAAAAGCAAATTTCTCCAGACTCTTTTCTGTTTTAATGGCTGATCCAAGCCAGGATGCTGTTGGCCTCCTTGGCCACCTGGGCCACTGCTGGCTCATGTTCAGCTGCTGTCAACCAACACCCCCAGGTCCTTTGTGTCCGGGCAGCTTTCCAGCTGCTCTTCCCCAAGCCTGGAGCACTGCACAGGGTTGTTGTGTCCTAAGTGCAGGACTCAGCACTTGGCTTCTTTGAACCTCTTCCCATTGGTCGCAGCCCATGGATCCAGCCTGTCCAGATCCCCCTGCAGAGCCTCCTTACCCTCAAGCAGATCAACACTCCCACCCAGCTTCATGTCATTAATTTAGGTCCCTGTGCTGCAGAAAGCGTGGGGGCAGCAAACCCTGCAGCGGCAAGCAGCAACACCTTAACCACAGGCTCTCTGCATCACCGAGGAAACATCCCAGAATGAATAAAATATTTTTATTTTTTTTTACCAGAAGCACTTCAGGGTTTTATATACTTGGTTTTTAAATAAACATCCCAGTATTTGCCGCAAACAGCAAGTATGCTGTCATTAAAGCAATAAAGAAGAGATTAGCACTTTGAGGGGAACATTGCAATTTGCCTACAGGTGGCATTTAAAACCTCGTCATTGGGTCTCCCACTTCCTTGCTCTCTGGAATGGACTGCTTGCCTGCCTCGCCAAGATAATGATGTGACAGCAGTGCAGGGATCGTAAAAAAAATGTAGAGTTAATCATATTTAATTCACCTTAATTTTAGAAGAAATAAGGAAAAGGGCTGGGTTCCTATAGATGCAGTGTCTGGCACAGAGCCTGAAGCTCTTTCCTTTGCCTTCAAGTACCTATTGAAATGCCAGGGGAAGAGAGAAGCCCTTCTATTTAAGAGCTTTGCATTCGCTTTCGCTCCCCAGAGACATCCCTGGCACACAGCGGCCAGGGGAGGAACCCAAATCTCATTGTGGAGTTCCAAGGGGCTGAGTTTTAAGACAGACTGATTGAGGTTTAATAACAGGGACTTAATAGAAATACCAAACGTTCACCTCACGCAAAATTGGGATCAAACTGAGCCAGAATACTTGAGAAAGGAAAAAATCTTTGAGACAGCCTGTCTACAGCAAGGAACTGAGAGATTGATCTGGTGGGATTATCCCTGCTTGTGTGTTTTTAATTTACTCACTGTTACGGATAGGTGCTTTGAACACCTAAATAAATAAGTGATTCAATTGCATAAATTCTCCATCATATTTAATTGCCACATATTAAAGAATTATCTTGTAATGCCATTTGTGCCCGTGTCTTATTAAATAGAACTGAAGAACATTCTTTTTTTTTCCTTACAGTTTTACAGTTCGTATACGTGTTAGTAACGCAAAATGACAGATCAGGCACTAATGAGAAGGAAAATCTTGTGGGAACCAATGCTGAAAACCATTGTTCAGTACAAGTGCTTGGGATGAACCTTTGGCTGTGCTCACCTCCTCTAACAAAGGTTCAAATCATGGAATGGTTTGGGTTGGAAGGAACCTTAAAGCCCATCCAGTTCCACTCCCTGTCCATGGGTAGGGACACCTCCCACTGGATCAGGTTGCTCCAAGCCCCATCCAACCTGGCCTTGAACACCTCCAGGGATGGGGCAGCCACTGCTTCTCTGGGCAACCTGGGCCAGGGCCTCCCCACCCTCACAGCAAAACATTTCTGCTTAAAATCTAATCTCAATCTCCCCTCTTTCAGCTCAAAAGCATTCGCCCTCATCCTGTCCCTGAATTCCCTGATCAAGAGCTCCTCCCCAGCTTTCCTGGAGCCCCTTTCAGTACTGGAAGCTGCTCTAAGGTCTCCCTGCAGCCTTCTCTTCTCCAGGCTGAACAACCCCAACTCTGGCTCTGAGCACACATTGCTGGCTCATGTTGAGCTTCTCACTCGCTAGCACCCCCCGGATGCCAGGGATGTCTCTGGGGAGTGAAAGCAAATGCAAAGCTCTTAACTAGAAGAGCTTCTCTTCTTGGTGGTCCTCTATCAGCGTCAAGGCAAAGCGTCTCGTGACAGCACTGACAGACACAATCTTCGAGTCCTCCTTGCTTTTCTGCACCACTTCATGGTTTCTCACAGTTTCTCATATTAGGAGAAAAAAAAAAAGCCTTCCAAATGTTTTCTGGCAGCGTCAAAAGCGGGGAATTGTCTTAAATCTCCCTTAACTCCTGAGACAGAGCCACGGTCTGTGTCTGACGGCTGCAGACAGCCTATCACAAATAGGTTTTTTTTAGATAAACTGATATTTAGATAGAATTTTGAGAAAACAGAGTTCAATTACAAGGTCACACCATGACCTGTTTCATGGGGAAAGCATACAGAGGGATTGCACAGGACGACCCCAACATTCATACCAGGTGACTGAGGTTGTTGGCCAAACACGGCTGGAATATTGTCAGGCTTGACATCGTGACTGTTTCCCCGGGGAGCCGTTCCAGATCCCTGTATCCTTCATGAGTATCCATCATTTGTGCATTGCCACAGCCTGGTATTGTGTCTTAAATCATAAAGCTCCTCAGCCACGACCCATTTAGAAGTGGAAAGCTGCGGTGTCTATAGGCTAGAGGGTCTCCACAGCGTACTTGCTCTCTTCATGCACTCATTCCTACAGAAATGTAATTTTTTGTAAGGTAAAGGCTTGCAATTGATCTTAAACATCTTCCCAGATGTGTTTGTGCAGCTTTAATCCTCTTTCACATGGGCCAGCTTCATGAACACATTACCTAATAAAATCTGAATGATCCATAAGGAGATTTATTTGATATCTAATTATTTCATGCACAGTTGGAAAACTGGTTATGACTGTATTTATGGTCTTATTAGATGTGCATTCCCTTTCCAGCATAGCTGGGAAAGGAAACATTTATCTAAACTAAAGGGTAGGAAGTCAGATAGGGCTGTGTGATGGATACACTTGACCAGTACAGGCTGCAGAGAAGGTAAAGGCTTAAGCCATGGCTGGGCCAAGATCTCCTCTAGAAACCCATGAGCAGCAAACATCATCAATAAGTTTTGGGCATGAGGAGCCTTGAACATGCCTATAGGGTGCAAGTTGACTACGAAACTTAGCCATGAACTGTTGACCAAGCCTGAGGCCAGGATTCTATCCAGCTGCACCCAGACTCCTCTCCGAGGGAAAGAAATTTCTCTGGGTCAAATAATTGGATACAGGTAGAATTTGCAGTAGGAGGATGTCCTTTTCAATCCTTACCTTGGTGGTCCACCCATTGAGCTGTATGGGTTCTGCAGGGTGTACAGGAGCACCGTCTGTGTGACCTTCCTGACTCAGGTGGGATGCCAAGTTGCTCACGCCCAGACACAACCTCGCTGCTGGGACCAGGACAGAGTGGTGGAGTCTCCATCCCTGGAGGGGTTCAAAAACCATGTGGCTGTGGTACCTGGGGACGTGGTTTAGCAGGCATGGTGGGGTTGGGCTGGTGGTTGGACTGGATGAGCTTAGAGATATTTTCCAACACCCAGGGAGACCTCTAGGCAGTCATTCTTTACTCTATTTGCTTTTTACAGGAAAAATCTTTAAAGACTCCAAGTTCCAGAGCTGTGCTGCCTTAAAGGATTTTCTCCACCCATACTCAGAAATGTGTTCTCTGCCTCAAACTTTGTTTCCTATTTTGCCTTTCTCTGGAACAGGGAATATTGTCACTGCTATGTGGATATGTCACAAAACTATATTATCTGTAATTTTTATGTCCCTGTTGTAAAATGATTTCTTGTTGTGTTTGCATTTTGAATTTGCTGGTGGAAAAATAATATTCCATTTGGGTCAGAATTAGGGTCCTTGTACTGTGATAAAATTTTATGCTTAATAAGAATAATTTTGGTTGCTATGTGGGCACTGCAAGATTTACGATGTGCTTAACCATTCCCTTTGTTGCTTTTAAGTGGCCAGGTGGTTTGGATGCTGTGATAAGTAAGGACATTGTTGTCAGTCAGCCACTATAATTGGCTTTTGAAACAAAGACTTCTGGCTTCTGGAATATTTACAAGCCAGTTGTGACATTTTCGACAGATCAGGCAAAGCTGCTGACTCGGAAAAGCTTATTTTTGTGACTATCAGCAACATGACCTCCCTGGTTTGAAAAGAAAAAGAAGTGATTGTTCTGTTTAGAGCTGACAACAAGGTTTCACACTCTTTCTCATATTCACAGCATATTTCTAATACAACTCGGTAATGGAAACTGCACTTAAAGGGACGTTTTGCAGCACTGCACATGCATTCAGAATCGCAGTAGGAAAAGTTTTGGCTTAGGAAATGGTTTGTTACATGAGCACAGGCTTGGGGAAGAGCAGCTGGAAAGGTGCCTGGTGGAAAAGGACCTGGGGAGCTGGTCAACAGCGGCTGAACATGAGCCAGCCGTGGCCCAGGTGGCCAAGAAAGCCAACAGCATCCTGGCTTGGATCAGCCATGGGGTGGCCAGCAGGAGCAGGGAAGGAATTGTACCCCTGGACTCAGCAATAATGAGGCCACACCTTGAATCTTGTGTTCAGTTTTGGGCCCTTCACTCCAAGAAGGACATTGAGGGGCTGGAGCGTGTCCAGAGAAGGGGAAAGGGCCTGGGGAAGGGTCTGGAGCCCAGGGGTTCTGAGAGTGGCTGAGACACTTGGGGCTGTTTAGCCTGGAGAAGAGGAGGCTGAGGGGAGACCTCATTGCTCTCTGCACCTCCTGGAAAGGAGTTGTGTTGAGGTCAGTGCTGGTCTCATCTCCCAACGAACAAGTAATAGGACAAGAAATGGCCTCAAGTTGTACTAGGGAAGGTTCAGACTGGATATTGGGAAAAATTTCTCCACTGAAAAGGCTCTTGGGCATTGGAACAGCTGCCCAGGGCAGTGATGGAGTCTCCTTCTGTGGAGATGGGTGGATGAGGTGCTCAGGGATCTGGTTTAGTAGTGGGTAGGCACAGTCGGACTCGATGATCTCAAATGTCTTTTTCAACCTGGCCTGCCCATTGTAGAGACACACATAGTTACTGGCTGCAAATAGGCAGTCTCACTGCATTCAATACTAGAAAGTTGTACTCCTGCTCCTCTTCCTGACAATGTCCAAGACTCTGCAGTTGGAAATAACCTCATTAGATGATTACATCTTGCCTTCTCTGTGGTCAGTTCCAGAGTACCTTTGTGAACTGCCACACAACACCGCAATTTCTGGACACAAAACCCTTGCTATTTTGTCTTTCTCTCTCTGAGACTCTGTTCTACGTGGCTATCAAAGTTGTGACAAGCACTACAATAATGATGGTCCATTCGCATCTAAGCTTAACACCTCGAGCTCTTCAGGAGTCTAAAAATCAGTCTTAAAAGTTCAGCATCACTAAAAACTACCTTGAATTTAGGTTCCAAGATGGAAATGACCTGATGCTGGCAAACTGATATTCTAGGAGGTAACCATAGAAACATTCCCAGCAGCGTGTGTAAGACTGAAAGTTGCAAGAAGGCAGAAACATGCTCTGGATTAGTTTTGATTTGTGCAAGGGCATCAACCTGGCAAGGGATTATTAATTGCATTCTGCACATCTAAGGAGCTTCCTCCATGCAACTGTAGCTGCTTCCCTGACAGATGGAGAGCCCCTTCCCTGAGGGAAAAGCATGCGTGTACACACATGTACTTTTTGCAGCTCTTGCAGTTGCATTATTAATCATAGAATCAGAATCACTGAGGTTGGAAAAGACCTCTGAGCTCATCCAGTCCAACCATCAGCCCAACCCCCCTATGCCTGCTAAACCATGTCCTCAGGTACCACGGCCACATGCTTTTCGAACCCCTCCAGGGATGGAGACTCCACCATTGCCCTGGGCAGTGTGTACGCTGCCCTGGTCCCAGCAGTGAGATTGTGTCTGGATTGTGTTGTGTCCAGGGCTCGCAGCTGTACCCTGGCACAGCACAGCCAGTGGGGCACTTGTAGGCGTCGCACTAAAGCCTAGGTTGACGTTAGGGAAAAGGCTTCTCCCTTTAAAAATAGGAAGAGTCTAACTTTGGGAGAGTGATGGCTATCAGAAGGTTGTTTGCAAGAAGAGGAGAGACTCCATGGAGGAAGGGGAGTTGAAAAGGAATCACAAGTTGAGTTTAGCCCAGCAACAAGGTGGACTAGCCTTCCCAACCCCGTAGGACTCTGTAGACCATCTATTGTAGAAACATGGTCACACCCAAGGCTTGGAGAGTGAGTCTTTCACCATCCCTGATGAGCTGAGATATCAGTGATGTGCAGAAACAGATCAAGAAGTGACTCAACTAAAGGATCAAGGCTGTTGTGGACACAGCCCTGATCGGTAGGCAGGCAGCTGCCATCATGCCATGTCCCCACCAGCACACACAGCAAATTGTCCCCTCCCTGTAAATCCAGGCCTGGCAAAAAGCTCACATTCCCAAAATACATATTTATACCAGTCTCTGCAGGTTTGAATAATTCATTATGCATCGCATCTCTTTGCTTTTAGGATACTCAACCCAACTCTCTGTCTACTCACAAAATCTGTGCCTTTTCTATGAGACACAGAAACACCTGAGGACAATATTATTTTTCATCCACTTTGCACAGATGTAAGAAGGAGTCCAAGGTCTGGGGCATCCATGGGCGCCATCGTGACACCCAATTACACTTCTCTCTATTGAGCAACATCCACATGCATGCAGAAAAACAAATTAAAGCCATCAAAATTGATTTACTTTAAAAGTGTTGCCCTATACTCACCGCACTTGTTTTGATAATAACTAATGAATCATTAGGTGTGAATCGGAAGAGCAATCATGGTTTAATTTGTTCCACAATACTCCTGTAAGATTCCATGTATAGTTTAATTAGGTTGAAAACCACAAATCATTCATGTAAACTCACTATTAACTGCTGCTACTGTAACACAGGAAAAATAGAAGAAAACATACACACACACTCAAAAGAATCCTCCAGTGATAAAAATTGTCTTCTGGCTCAGTTTCAGAATGCTTGTGTTTGACTAGAGACTGAGCCTGCTGCCGAAACTGCTGGGGACGGAGTGAAAAATATGTTTTCACCAATGCCAGGGTAACTGTGACTTGTGGAGCAGATGGTTCTCCTCTGAAGCTGCAGTCAGGGCAGAAAATCCCTGCACCTCATCCTCCATCCCTCCCACTGGACCTATGGAATAAGCTGTGTGCCATCCTGCCAGGATATGGACCAGGGAATCAGCTCTGTGCAAGGACAAAGTCGTTATCATAGAATTGTGAAATCATAAAATGGTTTGGATTAGAAGGGATCTTTACAGGTCATCCCGTTCAACTCCCTCCAGTGAGCAGGGACGTATTTAACCAGATCAGGTTGCTCAGGTCCCCATCCAACCTGACCTTGAATGTTTCCAGGGATGGGACATCCACTACCTCCTTGGGCAACCCGGACCAGTGCCTCACCACTCTTATGGTAAAAGATTTCTTCCTTATTTCCAGTCTAAATCTCCCCTTCCTGCGTTTAAAACCATTACTCCTTGCCCTGTCACAACAGGCTTTGCTAAAGACTGTTTCCAGCTATTCTTTAGCCCCTTTCAGTACTGGAAGGCTGCTCTAAGATCTCCCCAGAAGAGAAAAAGGACACAAATTTCTCGCTCCACTGCCCATGGCAAATACTCACCATCTGCGAGTTGTTTCCTCCCAAAAGCAGGTTCCATGGTTGATGCTGGTGTACAGTCACCTTTGGGCTAAAGTACCCGAGCATTTTGTAACACCTTCCTCCATGGGATGATCTTCTACCATACTTTACACCTTCAATACAAAAAAAAAAGTGTTGTGTACTCCCAGATGCCATCAAGACCCCAGCTGGGTGAATCCCATATGGCCACACTCACTGAAGTTGCCTCGCCTTATTGTCACAGGCTACAAACCTGACTGTCACCAGGAAAAAAAATCATCTGAGAAAAAAAAATCTCATACTTCTAAACCAGCGATGATGTCTCGTTAATGGCACGACACGCAGCGAGGCAGGGGTGAGCCACATCTCAGTTATTTGTCTTTTCTTTTCCTCATGTCAAAGACTAAAAGAAATACCAGGCGGAATCATAAGGCAGAGAAATCAGACCCACTTCTCCCTTTGAAACAGATGTTAGAGCTAATAAATTTTTGCTGATGATCTATTTGTGGGGTTCACGCTCCTGCCCTTTCTTTGTAGTATCTGGACAGCTTCCATATAAAATTAATAACAAGAATTAAATCCCTAGTGAGCTTCAGGTATATCTGTTCCTTTTCCCTGCCAAGGACAAAGCTCTGCTCCGTGTGGGTTTAACAGGGCGCTGCTAACCAGAGCACTGTAGAAGAGAGGAATTGTTTTTTAGCACAAAGATTCTGAGAGATTTTGAACTGTAAGTCCCAATAGGAGTGAGAAACCAAACATTTATATATTCCTCATGGATAATTCTTGAGGGGAAAATTATAAGAAGCCAATGAAAGCTTTTAATTTTGGCACAATGCAGCGAGATTTTGATTCTCAAATTGTATAATCAATTATATTATAAACTGTGATACAATCTCTGCAGTTGAGAAGACAACGGTTTAAAAATGAGAAGTGAAAACTTTGCATTGCAATATCCTGCAGGAATCAAAAGCAACACCACCCTGAAGGGCTGGAGGTCCGTGAGAGCCAGAGCTAAGTCTCAGCAGCTTTTACAGTGTCTCCAGCAGAGCAGGTGTGTGTGCAGGCTGGGGGTAGGGATGGGTGAATGGCATGGTGGAAGGAGCTCCAGCCAACCAAAATGCATTGGGTCTCCTGCAGCAATGGAAGCTCCCTCCAAAAATTTGGTGGTGGTACACAGCAGAGGGACCGCACAGTTCAGTCATGGTCATGGCCAATGCACAAAAAATCACCTCCACCATCTAGGACCTCAGCTCACGTATGCCACTGTCGTGGTGTGGAGACTTGGTTGAGAAGACAACACACTGTGTCAACCTGGAGATCCGTTTACCAGTTACCTGTTTCTGCACGTGTCCAGTAAAGCACACTTGAGATCCAAGTGCATTAAGGAAAAGATAAGTTTATCCTTAACTTGGTGTACATCCCATCTACCGTAGCTTAGAACTCACCTGCCTGAGGCTTTCAGTGCACCTTTGTGCTTAATAACTCTTCTTGGACTTCATCCATGAACTTCTTTACCCGTGGGCTGAATTCACTAATATTTGCAGCCACCGAGTACATTGAGGCAGAGATTTATGCAATTCGGTCATACCTGGAATGAAAAAAAGCCACATTTAGTCTCTTTTATACCCACAGTCACATCAACCTGTTTACTAGTTGCCCATTTTCAAGTTGTGAGAGATGGTCAATAGTCGTTGTTCTTCCAATCCCCACGCCGTTCTTGTTTGTATAAACTTTTAATGGATACTCACCTATCTCTGTTCCAGACTGAATGGGTACAGCCCACTTTGTCTGATACGGAGGCTGTTCCAGGTCGTGGTCACTCCAGTTGCCTTTCGCTGTGTCTTTCTGGCATAGGGATCAATGCTGGGCACATACTGGAGGGGCAGGCACACAATGATTATAGAGCTGCAGGAACACGTTTTGTGTCCCCTCCATCACTTCATCTTAACACCGCCTAAAGACTCTGAGGCATGAATGAACACTGAGCTAGCATTTGCAGAGGACTCCCTGGAGTCACTCCAAGATCTCTTTCCCGAGCGGTAATAGCTAGCTCAGAGCACACCTTTGTAAACGATTGTGCCTTGCTTTGCAGTTATTGACACTGCATTTCACCTGCTGTTTTCTGACTCAGTCACTGAGGCTCGTGAGATCCTTCACCAGCTCTTTGCAGTCAGCTGTCATTTCTCCCTGCTGTGGTGGAAATGTCTGACGCTGATAGACACAGAAACATCTGATGAGGAGATTTGAATCCCCTGTACTCAGCATTGGTGAGGCCGCACCTCGACTCCTGGGTTCAGGTTTGGGCCTCTCACTCCAAGAAGGACATTGAGGGGCTGGAGCACATCTGGAGAAGGGAACAGAACTGAGGAAGGGTTTGGAGCCCAGGGGTTCTGGGAGCGGCTGAGGGACCTGGGGCTGTTTAGTCTGGAGAAGAGGAAGCTGAGGGGAGACCTCATTGCTCTCTGCAGCTCCTGGAAAGGAGGTTGTGGTGAAGTGAGTGCTGGGCTCTTCTCCCAAGTAACAAGTGATGTGATGAGAAGAAATGGCTTCAAGTTGCACCAGAGGCAGTTCAGATTTGATGTTAGGGAAAATCTCTTCACCGTAAGGGTTATCAAGAACTGCCAGAGGCTGTCCAGGGCAGTGGTGGAGTCCCCATCCCTGGAGGTGTTTAAAAGATGGATAGACGAGGTGCTCAGGGATCTGGACTCAACGACCTCAGAAGTCTTTTCCAACCAAATGATTCTATGATTCTACACCTTACAGCTGAACTCACGACTGAAGATGAGGTTGAAGAGACTCAGCTCAAGTAAAATAAACACATATCAGAAAATGAAGAGTTGTACAAAATTAATTCCTAATTACCCTCAAGACCCCAAACCCAGTGTATTTATTAATCTCATCGTTCGGATATGCATTTTCTGATATGTGGGTCATCTGTTTTGTTCTTTAATTCTTCTGTTGTCCATCTCCAAGAGTGTTAGCTGAAAAATAATAGATACTAAAAAGAATGTATGTATGAAATCTCCTCCATTTAGAGAAGCTACCAGATTTTACTCTTTTCTCTAAATTTTTCCAACACTGAAGAATGAAATGAGCTCCCTCTCACAAGGAGGATAAGAACACTGAGCATGCTTAAACATGCCGTTTAATAACCTGGAATATTAAAATAAATTGCTTAATTGAAGTGAATACAAAGAATTAGTACGGCGGTACCACCCCTGCAACGGGGAAAACATAAAAAGTCTCTGACAAGAAAAAGATCAAGAAAAGTTGTTCAGTGCTGATCCATCTCCTGAGTATTGGCAAAAGGGTATTATGGGAACAGAGCAGAGAAATCTGTGAGCCCAGGAGGAATAAAAGAACTGTCCTGCACCAGGCGCAGGACCTATCCTATCCTATCCTATCCTATCCTATCCTATCCTATCCTATCCTATCCTATCCTATCCTATCCTATCCTATCCTATCCTATCCTATCCTACCCTACCCTACCCTACCCTACCCTACCCTACCCTACCCTATCCTAGCAAGTGCTATAAGATATGTAAACTATCTCATCTACTCTGCTCAGACTTCAGCTGTACCTGGCACCTAAGAAATCTTGGAGCAATCTGCCTCTTTACTACGTACACTGAGAACTCAGACCCCAGCCCCTTTCTCAGTTCTCTTTCCAAGGGCTTACCTATCTCTGTTATAACCCCTACTGATGATCTGAGTTCATTAATGAGAAACAAAGCAAAACTTTAGAGCTCATGGCCATGTAACCCCCTTGACCAGGGTTAGGGGCCCATACGAGATGGCCCTTGAGATGCCAAGGTGGGTGCTTTTTACCCTTCTAAATAGCAAAATATGAACGCGCCACAAGCAGCTGACAGACCAGTGCTCAGCAGCAATATTTCAGTGCTGTGATTTTCTCAGCGATACTGAAGAAATGTGTACATTACTGAATTAATCACCCGGGCAAGCTTGAATGTTTGCTGCCACGTGTCATCTTGGAGCATTCTGAGAGCTTCTTCAGGGAGCAGTGGGTCTCATCTCACAGGAGCTCTTGCAAAGCTGCATTCCCTGAGCACACGTGCTCTGGAGGGCTCTTGGCTCTTGTCACTCCAGCTCTCACCTGTGAGCTCTGCTCTCTCTGTCATCCACCTGTGAGACTGACTGCACTTCAAAATAAAACGCATTCAGCATTTAATGTTTTCTTACTCCATCCCATAGTCACTAAACACATTGCAGAGGTTTGATGGTAACAAATGTGCAGACAGGAAAACTATAAATAATTTTAATGCCTAATTTTTAGATGAAGCGTTAATTTGTTTGAACTTTCGGCTTTCATTTCTGTGTTTCTGTGCTGCACTCTTGAAATAGCATTATTTCCGTCTCTGGACTCATGCAGTACTTGTCCTCTTTGTGTGCAGTGGACTACAGGAAATACTTGGCTTGTAGGAACATGCTCTGTGGTTTGAGAGGTTTGTTTTGATATCCTGAAACACTGCACTCTTGTGGTCTCCCATGTAACATTATCACATCATTCAGTCTGCTGTCTGGGCACTCGATATTATCTGGGTAGGAAGAGCAAGGTTAAATCACCCTCTCTGAAGAAGCTTGAAAACCTTCCAGGTTTCATCATTGTGCTTCTGCGCAAGCTACACAAGATGATGGAAATCAGCTTCAACTTTCAGTCCTGAAAGTATTTCTTTTGCTCTAGCTAAAGCATTTGTTCAGAACCACTGTTGCAGAGGCCAGAGGCTGACCTGGATTTCACAGCAGCTTGACATTATACATGATATGAACATTGCATTATTGGCACTCCAGAAGGATGAGATGCCATCCAGATGGACCTGGACTAGCTGGAGAAGTGGGCCAGTGTGAACCTCATGAGGCCCAACAAGGCCAAATGCAAGACCCAACAAGGCCAAATCCTCCAACTGGATCAGGGCAATTCACAGTTTCAATACAGGCTGGGGGATGATGTGATTGAGAGCTGCCCTGCAGAGAAGAACTTGGGGATCGTCATTGATGAGAAGCTCGATGTGAGCCAGCAATGTGTGCTCCCAGCCCATGACAAACATATCCTGGGCTGCATCAAAAGAAGTGTGGCCAGCAGGGCAAGGGAGGGGATTCTGCCCCTCTACTCAACTCTCATCAGACCCCACCTGAGTATTGTGGCCAGTTCTGGAATCCCCAACATAAGAAGGATATGGAACTGTTGGAACAGGTGCAGAGGAGGCCATGAAGATGATCAGAGAACCCTGCTATGATCACATCTGCTATGAGGACAGGCTGAGAGAGATTGGGTTGTTCAGCTTACAGAAGAGAAAGCTGCAGGGAGGCCTTATAAAGACCTTCCAGTAATGAAAAGGGCTCCAGGAAAGCTGGGGAGGAAGTTTAACAAGGACTTGTAGTGATAGAACAAGGAGGAATGGCTTTAAATTGGTGGAGGCAAGATTTAGACTAGACATTAAGAAGAAATTCTTCATGATGAGGGTGGGGAGGCCCTGGCCCAGGTTGCCCAGAGGAGTCGTGGCTGCCCCATCCTTGGAGGTGTTCAAGATCAGGCTGAAAGGGGCTTGAAACAACCTGATCCAGTGGGAGGTGTCCCTGCCCATGGCAGAGGGTGGAACTAGATGGGCTTTAAGGTGCCTTCCAACCCAAACCATTCTATGATTCTATGATTACAATGAGAAAAAGTGGATTCCAGATACTGATGCTCCAGTTAATGATGAGAGGGTTGATGTATGAGTATTCCTCTGTCAGTCCTGTGACACTGGGGTGGAGCTGTGTATGATTTTGGAGGCTTAGGCATGATTTTGTCAGTCAGTCAACAGCCCCATGGCTGGAGGGTTGGAACTGGATAGGCTTTAAGGTCCCTTCCAACCCAAACTATTCCATGATTCTATGATTTCCTTTAGGACAGCAAAATAACCCACTTCCTTGCCTTTTGGAATAGAAGTTTTGGGTCATTATATTTTTGTCTTGGTCCACTGGGAGTACACAACACAGGATCTGAAGTCCGGAGTTTCATAACAAACATGTAAGGAAATATGTAATTATTGCCTAGAGAATTACATGATTATATTACAAAATGGAGATCTCCATGTCATTAGCAAATCTCTCCATAGGCACTTTTTTTACTGGGAAGCTTTGAAACTATTAGCATAATAAGCTGTTCCTCAAATCCTGTTTGCTAATTAAAGCCATATATTATTGTCAGCTCCCCCATTGGTATGTGAGCTCAAGTTTACCTCATTATAATGTAATAAATGCTTCTTTTTTTTTCCTACTCTTTTCTTTTTGTTCTCTTTTTCCTTCCTTGTTTTCCTCGAAAAAACAAACTTGCAGAAAAGTTGCCACTACATAAAACTGGACTATTTTTTGTCCTTTCCTTCTGAATGATACGGCCTATTCTGCATATTTTTTACATCTTTTCCACCAAGAAAGGAAGTCCAATAGCTGTATCAACTGCTCCCTAAGATATCATGCAGCTTTTGTGCTAATTAAAAGTCAGTCTCTCTGCAATTGCCATGGAACAGGGTAAGAGCAACTGGAGTGAACAGCAAAATACTCAAAGGTTTTCCTTTGAAACTCAACCCCAGAGCTACTCTGTGCAAATACAAAATGAGGATGTTAGTTCCAAAAAAGCAAGAAAATGATGGTTATTCTCCTCAGCACAGAGGCTATTTAAATAACTGGAGAGTCCCAGAAGGGTTGCATGACCCAAAATTACAGAGACAAAAGAAGACGTAAGATGTTAGACTGCTACACAACCGGGACAGGCTGAGTGAACTGAGCTGAGCAGCATCGCCGTGCAGCGGCACCACAGCCCATAAACTGCATGGGAAGCAGTCATGAGACACCAGAGGAATGAGAAAAAAACAAGAAAAAGCCATGAAGTGAAGGAGAGCATAGCAAATGTGGACTGGATAGGCTGGAAGTGTTCTCCATCCCCTCTGCAGAAAGCTGGGTGCCCATAGAACCATAACCACAGAATAATTTGGATTGGAAGGGACCTTAAAGACCATGCAGTTCCATCCCCCTGCCATGGGCAGGGACACCTGGAAACCTTCTCCCAGGGGTGATTGCTCTTGGAGGAAGGAGGATTGTCTCTTGCATCTTGCAGACCCAGTCCAAAATACCCCCCAGACAAAGAAAACTCCCATCAGATCTGAACTCATTTAGAAACCCCAGGTGAATTTCAGTTTGAAAATAAAAACCTGACACATGTTGCATTTTACACAAGAGAGAATGACAACGCTTCTAGAGGGGGATGAGGAGAGTTCTGCATAAAGGAGAGAATGAAAATTAATTGAAACGGTTTCCAACCTGGGGGCCTGCTCAGAAAAGCTCCATTCACCAGTGAGGTTACAGAAAGACTCTTTGAAGTAATCCCTAAAGATTAAATGCTCAGGAGAAAGAGGATAGCAGTTATGATGAAACATTTTTTGATCGGAGCAAAGGAAATTCCACAGGAGAGGGCTGGTCAGTAATGGATGTTTAGCTGCTGGCCAGGGCCAACCATTCCAGAACAAGCCAGCACCGTCCTGCCTCTCTAGGGGGCTACAAGGCTGAACCCACTGAAGGGTGAAGAGTCTAGAAAACAAGGTTTATGAGGAGTGGCTGAGTGACCTGGGATTATATAGCCTGGAGAAGAGGAGGATGAGGAGACCTCATCGCTCTCTGCAGCTCCTGGAAAGGAGATGGGTGCTGGGCTCTGCTCCCAAGTAACAAATGATAGGATGAGAGGGAATGGCCTCAAGTTGTGCCAGGGGAGGTTTAAATTGGATATTTCTTCACTGACAGAGTGGTGAAGCCCTGGCAGAGGCTGCCTAGAGGGGTTCAAACAGTGTGTGGCCATTGCAATTGGGAACATGGTTTAGCAGGCATGGTGGGACTTGGCTATGGTTGGACTGGATGAGCTTATAGGTCTCTTTCAACCTCAATGATTCTATGATTTGCAAGTCTGGGACATGACCAGCAGTGCAGGGAAAATCCCTGAATTGTGCAGACACCCTGAAACAAAGGCAGAAAGTTCCCCCTCCCTCTGAGAACTGCCAGCGATGCAGCGTGTTTTTATCTCACTTCCTCACCTCACCAAATTAAATTAATTAAAAACATTAACTGGAGTTTTAAATCTTTAAGTAATTATTATCTCAATGATAATGAATTGATTAATGGCTGCATTAAGAATTATAATAATTATTATTAAAATTTATACCGGCCAGTTATTACTAATACTCACTAAATGCCACCTAATAGGTGGAATAGAATCACTGAGCCTTCCCTTGGAGGAGTCAGGAAAGTGATATAAAAGACAAAGTTGTTAGGCTGACTCCTGATGGGTGCTCTTCACTCCAAGCCTCTCCTGACCTCAGTGCTATGGTTCGCTGCGTTGAACAGTGGGGATTCCACTTAGAGGGCCAAGATATATGTGACATGAGAAAGTAAAGACCCTGCTGCTTGGTCATTAGAGAGAGACCTCTCTCAGCGCGCTCTGTGCTCTTGAGGTTTTAGCAAATTGCTTTTACTAATTCCTGTGTCACAAGAGGGCTTGGCTGACCTTGGAAGTGGTTGAGTGAAATGCAGAGGAAATCTTACAGGCAGTGCTCTAGGCACGTTAAGAATTCACCCAGATGTGACAACAGCCCATTTTGAAGTGGTTTTTTGGGTAGAGAAGGTGTTTCTGGAGGTTTTAAGAAGATGCACTGGGTTTGTTTCTCTAACAATTAAAGACAAGTTGCCCCCAAGGCAGAGGAACCACTGAAGCCTGCAGTCCCATGGAATTGTGTGCTTTGTCTCACGTTCCCACCAAGGGTCCCCTGGCGTCTGCTCCCACCAAGGTCCCCCCCATGTCTGTACTGGGATGAAGGCAGCAGAGCTCTAGCTCACCTGGAATGGTTCTTCCAGGCTGATCCGCCTTGGGGAAGACTGTGGGGTACCTTTTCTCATGCAGATTGAAGCTGGTGCACCTCTTTAGGAGACAAGCTCTTCCCAAGCAGAAGGGTTTTAAACCAGAGTGTTTCTTTGAAAGAGAACATCCCCAGCTTGCATCCAAAGTCCTTCGGCATAATCTAAACCAGACCCTCACCATGAAACTGCTGCTCTGAGTTTTAGTCCTTCCTCTACCATTGTCTTATTCTGTCTTACACTGGAAACAAGGTGTAAAATCAACATTTCATTGCAGCATTTCACTTTCTACCCCTTCCTATATTATTATAAACCATTGAATCAGGTGGAAATCAAGCAGTATCCCTTTCAGGGGATTTCTGCTGCAGACCTTGAAACCTGGCAATTTCTTAAGGCAATTAGCTCAAAACTAGGTGGTTAAGAATGTCTACAGTGAAAGGAATCCTGATATGATGACTTTATAGTTAATATTTAATAATAGTTCCAAAAATATCTGAATGGGCCCAGTGATACGGCACCGTAGTGCAAGCCCCATGAAAGATGAATTGTGGAGCCTCCAAAAGGCTGTTAGACAGGAGTCCAAAGAGCTTTTTGACAAATTGCAGGAGTCATAGAATCACAGAATGGTTTGGGTTGGAAGGGAACTTAAAGCCCATCCAGTCCCACCCCCTGCCATGGGCCAGGACACCTCCTGCTGGATCAGGGGCTCCAAGCCCCATCCAACCCAGCCTTGAACACCTCCAGGGATGGGGCAGCCACCACTGCTCTGGGCAACCTGGTCCGGGGTCTCCCCACCCTCACAGCAAAACATTTCTGCCTAAGATCTCATCTCAATCTCCCCTCTTGCAGCTGAAACCCCTTCCTCCTCATCCTGACCCTGAATTCCCTGATCAAGGGCCCCTCCCCAGCTTTCCTAGAGCCTCTTTCATGCCCTGGCTGCAGTCACTCCTGGCATGCAAGAATGACTTTGCCTCATTTGCCCATGTTAGACAAGCTGTATTAAAAATACATATGGCACAGTTCAAATAACATTCAAAAATTGGTATTTGCATCGCTGACAGTCTAAAATACCAACCAGTTTCTTCTTCTCTCTTGATATTCCCTGCACATGGCAGGCGAAGAAACTTAGGCCAAATCCAGCTGGCTCAGTCGACTCTTTATGGTCTTAACTTTTGTTTGTGCATAAAATGACTCTTCCACCTCTCTTGCTTCCCCACGTTTCCTGAGCAGGCTGAGATCTTCACCCTGTGCAGAAGGAGACGGAAAGTACAGACATCACACAGTGAACTTGGAGACTTCAACAATTGCCACTAAAAGGCCAGGCACTGAGTATACTCAAGAGGGTCAAACAAGGCTTTGACTGCCTTGTAGCGAAAAGAAAAGAGAACATTTATCCACCTTAAAAGAAAAATGCAGCCCTGGTGGCATTATAGAGGTATCATTTTTCTTGCAGTGCAATGTTTCACGGTATCATTCTGCTTTCGTTACCCTTTTCTATTTTATCAGCATATGCTTGTCACTAACAGGAAAGCTGAACCCTGGGAAAGGCTACAGAGAGTCATATTTGCCAGTCAATGTTATTTCAATAACAGCAGCGAATCCAGCAGCACTCATAGTACAGCCCTTATTGCCACTGCATTTGTTGAAGTCCAGACCAACACTTCAGACCTCTGTGGGAACTGGTTTTGCCCTCGGACTTTCATCTTTGTGGTTCAGCATCTCCTCCAGGTGGGTAAGGAGATGGTCCATCCTTACTGAGATGCCTCTCATGAGACCTCAGCTGGAGCCCTGCGTCCAGTTCTGGGCTCCTCAGCACAGGAAGGACATGTTGGACTCACTTTTGGAGTGAGTCCAGAGGAGACCACAGAGATGATCCGAGGGCTGGAGGACCTCCTTACGAGGACAGGCTAGGAGACTTAAAGATCATCCAGTTCCAGCCCCATGGATACTTTCCATTGGATCAGGTTGCTCAAGAATTACAGAGAAGTGGTCATCTAAGGTCAGCTGGAAGGTCTCCAGGACTGGCAGAGGCTTCACAAAGAAGCAACGGTTATGAGCATTCATATTGATCTCCCAAGGCAACCCCATTCATTTTGGGCTCCCAAAGACAGTTAATCTTAGTTAAGAATAAATATGCTCAATTATTGGAAAGGAAAAAATAGCAGTGTGTTTATTGTGAGGAAATCGAAAGTAATTACTCTGGAAAAAGTTATATTGGGGCCTGGAAGTGCAATACATTAGCTGTCACGATTTTTAAAGCAGTCGGCAAAGACCATTCCAGCACGTTCCTGCTCAGGGCCCTGGGAACAGTGGAGGAGCAGCAGAGGTACAAAACGATCCTGCTTGGACCTAATGATCTCTTTTGTATCTCAGTCCCCTAATTCATCTTGGCACTCACAGCAGGAGGATCAGTGCTATCTCTGCAGAACACACCCAGGCTTTCCCTCCACCCTCTCCTCCATATCCCTCTGTATCACGGAATTGTGGAATTGTTAAGGTTGGAGAAGACCTCTAAGTTCATCCAGTCCAACTGTCAGACCAACCCCACCGTACCTACTAAACTATGTCCCCAAGTGCCATGGCCACTTTTTTTTGAACCCCTCCAGGGATGGAGACTCCACCACTGCCCCAGGCAGCCTCTGCCAGGGCTTCACCACTCTGTCAGTGAAGGAATTTTTCCCAATATCCAACTTAAACCTCTCCTGGTGCAACTTGAGGCCATTTCCTCTCATCCTACCACCGGTTACTTGGGAGAAGAGACCAGCACCCACCTTGCTTCTGCACTATGGAGATGTTAAAACTCCTGAGGAGCTCTGCAGCCCTGAACTTGTTCAGCAAATACATTCACCTGTATCTGCAGCTGCAATTTTCTGTGCCACAATGCAGAAACCCTTATCCCAACCAATTGTTCTAATGGACCTCACTTGCATTTCTTCTGCAAGACAATGGCAAATGACGTACAGTCCAGAAGATATTGTACCAAGGCAGTACTATTCATCCCGTCAAAAAGAGAAACTGCTCATTGCAACCAAATTTCAATACACCAGGGTCAATCGTCAGTTATTATTAATGTTCCCTTAACTCTGCATTACTCAGCCACCCTGTTGCTTAGTGTGGTTTTCCCCATGGCTGGAGGTGCCTTTAATGGTCATTTAGCCTTTCTCCAGCTCTTTGGAGCTTCCCCTTCACTGCATGTTTACTGGAAATCTCTATTAGTGTTTCAGAGAATTCCTCAGACGGATCTTTTTAAAGCATTTCATGCAATTACCTGGTTACAATGATTTGAAAATAACTACATTTAGCTATGGCTGTTAAACAACCCCTTTAAAATAAACCCCATTCAGACAGCGATTATCATCATCGTCTTTTTGCCTTTTCAAAACTCAACTAGAGAAATGCCCTCACTCCCAGAGCACTAGTTGGGTACCAGAGTGATGCTGCAGGTGGGCTCTCTTGCTCCTCTTCTGCAGAGAAGACACCCATGCTTAGCAAGGGACTGTCCCACAGCATCTCACCAGTCATATTCTGTCCTTACAACCCAAAATAAAGGCAAAAGCAGAGAGAATTTGGTCCCACATAGACCAAACCTGGGGGTCACGGTGGCACAGGAGATGCTTCTCAGAGGAGAGCAGAGCTCTGTGTCTGCTGATCCTTTAATCCTTCATTCCTGCTGAAAGCAATGCGTTAACATTTATAACAAAGGGCTCCTCAAGGTTTGAAAGTATTTGCTGTGCAGGTACGACCTGGGAGCAGAAGGCCACGCACACTCCGTGCTTGAGTTGGAAAGCCAAATCTCAGCCAGCCCTCCTGCCTGTGATGTTAAAGGTTTGTGTCTCTAATGAATGTGGCAGCTGAAAACTACAAGATCTCATTCATGTTGAGAAAGAAAAGCAGGTGGTTTTGTGGGCACAACGCCGTAATCTTTTAAGGGAGTAGCCAGGTTACCCGCAGGTTGGGAAGTGCGGTGAGAGAAATCATTGCAGAGCTGAACAATCGCCCAGCACCTCGCAGGGCATTTATTCACAGCTCACATTGCAGACAAAAATGAGCACAACAGCAGCAGACACAAAATGATATGGCAGCTATGGCCAGTGTTGAGTCATGCTGCTATTACAGATCTGATTTAAAGCCACACCACTGGAAATCAGGAATAGTGCCTGGCTCTGTGTCTTGCACAGGCACTGCAGGTAGAGCAGGGCTCTCCAAGATATCGTGTATCACACGGTCTTGAGAAAGAGGAATATAAAATCAGGAACAATTCAGGATGGAGAGGAGCTCAGGATGTTTCTCAACCTGCTGTTAAAGCAGGGTGAACACTGATATTCCCAGACTACATTGATTAGGAATTTAAAATACAGTGCTTAACAACCCCCCTTCACGCTACCCGTGCACTCCCTATTCAAGAGCCCCTCGACAACTTTCCCAAAGCCCCTTTCAGTACTGGAAGCTGCTCTAGGGTCTCCCCACAGCCTTCTCTTCTTCAGGCTGAACAACCCCAACTCTCTCCGTCTGTCATTGTTCAGGAGATGCTCCAGCTGTTGGATCATCTCCGTGGTCTCCTCTGGACTCACTCCAGCAGCTCCATGTCCTTCCTGCACTGAGGACTCCAGAACTGGACACAGGGCTCCAGGTGGGGTCTCACAAGAGTGGAGCAGAAGGGAGTATCCCCTACCTCATCCTCTGTGTCTCTCTACTTTGGATGCAGCCCAGGACACAGTTGGTTTCTGGGCTGTGAGTGCATATTGCAGGCTCATGTGGAGCTTCTCATTCCCCAGCACCCCAAGACATTCTCCTCAGGTCTACTCTCAATCCATTTAATAGTGAACCGTTAATAAAGCAGAAAGTCCCTTTCAGGAAGATCCTGAAGGATGATCTTCCTGCAGGACAGATAGGTTTGGGACAGAGGGAGCGGGAACAGAAGATTTGACCAGTGTTTAGGAATGGTGCAAAAACAGGATAAAGAGATGAATTAGTAAACTGCCATGCTTGCTGCAAGGAGCTATTCTACTGCAAAGATGTATTCATAAAGCATGAAAGATATCATAACTGTGTGATGTTAGTGTCATCGGTGAGACAGTTCACTACAGAAATATGTGGCTGGGAAATGCCAGGATACCCACAGAAGCTTTCTGTGAAAGAACAAGTAGAGAAAGGCTGTGATAGAATATTCTTTGGATTAGAATTTAAAGCCGTGTTCTCCCCCAGGTCAGGCAATGAGATCAGCTCAATTGCCATGCTGAGATAAACATATCTTACCGTATAGTTAGTGCAAGTTTGTACATTTAAATCAGGTTGTCACAGGAGGTGGGCATCCCCCTCGGAAGCATCAACACGCTGCAGCATTCATGCACGGTGCCAATATCCCCTCGTCAGGAGGGTGTCTTGGAGTATTGAATTAAACCCGTGTGGCAATCAGCAGCTCTCTGCTACCTGAATGCACACACTTACAACTCCTGAAGTTGTGCCACTTAGCACACAGAGGTTATTTTTAGTGACTCGTCTGAAGAATTAACTCTACGGCTTCTTGCATGCAGGAGAATTGGATCTCTGCTCCTGCCACTTGTAGCCTCCAGACCTAGAGTCGAAGTCAAGGTGCTGGCCAACTCCCTGCTGGCTCCAAAGCTTCAGCTGTGCATACGCTGTTCCTGCAGAGCCCTCTGACACCTTCTGCAGTGACAGGAGTGAGGAACCAGCTGGCTGCATGGGTGAGTTCATCCAGCAAATTCCTTGGCAGACCTACTATAGAAATTATGATGCCTGATCCTTTCAGGACAAGAATCAGATCTGTTAGAGAATGATGCCATTGAAGAAATTCAGCTCCTGCGTGTGTCTAACAGCAGTGGTAGAGCCAGAACTTCTCAAATGGACCTCACGGAGCGCAGAAGGTGCACATGGATGGACCACTGTGTATCTCTATGTAGTATTTTTGCAAGATGGCAGAGAAAGTTTGTTGACTACACAAGCTGTGTAGCACGGTTGACACACTGGAAGGGAGGGATGTCATCCAGAGGGACATAGACGACCTAGAAAGGTGGGACTGTTCAAATCTCGTGAGATTCAATACGGCCAAGTGCAAGGTCCTGAACCTGGGTGGGAGCAAGCACAAATACTTGTGAGGCAAAGAACGGATTAAGAGCAGCCCTGAAGAGAAAGACATGAGGTGCTGGTGGATGAAAAGCTCAATATGAGCCTGGAAAGTGACCAGCTTGTCATTTAAGAGGAGAAGTGGCTTCTTCTAGATGAAAACAACTCCAGCAGGATGAACAATTCACATCTGTCAATGCATTTCCTTAAAATTTAAGTTTCCTGATTTGTCGGTCTCCACTGCACCATCCTCAGGCCACCAGAGACAGCACATCAGAGCCCATCACTCAGGTGAGGAGAAGAGCACAGGGTCCAGAGAAGAGCCATCAGAGCTCCCCAGGGTCATCAAAATGAATCTGGAGCCTGAATACAGTCACACACAGCAACAAATGGCAGGGCTTGAGCTGCGTTTAAAAAGAAATAGAAGACAGTGAGCAATCCTCACTGGTCATAAATCACTGTGGGGTTTATTGTGGAGAAAGCAGCCGAAACAGAGCGCAGTAACTGTGAGTAATGCACAGCCAGACAAAACAATCCCACCAGCGTAGCTCCATCTGACCGACAGCCTGTGCTCACCCAACTCCGACCTGAAATGATCCTCAGTGCCTTGGCATTGTCACAGAGGGGTGCAATGGGGAAGAGGGGCACAAGGAAGATACGAGGGGACCTACGCGGTCTCCAGGAAAGCTGGGGATGGGCTCTTGATCAGGGAGTGCAATGATCTATTGCAGAATCCCCATAGTGGACCCTTCTTGGGAGGGCCACCTATGCCCTTCCTTCAAGAAGTTGGGCAGATACACAGGGGAGATGGGTTTCGTCCTTTGAACATTTCTGCCCTCATATTTGCTCCCTGCCCTGATAGCTCCCCTGCAGCCAGCGTATCCCCACGCCTTGTGGATGTGAAGCTGAACCCAGCTGCTCGACTGCTTAATGGCTTCTTAAGTGATAAAGTAAAATCCTGTCTGGACGTCCAAGCACACGACTCATCCACATTTTCAGAGAGAAGAAATTACTCTTCAGTCTGCTAGCTGAGACTTGATAAATCAGGTTAACCTGTCCCAGCAATGATGGATTGGTCCTCCCGTTCTTATACAACACTCCGGAGCAGGAATAAAATTTAGATGTCCCCAGACCCCTGCAATGAGAAGCCAACTGCCTTTGCTCTGGCCCGGGAAAGCCTGTTTTGCAGAGTGGCTAAGACAGGGCTTGAGAGCATCTCCTCCACCACCACAGCCACAGTTTGTAAGTCAACTGGTAGGGCAGTTCATGCAATGCTCAAAGGCAGAGGTCAAGCAACTGGAGTATAAAGGTCTGTCCTCAGGGGCAGCTGCAGGACTTGCTGTGGTGATAAAATTGCAGAATCATGGAATCATCGAGGTTGGAAAGACCTCTAAGTTCATCCAGTCCAACCATCAGCCCAAACCCACTGCGCCTACTACACCATGTCCCCAAGTGCTACGGCCACAAGGTTTTTGAGCCCCTCCAGGGATGGAGACTCACCACTGCCATGGGAAGCATCTGCCAGGGCTTCACCACTCTTTCAGTAAATACATTTTTCCCAATATCCAATCTAACCCTCCCTTGGCACATCTTGAGGCCATTTCCTTTTCTCCCATCCCTTGTTTCTTGGCAGCAGAGCCCAACACCCACTTCACCACAACCTCATTTCCAGGAGCTGCAGAGAGCGATGAGGTCTCCCCTCAGACTTAAGAATTTCTCCCAGATTCTGCTGCAAAGAGATACATTAGCAAAATCAATCTTAATGCGTTACAGCTCACCATGCGAGTGTTTACAGCTGACAGCATGGACAGCTGGCTGCAATGCTACAGCAAGTAAAGCAGCATAGCCAGCTCCGACTACTCTAAAGTTTATGGGCTTTATCTCTCCCAAAACACCTATATGGGCTTTTGACCAATAAAGCATCACTAGAACATGAAAATCAAACACTCAATGTGCGCACTTTTTGGAAGAAAAATGGATGAGTGTAAGTTACACCTTCTCCCAACCACCAGTCTCCTCCTCTGTCCTTGTTGCTGTGGTTTTGAGGCGCCTACACCAGGGAAAGAATAGATTAATATCTTTTTGCCTATCTAATAATGATGCTTATACTAATTAAAATAATTCAGCAGATTTAATGTACACATCTCAGAGCTGGTTGCATTTCTGATAGTAATCATTAAAGAACGATTTTTAAAGAAGTCATCAGTGAGCAACTGGATGGGCTTTGAGGTCCCTTCCTGCCCAAACCATTCCATGATTCTATGATTCTATGATCAGATCTCCCTGCTCTGAGTTTAGGACTTTACATTGGTGGAGATCACACAGATTTCTCCCCATATACTATTCCAAATACAAAGAAAATCATCGTGCCTTTCAACAGTGAATAGGAAATAAGCGAGTTTAAGTTACTACCCCGTGCTTTCTGAAAACAAAACATTAGTTGTCATCATATCCTATGGTGTGGAAGTTTTCCCTTCGTGCAGAAGGCATTTAATCACAAAACGGAAGGAGGTGGGTAGAAGAGTAAACCTGCAATAACCCCCAGACAACAGGATTCACATTGGGTCAGATTCAATTTCAGCTCCTGCAAAATCAAAATATGTGATGAAGACACAGACGGCTGTAATTATTCAGTGAAACATTCTCTGGTCCCAAATTTCAGTCTCATGGATAGAGTTTTCTGTCATAAGGCAAGTCAAGGTCCCTGATGAAAACTCCCCCAGCACATTCTTCATGGTAGCTTTTGAAATGACCCGCAGATATTTGGTTCTGGGGAATTTCAAGAAATATTGAAAAGTGACGAATTGAAAAGCACCTGAAACTCCGTTGGAGTTCTCTTGGATTTTACATTTAATTGAATTTTATCCTGCATTGTCCCAAAGTGTCACTGAGATATGATGAGTCTTTTATAGCTTCTGCAAAGTGTTATCTTCCTGGAACAACAGAAAGTGTAAAGAACCGCCGAGACGAGCTGTGTGGAGACACATTATTGAAAGCTCGCAGTGTTTTCTGATCTACGTGCATTTCCACAAGTGGGTGGGAGTCCCACAACCCATCCCAGCACTGACTCTACTGCCAGGCACGGAGGCTTAAAAGGAGGTAGAAATTCTGTTCAATGTGAAGGCAATGTTCTCACCCTCCATGTGGTCGGACTGGATATGCAGGTAATGTCCTGCTGAGGCATTACAGCCCGGTCTTTGTGCTGCAGAGGGTCAGGATGACCAGGGAGGTAGAAAGCTGCTGTTGCACTCTGCATCCTTTTCCCTCTCTTGGGTGTTGTGTGATGCTAATGGCTGCACACGAGAAGCGGAGCAAATGGATCCTTTTCTATTGTGACAAATATCTATTCTATTCTGTTCTGTTCTATTCTACATCTATTTCTATTTGGGGATGGTATTCAGAAGCTGTGTTACTGATGCTCTGCTGGGCTGTTAGTTCTTCTTCCAGAGCATAATGGGCAGCAGCCAGGAAAAGAAGTTCTTTTTCTTTTCTGTGGATCCCAGTATCATTTCCCACCCATCCCTGCCACGCTGCGGTGTGTACAAACCCCAGCCACCACAGTACCCTGGACTGGTGCACATCCCAAGAAAGGGACACAGGCTTGAATACCTGTCTGAGATCAGGCCAGAGCCACAACCTCTGAAGGAGACCCTAAGGAAGACCCATCTTCACTGTCTACATGCTTCTAACTTTCTCCACCTGAAGGTGCTCAGGTCTCAGCCAAGGGAGAAGCCACCTCTGCAGAGCCTGGAATAGGGCACTGGAGAGCTGCTTGTGGCTGGCAGCTGCAAGGATGGGCCAGTGGGGGAAGACAGGTTGTCGTCGCCGTCCATAAATCATTGAGATCAACTAGAAAAGCCTGGCTGTTGAGCTACTGGGTACCGGCGTACAATTCTCTCCTCAATGCTACGTATGTTCATAAATACTCTGCAAAGGTTTCCAGCAAAGCTAAAAACTTCTTCAGGTGCAATGCTATTTCTAAATGCAATGACCTGTGATCTATGATGTGCTGAGGGATGGTCTAATAGTGTGCAGGTACGGTTGGACTTGATGATCTCAAAGGTCTTTTCCAACCAAGTGATTCTATGATCTGTGTTGCAGGGGTACTGGATGACTTTGGTGGCTGAGGAATAGAGGAATGAAATCACAGCCACTTCCCCAGCAGAACTGCTGCAAAAATGTTGGTTCCAAAGCGAGTCCCTGAGCTCCAGGAGTACAAAGCTGCATTGGTTGTTCTGGGGAGCAGTGACAAGAGCTGGCAGGGCTGGCAGGACCTGCTGCCAGTGAAGCAGTGGATGCAAAACTCCCCCAACACTGGTCACAGCAGCTCTGGTAACCCCAGGCAGCAAGCAGAGGGTGGCAGCTTACGGGGTGGAACTAGATGGGCTTTGAGGTCCCTTCCAAGCCAAACCATTCCGTGATTCTATTCTACGACTCCATGAAATGCAGCATTAGTACCCAGCTCAGTTTCTCTAAACAGACAAATAAGAATAATAAACCAAAGTGCAGCATCTCCCTGAATATTCCTTTTGTTTTAAACAAAGCCCCTGTTCCCAGAGCCTGGCAAATATCTCCTTTTTTCCCTACTTGAAGCCACATCACAAAGGATTATCTGCCTGCTCATGCATCCTAGGAACAAATTGTTTTCTTAATTTGTCCCATGCTGGTGCCTGCGATTCCCTTTGTGTTCTTCTCTGACCAGATGATTCTCTGCAGCTCGTGGGAAGGGTGTTCCCAGATAGAAATCTATGTCTGTTCTTCCCTATGAAACTGGTGGTTGGGTGCTTTCCTGGTTGTCTGAGCTGGGGAAAGAGCTGCTTTCACCATCGAAAGGGCCTATTCAGCCTAGACCGAACACACAAGAGTATTTCCAGCTCAAGAATATTTTTAATTGGTTCCATTTCAAAAACAGGGCTGCACAGCTTTTGAAAAGGCCCTAATTCTTATTAATTTTCCCGATAGCAGACGTGGTCTTCTTTTGATGTGCAAATTTGAAACTATTTTTTTCCCCACTCAGCGTCGATAGGGATCTTTGGGAAATGAATATTTCACCAGCACAGGGGGAAGGGAGGAATGGATAGGGAGGGACTGGCACCGTGTAAGTGTCAGGAGCAGAAAGCAGCCAGCCAGAAGATGACTGATGGCTGGTTTAGAAATGAAAAGATGACAGCTATCACCACTGTGAGTTTTCTACGTGCTGGGGGAGGAGGTGCAGAGCTCCACAGCACCCGGAGGTGCTGCAGCTATCCACATGCTGGGTTAGACACAGCCACCTGTGGTTAACCAGTCCCTGCAACCTCTGCCAACACCATCAGCTCCCACACCTCTGGTGTTCATCAGCAGCACGTCCATCATCAGAGCATCATGCCCAGAGGGATGGTCAAAGCTGAATGGTCACTGCTTTTAACTGGAGCTGTGCATCCACTCCTCACTGGCCAGAATGGGGTAGAAAACATCCCGTTTTACCTGCAGTTTCAGTTTATCATCGTTTCAGTCATCATTTCTGGGGCCAAGGTTGCAGAAGTGTTTTCCCTGGTGAGGTCTCATCTCGTCTTGTCTCAGCAAAGCCCCTCCAGCACGGAGCAGAGCTGTAGCTCTGGGGTCATACTCACCCCTTCTCTGGTTCTGCACACATTTAGAGACAGTGAAGCAACATCCACAAATCATAAAATCATAGAATCATCAGGTTGGAAAAGACCCACCGGATCATCGAGTGCAGGAAGGGTTTGTCTTAGAAAGGAAAGAAAGGATGAATATGTCAGAAACATCACTGTAAAGAACAATAGAATTATAGAATCATGGGATGGTTTGGGCTGGAAGGGACTTTAAAACACAACCAGTTCCAACTCCCTTGCCGTGAACAGGGACTGCTTCCACTAGATAAGGTTGCTTAAAGCCTCATCCAACCTGGCCTTGAACACTGCAAAGAAAAAGCAACAGATATCTCCAGAATGATCGTCCAAACACTCACCAGCAATTTATTTCTCTTCCTTTTATTGGCTGAGTGGACTAACATGTTGTAGCAATAAATTAAAATAGCCATAAAGCACTCCATATGAGACCATAATTATTTTTTCCCTGTATCTCATTGTAACTGTTTATTACTACCCTGCATCTTTATCGACCTCATCAGCTCTACAGTCCCTGCATCTCACGTTCACTGGGTTCTCACCAGCATTCCAGTGTCAGGTGTTGTTCAATGTGGGGTACAGCCCCTCACTTCACAGGTATAGATCATAGAATCATAGAATCATTGAGATTGGAAAAGATCTCCAAGCTCATCCAGTCCAACCATCCCATGCCTACTAAACCACGTCCCAAAGTGCCATCGCTACACAATTTTTGAAGCCCTCCAAGGGTGGAGACTCCACCACTGCCCTCGGTAGCTTCTGCCAGGGCTTCACCACTCTGTCAGTAAAACATTTTTCCCAATATCCAATCTAACCCTCCCCTGGCACAACTTGAGGCCATTTTGTCTCACCTCATGGCTTGTTCCCTGGGAGAAGAGCCCACCACTCACCTCCCTGCAACCTCCTTACCAGGAGCTGCAGAGCATGATGAAGTCTCTCCTCAGCCTCCTCTTCGCCAGGCTAAACAATGCCCTCAGCTGCTTCCAGAACCCCTGGGCTCCAGCCACTTCCCCAGCTCCATTGCCACATTCTTTCTAAAAATATAACATTCCATTTAGCAATATGAAAATATATGTTCATTGCAGCCCCTATTGTCAAGTAATTCAGCTCATCCTGCACAAACTGACTTGTCCCTGTGCACCAATTTGTGTCACCTGCAAAATTCATGCTATGATTTAATATATGCTTGATTCTGGCTCATTGACAAGGATTAAGACTTTCAGAGCACCCTCCCAGGAACTCGTACCAACTTTGCAGAAGTTTATGACCTTTTGGGGACATTATATCCCCAGCAAATGATTTCAGTGAGGGGCCTCAAAGATCTCAAAGGACTATATGTCAAGTCAAGCAGAAAAAAAAAGCAATATGCAATTTAGGAAAGGCATAGCCAACTTGACTAGGAAAATTACTTCTGTCAGGTCTGCCCAGTATGAATGAGGGACCCAAAATGGTAGAGAAGCCATCCTCGGTGTAACTCAGTCCTCACAGAAAGATGTCGAAAGAATGCCACTTAAAATTTATACCATATAGTAAAATGATAAATCGAGAGCAAGGCAATGGAGTTCACACGGAGAATTCAGGCTTGACCATAATATGGAACTTACATAAAAAATAAAAGAGACAATAATAAATGTCAAATAGAAAGAACTAATTCTTTTTGGTTCAGAAGTTTTACTTGGGAACAAAACAGAGATGCCCAGCCTATCTCAAAAGAAACTTTCCATAATCCCACTCAGCCTACTCCACTGCATGGCTGTATGGGCACATCCAGGGTTTTGCAAGGGTGTTGCACGCAGGGGAAGGAGATCCCACAAGCCCAGGTAGGGACATCCTCCCTATCCAACACCCAGAGGGTCATTCCAGCTCAATCCAAGGCAAAGAAAGGCACCATGCATTACCAGTGCTGCCTGAGGAAGTCAAGGGGGTCAAACCTTGCATGTACAGTGAAACTGGAGCCATGACCATGACCCATCAGAGGGTCATCATTGCTCCTTCAGCTTTCTCTGCCTCTTGGGTGGGCCTGGACCAGTGTTTCACGTTCCACACTTCAATGTCATGAGCCAGATTTTACGCAGTGAAAAATCCCCTGCACTTACTGGCTCTGAATGGTGAAATCCAGGGGATTTGTTTGCATTTCGGCATCTCTCAGCGGCAGATTTCCCTAGTAACTTTGATGTGGTGTCTGTGCAAGTTGTTGAGGGTGGATTTTAGTGCAGAGGGAGGAGGCTCAGTCATCTCTGACCAAAAGACTTTAATCAGGGTTACTGAGAAAGATTACAGAATCAGCTCCGTTGCTCCTGATAGCAACTCAGCCAGGGTTGAGGAGTAGAGGGAAGTAGAGGAGTGGCCAATTTATCAGAAAATTTATAGCCTAGGATGAGCCAGTGAGAGCAGCAATTGTTCAGCTATTGATCTCCCACCAAAATATGTGGGAGCAGACTAAGCCCAGACCCAAATGAGTGAAAATTGATTCTGTTTCAACTGGGATGTTCACACAAGGGTCCTGCAGACAGCACGGGCAGGGAGAGGGATGTGTCTGCAGGAAAAGGCCACAGGTGTCCACAGCAGATATTTTTACCCCAAAGACAGTGACCCAGCCACATCAAAGCCCCACTGCTCTCCCCAGTGATGGGCAGAGGGATGTTGGTGTGGAGGGAAGGCTCAATCCTGAACCAGCTTTTGGACTCACAGGCTGGGTGCGCCCATGGGAAAAGATTTCTCCATTTAGTATAAAAAAGATGAAAACTCTGACTCTGGACCTATGACTTGATTGAGGACAGTAAGAAGAGAGGAGGGGAAACTAGCACTAATAAGCATGTTAAACTTTCCTTTATCTTAGCTGAAGGTGTAGGCTGAAAAATTTAACAGGAAATTCCTTTTCCAAGATGTCTAATTAGGCACCGGCATATAATATGCATTAAAGGTTCATATATCTCACCCATGGCACAGAAAACTCAATATACCTGAAAGAGAACCTTCCTCTGTGAGCTGCACATCCGTGGCCCAGAGAAGCGGGGGCTGCCCTATCCCTGGAGGTGTTCAAGGCCAGGTTGGATGGGGCTTGGGGCAACCTGATCCAGTGGGAGGTGTCGCTGCCCATGGCAGGAGGGTGGAATTGGATGGGCTTTGAGGTCCCATCCAGCCCAAACCCTTCTATGGTGGATTCTATGATGCATCAGCACAGCCATGAGAGAAGGAGCTAGAGGGGCCGTGGGACCACGTGCTGTGTATAAAACTCAACCACCCTTTTTATTTCCTCAATTTGGAGAAGATGCTCATGCGTTCTTGGTGCTTGTGCGCATCTCCAGGGAATTCTCCCATTAAAAAAACAAAACAAAAACGAGGATTCGTTTAGAGAAGAAAATACCAAGTAAAACCAAACATGTAGCGCTTCAATTCGACTTGAAAGTGATCCCGCAGGGTGGATGGGTTGGTGCTCCTGTAAAGTAAGAGTGGAGTTTGACATCTGCTTGACTAATGTTAGTGCTGGGCAACTGCTGTGCCTTGGTGGGGGTGTCACAGCTCACATGCTGCACCCATCCCAGCAGCCAGGTTTAACGAAGATATTTTTGGTAACGCAGATGCAGATTCCATCTCTTAAATCTTTAAGGCTTATCAAAGGGGTTTTTTTTTTTTCCATTTTCAGCCCTGCATACTCTAAACCACCGAGATCGTCTTATGTATAATAAACACAAAAATGCTTCTCTTTCCAGCTTTGCTGCTAAAGCCAAGATGATTATAAAGCTAAATCCTTGGCATATGGCGTGGGAACTGTTCTTGCAAACTTCTCACTGTGTTCTTGCACTGAAGGGTGCGTTAACCCTTGGTAGGCAGATAGTGCTGTCCCCTTAGAGCAACCTATGGTAGGGAAGGTAGGGCTGCCCCATCCCTGGAGGTGTTCAAGGCCAGGTTGGATGAGCAACCTGATCTAGTGGGAGGTGTCCCTGCCCATGGCGGGAGGGTGGAACTGGATGGATTTAAAGGTCCCTTCCAGCCCACATCATTTATGAGTCTATGATAATCCCAGCACCTGCCTTACTCCAGATTTTTGCTCCTGCCTTTCTGAAACCTGGTGCATCTTGAAGCCATGCAAGGCTGGGGCACTGCCTACCAGGCTGCTGGGATGACACTCAGCTCAGGATACTGCTGGTATTTTATAAATCCCGGGAAAAGATGAGTAAGGAGGACTGTGTAAGGAGAAGATGAGCGCAGAGAAAACCAGTGCAGAGGCACCATCCCATAGAACAGGATGCAACCACAGGGAGATGAAGTCATCCCAGATAAAGTCAGGTGTGCCAGCCGCTGTCCCAAAGCACTTTGCAGGTGCTCCTTACTGAGGCCAGATTCTAAAATCAGACCTTCCCAAACAGTGTGTGTCTCAGTTGCCTCCTTCACAGGCAGGGATGTAAACCAGGAGAAACTCAACCACCACCAAACAGGGAGCAGAGACACAATCAGCTGGTGTCCCAATCAGTCACTGGTTCTGCAGGCACGAAAACCCTGGGATGCTGCAGTGCTGAACACACCTGGAAGGGGTCAAAAAGAGCTGCAAATTAGGGATGTGTTTGCCATGAAATTCAGCTGCAGGAAGGACCCATCTAGGCTCGGCTTCGATTCACTGAAGAGCGTTTCCATCAGGTGGGATAACAGCCCCACTGTGTGGCTCCAGTGAGATCGAGTGCATCTCACACAGCACAGAGAGCAAGGGACAAATCCAGAGCATCATTCAGGGTCAAGCCCAAAACATGAAGGAAGGCAACACAGATACAGTGTAAACCCTGAGCAGTTTGTGGTTTTCTTTTGGTTGTGTTCAAACACACATTTTTTTTCTGTATCATTTACCATTTCATGCAAAGTTTTTGCATTTCTCAGAAATATTTTTTCCAATTACGGGGAAATTTCATATTTTTTTGACACCATCTCTCACCCACCAGTTGGATCTGAGATGTCAGTGCAAGTATTTATATCGTCAGGAAGAGACAGGGCTCCACAGAGCCTTCAAAAATAGTTAATGTGCCTTCCCACTTTACCTTGCAAAGATAAGAGAAGTGATGCTGATCTCTAAAGTTAGCTCCGCTGGTACCTTGCTCTGCAGAGGCACAGCTCTAACAGCCAAGGAAGGACGCTGAGACACCATTGGGCAACCATGCCAAGGGCAGTGGTGGAGTCTCCATCCCTGGAGGTGTTCAAAAGATGAGCAGACGATGCGCTCAGGGATGTGGTTTGGTAGTGGGCAGGTACCCCTGGACTCACTGATCTCAAAGCTCTTTTCCAACCAAATGATTCTGTGATCCTGTGACTCAGAGACAGCTCAGGAAGACAAGAGGAGGAAATTGCAACTAGAAGGGGGTCTGAGGAAGAAGAGAGGAGTGGGATCCTTGTGGGTACAGCAGAAAATCATGGGTGCCAGATGAGAATGTGTATATACACAGTGAGTAACAGCACCATAATGCACCTGGGGGATGAATGATATTCAGCATTGCAGTGATGGCATCAGTTGCTAAACAGCCAAACAAATAGTTCAGCAAGTGCTCCAAAGCAGGGAAGAGGAGCTTCTCCGTAATCTGGCAAATGTTACGCTGGGCTCTGCTTAAGAGAAGGCCAAAAGGAAGCCTGAGAAGGCTTCCAGGTGCCTGGAGATGGAGAAGTTTTCTCTGAGTGGCTCCCACAGATGAACAATGCTGTGAGTGGAGAAGAGGAGGCTGAGGGGAGACCTCATTGCTCTCTGTAACTACCTGAAAAGAGGTTGTGGAGAGGAGGGTGCTGGCCTCTTCTCCCAAGTGACAGGGGACAGGACGAGAGGGAATGGCCTCAAGCTCCGCCAGGGGAGGTTTAGGCTGAACATTAGGAAAAAATTCTTCACAGAAAGGGTCATTGGGCACTGGCAGAGGCTGCCCAGGGAGGTGGTTGAGTCACCTTCCCTGGAGGTGTTTAAGGCACAGGTGGACGAGGTGCTAAGGGTCATGGTTTAGTGTTTGATAGGAATGGTTGGACTCGATGACCTGGTGGGTCTCTTCCAACCTGGTGATTCTATGATTCTATGAATGGATGGGGCCAGAGACTGAGTTTGGATGTGTACTGGATGCCAGGGTCAAAACGCAGCGCTCCCGCTTCGTGTGTGACTTTCCAAGGAGCAAAGTGAAGAACAAAGCCGCAGCGTTGAGCAGTGCCTGCATCAGGCGCTTTATGTGCTTGATTTGCAAGGAGAAATTCTTCAGCCCAAAGTCGCTATTCAGGCTCCACCTACTGCAGTCATTAATGATGAAACGGGTGATTGCACAGGGTCAAATGTGCATTTTTGATCACATTTCAAAGAAATGGTACGTGTGGTCAGCTGAAGTTGCTATCTGTCAGAACCCATAGCACCATAAATCAAGTGGTCCTGAAGGCAGTTCAGAGCCAGAGGGCTTCATTTGAAAGTACCCTGGAGTTTCAGAAGCAGGAGACTGCATGGATGTTAAAAAAAAAAGGAAAGCTTTTGCCTTCATTCCTTTGGGATCCTTTAGCACTCTGTTCACTGCATGTGTTTTGTGCATATCATCAATACATCCCCTAGATGAGTGCTTCAGATGGCTCTTTGAGCAGTGGACACATTTTGTTCCATGCGTTTCTTTCAAATATATTTTAATCGTGGAATTATAGAACGATTTGAGTTGGAAGAGACCTTAAAGCCCATCCAGTTCCAACCCCTTGCCATGGGCAGGGACACCTCCCACTGCATCAAGGTGCTTCAAGCCCCATCCAACCTGGCCTTGAACACCTCCAGGGCTGGGGCAGCCACCACTGCTCTGGGCAACCTGGGCCAGGGCCTCCCCACCCTCACAGCAAAACATTCCTACCTAAAATCTCATCTCAGTATCACGTCTTGCAGCTGAAAACTGTTCCCCCTCGCCCTATCCCTGCACTCCCTGATCCAGAGCCCCTCCCCAGCTTTCCTGGAGCCCCCTTCAGTGAGAATTCTGGTCCTGAGACCCTAAGATTAACAGAATGTCAGCCAACCTCCACCCTGGGCTTCCACTGCAGCCTATCTTCACAGCAGAGATGCACTCCCTCCTTATCAGGTACTTTGAGCATCTCAAAGAACAAAGAGTCCTGGAGAACCGCTGTCTTTGAGAAGATGAAGGAAGTGCTGAGGTACCTGGAAATCAATTCTCTGACACTGGAAGAAGCTTTCGGGGAAGATCTTTTACAGGTAATTTGTCACTTGGTAAAGGCACATCCAGTTCAATGATTTCAAAGGAGCCATTAATATCTCAATGGGGGGAAAAATATTAAATGCTTTGCAGATGGAAACGGAGGTCACTCAGGCATCCACTTCATAAAGGGTGGCAGAGTGTTCAGTCCAAACAGAGTTCCTTTTATGTCTCACAATATTACATATCAGAGCTTTGCTCCTAATTACATGGCCAGCGCTCCTCCCGTCGAGCTGGCTGTCTGAGCAGGCAGCCTCGCTCCTCTTCAGAGCCAAGTGCTCAGCAGTCACCTCCTTTGACCTTCGATAAGAGACCCTGTTCTACAGCAAACGACCACTGCAACATTATAAAGAGGCCTTAGGAACCCATCAGGCTAAAAATAAAGCAGCTCAACCTGCAGCATTATAGCATTATAGCCTGAACACAACTCATGGGCATCAGTCTTTTCTGTGGCAACTATGACTGTGATTCCATACTTCACATGCACTCTTTAAAAATCAACTACATTGATAATAAAATCAGCTCATCTCCCAAAAAGGGAGCAAAACAACACAGCGGACAGCACTGTAAATTAGTTTTGGAAGAGGAATGTGAGCCCAAATGCTATAAAATTACAACACAAGGAGAAGCTCTTGGGATGTTGGGTAGGACCAGCAAAAGTGGACCTGTATATCACAGGGAGGTGATCACCACAGAAATCCAGGAGAAGAGCATTGTTAGTGAGACTTTGTGACAAGAGGACTCCAAAACTAACTGGAGTTGGAGGAAGACCATTTCTAAGAAAGCATCAAAACCATTTAACAAGTCATCTACGTCGATCACATGTTGCCTCTTTGAAAAACCTCATAGAACATGGTACATCCTCTGGTCAACAGAAAATGCAAACTCACCACTGTTTAAATCCATGGTTAAGCCATGGCTTCTGCACATAGTTTTTATCTCCTTATCTTAGACATATAGAGGAGGACAAGAGGATGATCAAAGCTCTGGAATGCCTTTTACACGAGAAAAGCTCTTCAGCAGAGATAAGAGAGTGCCTAATGGACATATGAAAGGGGTTTTAGAACTTGCAGTTTTCCTTGGCAAGGAGGTCACTGAATCTGTTACCTGTTCCTGAAGAATAAGGTCCTTTTTGTTTGCTTTGAGCTTGATTCCCTCTCTTTTAATTAGATGCACCTTGTCCTTCTGTAGGAAGAGAAAGGAGTGGTGTTACACAGGTTAGTAAAGCAAGAGCTGACTGCAGAGGGCTTCAGGAGGAGCTCATAATATTGAGAGTAGATGACAAAATGGCAGATGAAATTCAATACAGATAAATGTAAAGTGATGCACACAGGAAAAACAAATCCTAACTTCAGATACACCATAATAGGCTCTGAAAAATTACCAGTCAGGATCGAGCACTGGAGTTGTAATGTAGAGTTCAGGGAACGTGTCAGTGCAGCAGTCTGCAGCGGTCAAAAAAATCACAAAATTCAACATTGGAAACAGAGAACAAACCAGAAACCATCCCTGTAATACACCAAGGCTCATCTGCAAGGAGGAAACTGCAGCCTTCCTTGTCCCCATCCCAAATCTTCCTCCTTCCAATTTAAAGCCATTCCCCCATGTCCTATCATTCCATGCCCTTGTAAGAAGTCCCTCTCTAGCTTTCCTGAAGCCCCTTCCAGTACTGGAAACTGCTTTAAAGTCTCCCTTAACCCAGGGAGGGATCAATACCTTCCTCAAACAGAAACCTTCCTTCTCCTTTTTACACACCCTCCTAAAAAGCACCAGCAGCTTCACCACCAGCCAGAACCACCTGCCTTGGACCAAGGGGCTGAACTTCGAAAGACCTCGCTAAATATCAAGGCATCAACAAACCTCCATTTTGGATTGTCCTTCACTCCCTTCCCAAACCCACCCCACTGATATCACAGGGCAGATACACAAGGCAAAAAAGTCCTCATTGGGACTTCCAGCTCCCACCTTGTCATTGTCGGAAGCAGGATCTATCCGTTTCTGCTGCTTCTCAAAGTCCAGGCTGCCCAGGGAAGGGGTTGAGTCACCTTCCCTGGAGGTGTTTAAGGGACGGGTGGACGAGGTGCTGAGGGACACGGTTTAGTGTTTGATGGGAATGGTTGGACTCGATGATCCGGTGGGTCTCTTCCAACCTGGTGATTCTATTATTCTATGATTCTAAGAGGGCAGGGAGCCAAGAAAGAGACAAGATGAACGTGAAGGAGAGGAACAGGTTTTGCTTGAAAACTCTCTTGGCTCCAGTGAGGTTGGACCTGTAAATCTACTAGCTTATAGAGGAGATTTTTCTTCATGTTGCTGGGCTCTGTGGGTAAACCCCATGTGAAGCTTCAGCAGGGAAGAGGATGCTTTTTGAGATGGATCTTCTGTTCTGCTCAAGCCCACACGAGATGTCAGCCACAGCTTCTCTGCTTGCAAATAGTGAATGATGGCAAATCGCAACTGAACAGAGACCTACATGGAGAAAGACAGCAAATATTAATGGAGAGGGATAACTGGTGCAGCCCAAGGCAGAGGCTTTTGGGTGCTGGATCCACAGTTCAGATGGCATGTGGGAAGGGTCCTGTGGGATTTGAACACTGACAGGTGCCATTTCTCCACGTCACATCTTCATGCTCTTGCAGAGGGCAGCCTGGTCTCCAACATCAGGAGACCTTCTAAGGGAAAAAAAGGCTGGTACACTTAATATACCTCAACCATGGCTTCACATTGAACTCTACAGCGTGGTGTCCCAGAAGGAAGAGGAACATCTTCCTTGCTAACCTGCAGCCCAATGTGCCTGTCTAAAGCACCTAGATTTGCCACTTTGGCTGATAGACTGGACGCTGCTCTATACCCTGTCACTTTTGCAGCAGAAGGATCCTCTACGCCTCTCGGTAAACAGGACCTGCTGCCTTTTTTGAAAGCATTTGAGGTTTTCTGAGCACTCTTGCATAGGAAGAGGGCTGAGCATGGGCCTGGCGTTGTGCAGAGCAAACTTGCCATCTAGTGGGTGTGAGCATCCCTGCAGAGGCAGCTCAGGTTTATTTAGAATCGTAGAATCACCAGGTTGGAAGGGACCCACCGGATCATTGAGTCTAACCATTCCCATCAATCACTAACCCATGTCCCTCAGCACCTCATCCACCCATCCCTTAAACCAATGACCAATGACCCTTTCCGTGAAATTTTTTTTTCTAATGTTCAGCCTAAACCTCCCCTGGTGGAGCTTGAGGCCATTCCCTCTCGTCCTGCCCCCTGTCACTTGGGAGAAGAGGCCAGCCCCCTCCTCTCCACAACCTCCTTTTAGGGAGTTGAAGAGAGCAATGAGGTTAGCAATAAGACTCTTCATTTGATGACAACCACTATTTTCATCCTCTTGAGCCCTAAAGAGCTTTTATGGCCAAGAACCTTCTGTTAGACAGTCTTTCGGATGTGAAACCATTACATGTGAACCAGTTTCAATCAAGGCTAAGAGAAATCAGAATTAACAGTGTAGATAATGAAGCAGAGTGGGGTTGGTAGAGTGAAAGGTGATGTCCTTCTTGGGCATGGGGAAGGGATCCTACAAATGGAGGCAGGTAGGGGATCCTGGGGTGTTTGCCTTCCTAAACCAGTGACCTACTCATGTCCTTTTTACAGGCTTCTTTTTTCCCCCCAGATTTTCACCTTTTCTTGCTTCCCTTTTCATTTGGGGCAAATCAAAGGGATTTTTTTCCCCTATTTCTTCCCACTGGGGTCCTTCCCCTGCCCTGCTGCTCCCTGTGTGTCAAATTCCTCAAGCACAGCAGGGCAGTAACTGCCTTTATCTCATTTCTTATCATTTTTTCCCTGATGGGCAAAATGGTGGCAAATATTGTTTCTCAGTTTTCTCATTTCTTTCCCATCATTTCTCATCTCTTTTTTCATGTGAACGCTCCGATGGAACAACACGCCGGTGGCTTCCTCTCATTTTTCTTCTCTTTTTCTCTTTAATTTTCTGTCCAGTTTCTCACATCACCCAAGAGGTGATGGGTTTTCTTTGCTCCCCCTTGGGTAGGTGGTTTTTCTTTTCTTTTTTTCCCCCTCCTGTTCTCTTTTCACAAGAGATGAACCAGCAGCGTTCCTGATGGGGGGATAGCAGGGGCCATAAACAGCCCCACACCCTGCACACAATTCTGGTGGCAGGACAGAACATGTCTAGCATGGAGGGTCCTCTTGTCCAGAAGCTTGTTTTCAAACCCCTGTGAGCTTAAAGCCATCAGACATAAGAGAAGACAAAATGTTCTCCAGGCCAGCATGGAGATCTTCAAGCATTGTAGACAGTTTCTTGGTGGGACGCCTGTCATAGAAACATTGAGGTTGGAAAAGCCCTCTAAGCTCATCCAGTCCAAACATCAGACCGACCCCACTGTACCTACAAAACCATGTCCCCAAGTCACAGCCACATGATTTTTGAACCCCTCCAGGGATGGAGACTCCACCACTGCCCTGGGCAAGGGGGATGTCTATGGGCAAGGAAAGGGCAGGGTTTGGAAATTAATAGATACATAAGAACATTCACTGCTCTATGGCCACAGTTCTGGGGTATGTAAGCAACACAGAATCATAGAATCATAGAATAACTAGGTTGGAAAAGACCCACTGGATCATCGAATCCAACCATTCCTATCAATGAGCCAAGAACCTCTTGTTGGCTGGTGTTCTCCAACCCCAGCAGGGTTTAATTGCCATAAGTCAAACATAGAATCATAGAATCACCAGGTTGGAAGAGACCCACCGGATCATCCAGTCCAACCATTCCTATCAAACACTAAACCATGCCCCTTAGCGCCTCGTCCACCTGTGCCTTAAACACCTCCAGGGAAGGTGACTCAACCCCCTCCCTGGGCAGCCTCTGCCAGTGCCCAATGACCCTGTTCAGGTATTTACTGTCATTTCTTCAGGGATGGTGGAAATTATTAGGAAAACAATGTTGATTAATCCCCATTACCTAGAACTGATGGGAAATCCATGTTAAAACCCACCGATGCCTCTGCTCAGCCCCTGCTACCCACAATGCACTAGGATGAGGGGTATGACCCTAGGAAAAAACATCTTCACCGAAACTCATTACAAAGCTGAGAAATTGCATCTACAATGTAAGCATGGCTCATCATCACTCTCATTGCTCAAAATTGCCAGGAATAAGGAGAGTGCCTTATCCAGGGTAAAAGCAGATACCTTGACTCCCTATAGAGATGATGGCATTTATCACCATAAATTATGTGTATTTCCACTGCATGCAGCTGCCTCGGAGTAATTCACGCTTGTAGAAAGTCGCTGGTCCCTCCAGAACATCCTGCTTTCATGGCAGTCAACCAGCAAAGCATGAAACTGGTTTCCAGTTACGACTTCCCATCTTCATGACATCTAACCAGCATATAACAAAACTGGTTTCCATGTCCTTACAAATGCCAGGAACTGGGTATGTGAATTTGGCTGGAATTCCTAAGGATGCTGGGAATTAATAAGCTGATGCCAAATTTTCTCCTGGTCAACCATCACGAGCTCCCATTTCCCTGGGAAAGGGAGGAATTACTCACCATGGGCACAAACCACCTCCAACGAGCCGACGCCATCAGCAGAGAATGGGAATGAAGCAGCTTGAGATAAAAATGCTGCAATGGACTGCCAGTGCCCCAGCTAGAAATAATAATGGGAGGTATTCAGTATCGTAGAATCATAGAATCGTTAGGTTGGAAAGGACCCACTGGATCATTGAGTCCAACCATTCCCATCAATCACTAAACCATGTCCCTGAGCACCTCATCCACCCGTCTTTTAAACACCTATGATTCTATGACAACAAGTGAACAGCTATAGCTCGTCCTGAGCATCCCCAAAGCCCCAGATATAGTGAGAGACAGCACAGGCAATAAAATGCTGCTGATTAATTAGCATCTTACAGAAATTACTGGAATTAGACAGCACACAGCAAACACTCCCTTAGTTCAGCACTACTGCACACCGTGGTACTGTATGACCCTAATAACTAACCAGAAGGAAAAAAAAAGTTTTTTACAGGCTGGCAGTGTCTCAGAATAGTAGGAATTAATCAGCAGATGGTAAATGTGCTTCCACAAAATCACCATGCTTCACGCTCCCTATTGATTGCCTGGAGTTGGTCTTGATAATGAAAGGAATATAGCTGATTAACTGGTATTGCCCAGGAAGAGTGGGAATTAGTTAATTAACATAAGATAGGTACATTTTTGTTTAGTCAACTCTGACGGGGAGCTGTGGGTATTTCTCATCATAAGCAGAAATTGTCTGCTTACCTGGCACTTCCCAGGAAAGCGCTACAATCAAATGTGACTAAAATTAACTGCCACCCCTGAAAGCAGCAAGAGCACCGGACTGTATCAGCATAAAGTAAATACACCTTCAATTAGCCACTACCTGTAATTCATACAAATTATGGGAGACCTTACCACAGCCCCAAATGGCTCTGATTAACCAGCACGGCTAAAGAATCAGGATAATTACTGAGCAGGAGGCATATATACGCAATATATACAATTAAGTACCCTCATCCTCCATTCCAAGGGGTGGCTGGTGATCCTCCTGAGCCCTTTATCTCAGTTCAGGTGCCCGGGAGGTGACCGCAGACCAGCCAATCCCCTTCCTTCCAATCTCCTGGATGCTCTGCGTGGATGCTCTGACCCTTTGAGACTAAAGCTTCTGCTGAAGGATGCTGGATGAGACCGAGCTGCATTAATCACGTCACAGACAGCAGCTTGTGAGCCCTCGTCTTTGGACAGGTCGGACTCTCCCATCGCCAGCTCTCCAGCCTTCAAGTTCAGACTTGCAAACGGTTTTGCTCACCTTCCTCAGTGCCTTGCACCCTTTCTTTCATCTCAGGCCAGTCCTGGCCAGGTCCAGCACCTCCAGGCAGCCAGTGGTGCCAGTTCAGCCGCGGGCTCAGCTGAGGAGGACTTCAGCCTTTTGATACCTCAGCCAAGCCATTCATATCTGCAATTTGTTCCTATTCAGCTACCTCTGGCTTTACAATCTATGTTTCTAGCTTGCAGGAAGTCCTTTTCATATCACCCTGGGGTCTCCATGCTGTTCTTAGCACATGCTTTGACTCGTAACCTTAATGCATCTGCTCAGCCTCGATACTACTTCTATATTTCAGACCACGCATCCTTTGCTTGGCACAAGCGCCTCCCAACACAGCCCATCACCCTGTATTCCTACCAAGAGTACTCAGCATCTTTGGCTGCTATTTTTGTATATCTTTTGAACAACGTGTTCAGCTACAAATCAGCATTTCTTTCCAAATTGCATGTCATACATCACCATTTCGAGGAGCTTACGCATTTCTAGGATGTTGTGTCTCACTCCCAGTCCTGAAGAGTCTTTGGGATGGGGATGGAGGGTGTATTTCAGCGCCGGCACCGATGCAGACAGGTAGAGGGACTGCATATTGTCCTTCATAGAACCACAGAATCCTTCCTCTATTCCTATTTTGTCCCTTTGGCTGGCAGCGAGGTGCAGTTTCCAGGTGACAATAACTGGAGTTCCACAGGCAGCGGCTGATTTAGAGACAGGAATTTATGGGGTAACACCTTTAGCAAGATAAACTTGGCTGCCAAGGGAAACAGAGTCTAGCACAGTCTCGCAGAGAAACACTCCAAAACCATCAACACCCCCCAGCCCTAAGAATGAAAAAATTTAGTGCAATCCCTCCCTTACATGCACAGTTATCCACCTGCTGGCTCACACACCCCAGAGACAGAGCAAGCATTTGCGAAGTAATGATAACATTGAAAGATACTTAACGGGTTTTGGCTGTAGAAACAGAGGATTTTCTCTTTGCTGCTGCCTCTGTTTCTTAGAGGGGAAAAGGCTGTGAGACAGAGCTTTGATTTACACCCCTTGGAAAGGCCACATCATTATAGGAGATTTTAGAATTGCCAGGCAAATTATAAACATATATAGTCTATATTAGAGGAACATTTTATACCCCTGTAAGTCACTTCCCAGGCAATCTAAATGACAGGGAATGGGAGAGAAAACAAACAGAACTACCAGAAGCGTGTGCATCCTTGCGAAGCAGGAGCCCTGCAGCAAACATCCCTGCATCTCTGCTAAATGTTCCCTGGAAGGATTAACAGAGGGAGCTCAGGGCATCCTTAGACCACTGGAAAGGTGAAAGAAGAGCTGGAGCCCACTTAGCAGAAGCAATGTAGCTGAGTAGAAAGTTCATACATGTAAATATAGCTGTAGGATCGCTGCTGTCTGCTCAGGATCTGTAGCAGTAAGCCCAGAAGATGGAGTGTGCTGCCACAGGCTGGTTAACCTGAGCTGAACCAGTCCTGAAGCAGCAGGGTTTATGGTTTCTAACAGCACCAGTTGAAATCCTATTCCCTAACCCTCCTGAGATCCCCCCTAGAAGACCACGCAGGGTCTTCTGCACAGATATCTCTCTCTGTTCCCTAATGTCTGTGTCTTCAGAATTTTTTCTTCTCATGATTTTTGGCTTTTCACACCCAAATCCATTGACTGGGGTAACGCCTTTAGTAGGATAACCTTGGCTGCCAGGGGAAACAGAGTCCAGCACAGTCTTGCAGAGAAACACTCCAAAACAGTGAAAAAAACCAAACCCCAAGAATATAATTTTGCTGTAGTTTTTCACTCTACATTTCAACCAAGGTCTTGGTTTCTGCAACGCATGCCACACATGGTTTAGTATTTGATAGGAATGGTTGGACTCGATGATCCGATGGGTCTTTTCCAACTTGGTGATTCTATGATTCTATGATATCTATTAACAACCCATCACACACTCCGCTTTTTGCCTCTCATCACAAAACTCAGTCTCATTACATCACGCTATGCCCAGTCACACTAAGTTTCCATTTTCAGTCTCATTACATCTGCATTACACATATGTCAACATTAATGTCTCAACCAAAACACTTGCACAGGGAAGCAGACAAGCACAGCTCCCTTTTCTTGCTCTACCATCCTAGAATGAGCACATCTCATCCTCATTAGTGTATTTAGCCCCAAAAGCCAGGGAAAGAGCCTCAGGGTTACTGTCAAGTTGGAGACCAGGCTGGGGCATGTCACCACTGCTCCTAGCAGTTCCTCCCAGCTCAGGATCACTGCACGGCTCCTCCAGCCCAGGAAAACTGGGTGCAAAATTAAGCAACTATTTAAGGATCTTGGAAGTGTGAGCACCTGCACTTGGAGGGGTGTCACAAAATCATGGAATGATTTGAGTCAAAAGGGACATTAAAGCCCATCCAGTTCCAACCCCCTGCCTTGTGCAGGTACACCTCCCACTGGATCAGGGGCTCCAAGCCCCATCCAACCTGGCCTTAAACCCCTCCAGGGATGGGGCAGCCACCACTGCTCTGGGCAGCCTGGGCCAGGGCCTCCCCACCCTCATATAATTCCACGATCGGCCCACGGGACAACCCTCAACACACTTGTATCTTCATGATAAGTCACTCTCCTGCAGACTGAACAGCTCTGGTAACAAATGAGTGGGCTGTGACCTGCAATGTGGGAATAAAGGGAATTACTGAGCATTTTAAAGGGATTCATCATTTCCCTCTGCATCAGTAGGTGTCAGCTCTGACATATGTTATTTCCTTCCTCTGGTAAACAATCTCTTTCTTGCAAGTAAACTCCACGTTGCTGGAGAGCAACACTGTTATTTACTGGTGATGCTGGAGACACACACAGACCAAAGCCACCTCCCCAGCAGGAGCACCTTGCCTTTCACCCATCCAGCAAGATGTCCACTTGGACTTTGCCACAGCACCTACACCTCATTCTGGCTGCACAGCTGCAGTCTGGGAGGCAGGAACACACGAGCCTGCTTGTCATTAGAATCATAGAATGGGATGTCCCTGATCTGGTGAGCAACACCATGCAGGGGCTCCCAGGAAGAGTCTTGCCTTGAGGATCTGCCTGGGCCACCTTCGCAGGCCCTTTGCTTTCTGTCTGGAAGACAGAGAATGCTCAAGAGTTATCTCAAGATCTTCCTGCAGAGGATGCTGCTGTTCCCCATTTCATCCCCATTTCATCTCCATTTCAGATTGTGATGAGATTGTAGAAAGAAATGTTTTCCTGTGAGGCTGAGGAGGCACTAGCTCAGGTTGCCCCGAGAAGCGGTGGCTGCCCCATCCCTGGAGGTGTTCAAGGCCAGGTTGGACAGGGCTTTGATCAACCTGATCCAGTGGAAGGTGTCACTCCATGGGCTACATCCCAGGGTAGGAGAGTGGAGACTGAAGAGAGCAGAGCATCTGCAGAGAAGGAAGAGGAGGGACCCTGTGCTTCATCCAGGCAAACTCAGACGACGGCTCTCACGAGCCGATCCCTCAGCCTTCAACAAATGATCCGAGCATCTCTAATCCTGTGACACACAGATTTATGGTGGTGATGGGATCTGCTCAGGGTCTCTAGGTGAGAGACAACCCCCTGGTGTCCTGACCCTGCTGCAGGGCCATTCCCACCAGGCATGCTCTGCAGTGGAGCTCTGCACCTCTTGCTTGGGTGAGGCTGGGGCTGAGGGGGCAGATTTGGGGGGCACTGAGGTTTGCCCATCATTAAAGCCAAGCTGCCAGCATGGAGCTGCCAGGCCCTCACCCCGACACCGTGGGCACCAGGCAGGAGGCTCCTCCATGTCCCCAGGCAGGACACCAAGCGGTGCTGGTGTCCTCCACCCCTGTGCTCACCTGGCCAAGCTGGGCTGGACAGGCAATCCGTCGGGAATCCAGGACAGCTAGCCAGCAGGACAGATGGCAGGACAGGCACTGCTGTGTGCATCCATCACCTGGCAACACGCAGCAGGCAGCCAGTCTCAGCCCACCTGAGGCTTCCCTGTGGCCTCTACAGCCCCATCCTAGAGCTTCCTCCACCTCGCCTGGGCCACCGCCTCTTAGCCACCTCCTGCCCCACACAGCACCCCCTGCATCCCCTTCCCACCATCCCCACAGAAACACCTTCCCTCGGCACCTTCCTATGGTCCACCTCTCCTCTTCCACCTTCCCTTGCCAAGCATCTTTTTCCTTAGACAACCTCCACTGGGACACCTCCTCCCTGGCAACCCCATGTCCTGGTTCTCCTCCTACTCTGAGCCATCTCCCCTGCAAAACCTCCTTACCTTGGCACCAACCTCTGGCCATCCCTCATGTCCTTGCTCTCCTGGGCAACCTTCCCTTGGACATCTCCTGCCTTCGACAACCCCTGCTGTGCTATCCCCTTCCCTCCCTGGGCCTCCTCTCTCTTTGACCCACCTTCCCTGGACCACTTCCTTCCATGGGAAACCCTCCTCCATGTCCCTCATTCCCTCAACAATCTCTTCCCTGGATCTCCTCCTCTGGGTAATCACCTCCTTCTCTGGACAACCTCCTCCCTTGGAAAACATTCCCTGGGCCACCCTCTCCACCTCTGGGCAACCTTCTCCCTTGCAGAACCTTTCCTAGGCCACCTCATCCTCCCTCACATACCCAGGTCCCCGTGCTCACCCACCTCAGGGTTCCTCCAAGACCCCCCAGCTGCAGCCTTGAGGACTGAATGACAACGTCCGCACTGTGGTTTGTAAAACTCCCGAATCCAAGTTTTTATTACAGCGTGGGAGAGGGATCACTCACAATAAACTGTTCCAAAAGAAATACATTCGACAGCATTTACAGTGGAATGACATTAAAATCCTGGGCAGGGGGGACAGAAAGACCAGGAGATGGTGCTCAGGTGAAGAGCTAGGTGACCTCTGGAAGATACAGGAGTTGTTAAAATCAGCCTAAAATCCAGTGGAACCCTGGGTGGGGGGGATGCTACTCGCGGTCCTGCCAGCTCTGCTGAGCTGTGTGGGGTCCGCGATGGCCATTCCCAGATGGATGCTGTGACCGGGGTATTTCTTGGGGTGCCAAAGCCCAGCAGGACGCTCAGTGCCACCGTCACTGAGCAACGCCTCGCTCCACACTCTCCAGCACCACAGGAACACTTGGATTGTGGTTTGTGCAGGGGTTTCCCACCTCTCCAACACTTGCATTGACAAAGGAAAATAAGGCATTTGGAAGGGCTCAATTCCCAGCCCACCTGACCACACCAATTCCAACTGTGAGTGGGACAATAACCCCGGAAAACTCTGGTGGGCACCACAAACCAAGCCAGCGCCACGAAGGTTTTAGTGCAGAGCATCCTCTGCTCTCCCAGTGAGGTGAAATCCCATCTCCAACCCATCACGTCCTGCATCCCACAGCTCATGCAGACGTTTGGAACACTCAAGAGCTCCACCAGCTTTATGGGCAAACCCCTGGGAGGCTCTGGAAGGAGCAACCATGCCAGCCTGGCTGCTGTAACACCTGGGAAGCAGCTCGGAGCATCCTGCTCCCAAATACCGAGCACTACTTCAACCTTCAAATCATCATTTTGAGACGGGAACACGTTTGTAACACGTTTAGAACATGGTCGCATCCAGCTTTGGAGCAAAACGCTGCTGCTCTCCTTTGGGAACAACTCCATTCCCATCACCCCCGCCTTTGGGACAAGCCTAGGGAAGTCATACTCGTGCTACAAAAACTCAGACAGATGCTCCTGTCTTCATGATTTTTCCTCTATTCTGTACCATAGAAATTTAAGCAAAATAATTTTATATATATTTTTATATAGATATAAATTAGAAGCAAATAAATAAGATTAGAGGGTGCATTGAAACGGGCGGTGGTGCCGCTCCGATAGCTGCTCACTACGTTACGCTGCACAAAGTCCATGGATATGTACAGGTGGGTTTGCTGGGGACAACGGGCACGGAAGTGCTGGAAGAGAAGCCATCTGGTGGCTGAGGAACCCAACTGCATAAATGTCCCATGTGCAGCCCGGGGTTTCCAGTTACCATTGCCTCAAAGTTCATTATTGCTAATTATCTTCCAAGGTGGAGGTGACAGTCTGGCCAGAGGAGCCCAGGAGGGCTTACGATTACGTTCCTTACGATATGATGGAGATCCAGAGAAGAAGACATCAAAAACAAGATCTGAGTGGGCAAAGGTGGGTGTCCAGTTCTCCCTGATAGCTCTCTGGCCCAGCAGATCCCATCTCTGGGGTCCTGCCACCCCCGTCTTCCCCTCCGGCGCTGGGAACCAGAGGGACCTGTGGCACCGCTTGCTCCTGGTCCGTGCCGATCATCAGCAGGGCTCGCTCCACTTCTCCTGGTGCACCCAGGACTGCAGTGAAGCAGTGGCATGCAGGAGGGGTGAGAAGGGCTTCCCTCAGCTCCGTGCTCAGGCTGCTTTAGCGACCTCAAACTGCTCCTGGGAGAGACCATGAGGAGAAGGAACAGAGCCGGGCACCAAGTGCCCTCCAGGCTCAGCTGGAGACTGCAGACCAGACCCATGGGGAAGACACAGGGATGGGAGACCCAGCACTGAGGCTGCATCCCAGGGAGGCTCCAACCGATCAGTACCGTGGCATCTCTTCCCACCCCTCCACCAGGAGCAGGCAGAGCTCAGCAGGAGACGCTGCCCACAGACCCAGCACCAAGGTCCAGGCTCCACCAGCCCCTGAGCTGCAGCAAGACGGAACAGGAGGGAGCCGGCACGTGGACCCTGGAGCATTGCTGGCCTACAAACCTCTTCATTGTGTCTGCCAGGTGTTCCTGACCTCAGCGAGGCTATTTCCCCCAAACCAACCCAACCATCCCAAACCTCACTCAAATCACTCTCCCAAAGCACCATGTTAAGGACAGCCCCAAGCCTTGGCTGAACACGGCAACCACGTGGAGTCTGCTCAAACGCTGCTTCAAAAGCCAAAAACAAGGTCAAAAAAGAAAAACTTGCCAGCTAGGAGATCCTAATTGGTGTTACTGGGATGACTGGGCAAGGCAGGAACTGCCAAGAGCCTCTGGGATCGAGTGCCGTGGCCCCCAGAGGAAGCTTTCCAAGCAGGATGCCGAGCGGGTCGGCTTTGTCTTTGGAGGAACCTGATCTTTTCTTAAAAAAATAATTCCGTGAAGTCCACACGCAAATGGGGGAGGGAAAAAAAATGACGTTGAAGGGAAGAGCTCACACGAGTGCACAGCATCCCCACAACGCGAGCATCTTTGGAAGTCGACGTCTCAGCTGATCAAGCCGAGGCGTTGAACGATAAGAGGCAGCAACTCCTGACAGCAATAAATACGCTGGGCTACAAATGAACCGATCCACTTGCTGAAAAAGCTGTTGTTAAAAAAAAAAGGATGCTATTTCTTAGTGCGTAAAAAAATAGGTTTGGATTCCCTGTTTAGATTTGTGTTTCAAATTTCGGCATGTATTGACTCTGGATTCGCATGGTCACTGCCGGCAGGGCGCTGCCCACCTGTCCTCACTGTCCGTCTGTCCATCTGGGGAGCCAACATGTGGCCACCCAGCGCCAGTGGAGCAGCTCAGAAGATGTCAGGGCACAAACTCCAGTCCTGCTTCTCTTTGGCCTCCCAGTAGCCACCCTTGTAGACGCAGATGAGCTCCCCCGTCACGGCATCCACCTTGCGCTCGAACCACAGTGGGATGTAGCCCTCGTAGTCCTTGCCTGGCCAGAAGAAACACAGAGTGAGAGATGCTCTTCCCACACCTGCCCAGCCGCCCAAGTAGCCACGGGGACATGGAATCACAGAATCATTAAGCTTGGAGAAGACCTCCAAGCTCATCCAGTCTAATTGTCAGCCCAACTCCACCGTGCCTGCTAAACCATGTTCCCAAGTGCCACGGCCACATGCGTTTTGAACCCCTCTAAGGAAGGAGACTCCACCACTGCCCTGGGGACACCGCTTGTGACTGGCTGCCAGCTGGATTCAGCTCCATTCACCGCAACTCTCCAGTGAGATTTTTACCCAGCGAAGAGCACACGTCTGAGCTACGGGCCACCAGCTTCTCTAGGAGAATGCTATGGGAAATGGTGTCAAAGCCTTTACTGAAATGAAGGCTGATAACATCCACAACCTTTCCCTCGCCCTTCCCTCAGCCCCCAAACCCAGCACGGTTTCTTCGCCACATCCCTCTTTCGCAGCAAGGCACAGCCGGTCCCTGCCACCAGCTCCCCAAAGCATCCTACCTTCCTCCAGGGCTTCCACGGCCTCAGCCTCCCGCCTGCGGCGCACGGCTCGCTGCTTCTCCTCCAGCCGCTGCTTCTCCACGTTGGCTTCATCCCAGAGGCCGCTCTCCATGAGGCGCTGGTCGGGTCTCAGCCTGCTGTCGGTGGGTGCCACTCGCTCCTCGGGCTCGTTGAGGGTGAGGGCCAGGTCAGAGAAGAAATACATGTTCTCGGCGTTCACCCTGCGGATGGAGAGCCCTGATCAGGACTGTGGAGGTGGTGCCCACCTTGAACACAGCTCCCCATCCCTTCACAGCCTCGCATCTCGCCCCAGCCCTCGCTGATGCTGCTCCAGCTGCCCCAAACCAGAGGAGCAGGGGTCCTGTGGGAAGCCCTGCCTCCCACCTCTACGTGGAGATGACAATGACACCTCAACGGGTCTTAGAGGGGAACAGAGACCCACTCCTTGGTTGGCTCTGCGTAAGGAAGCTAAAGGCCAAATCTATGAACTCTGAGTGCTGCATCGCACAGCCAAGACACGGAACAGCTTCACCCAGGAGCTGTGGAACTGGTGGCATCAGGCAGAGGACACTTTCCGCAAAAGACCACTCCAAGAGAGCATCTCCAAAGCAGGAACCAGCCATGGATGCTTCCAAGGACTGGAAATTGGGAGATCAAACTCACTGTGGTCAGTGCTGAGAGGAGACTGGTCTCCAGAGGGCTTCAGGGCTTCAGCAACCAGTGGCATAGGCTGGCCAGGACTCACCAGCAAGGCACAGCAGCCCCAAAAGCCTAACCAGTACCCTCAGCTACCCAAAACCTACCTGCAAGGGTCCCCCAAAGCCACCCACCAAGCAGGGACCTGCTCTCCCCTCCCGTTGGGTGCACACACCCTGTCAAAACCCACACAGCCACCCAAATCCTGGTCCCCATCCTGTGTCTACACGTTCATAGGAGCCTGCTCCATCCCGTGGGATTCAAGGGCGACACCACAGATCCCCGTCCAGCTGCTGCACCCCGGGCACAGCACCCCACGGCGAGAGGGGACTCACGGGAGGGGGTACTTCTTCCACAGGACCTTTGGGGACAGCGTCTGGTAGACAGTTTTCTGCTTGCCCTCCGTGCTGGTGCTGCCGTGACTACTATGGACTATCTTGGAGCATTCCATCTTCTCATCCCACGTGCCGGACATGACGTAGTGGGCTTTACCATCAGCGTCGCTCACCACCCCTGTCACCTGGCAGAAAGAGATGGATTTGCTGGGGTTTGGGAAGTGCCCAGAGGAGTGGGACAGGCAGAGCAGGGCAAGACACCCTCCAGGTGTCCCAGCAGGAGCTAGACCTGGCGCTGCGTGTCCTCAGACATCAGCTGCGCCCAACACAGTGGGAGCGCAGACCCATCCTGACCACGTAAGTGGGTTTCCAGCCCATCAAACCGTTCCCAAGTCCCAGTGGCCAGCTCTGGCACACAGAGAGACAAAAACCAGGCTCTGTTTGGACACAGCTGGTCCCCCCCAGCCCTCCCTGGTAACCAGCTCAGCTGCTTGGCCCCATGCTGGAGCTCATTCTGGCTCAGCTCAGAGGGAAGAGCCAGGTCCCACCCCATACAAGAAAGAGGAAAGCCCAAAGGAGCCAGAAGCCACCCAGACACATACCTTTCGGGGGACGTCTCTGGAGAAGTAGCTGTAGGGGGTAAATTTCAGCTGGCATTTATCTTTTGACTTATGGTTTACAATCTCTATTTCACCGGACTGGATGAAAGACAGAACCACAGCGAGTGAGAGACTTTGCGAGGAGACAAATCAGGTGTTAGTGCAGGTACAAAATCACTGCCCGCGGCAGCATCGCTCCTGGCTGCAGCCACTGTACCCAATGCCCCTACCAGCCACAGGGAGAATCCATCCCACCCTGCACCATGGACCTGCTGGTTTGGGGAAGAGCCATGAGAAGCTCCAAGAAGCCTTTCCCCATCCCTTCCTGGGAAGGACGTGTTCCTGACCCTGGAGGAACTCCAGGCAGACCCTCCCAGGAGGGCAATGCCCTTCCAGCCCTGCTGCCCTTGCTTGGAGCCAGGCAGGACCCGCAGCCACCGACCTGGTCAATCCAGAGCTTGCCCACGATGATGTTGTGAACAGTGGAGGTGACTTTCCTCCAGACGTAGTGATTCCCGCTGGAGTGGAACTCGAGGTGGATGGCGCCTGCGGAGAGAGGAGCAGCCTCGAGCTTGGCACAGCACCACGCTGGCTCCTCAGCCCTCACCCAGGGCCAGCCCTGGAGTCATCCCTGCCCTTGCTGCACACCCCGTGCTCTGCTGCAGGATGGGGCTGTGATAGCTGCAAAAGCCCCTCCGCCCTCCCTGCAAGCACTCGTTTCAAAAGCAGGTGGGAAATGTGCTGCCTGGTGGAATTCCAGCATCAGGGAAGCAGCCAGGTGCCAGCACAGTGCTGGGAACAGCCCAGGGACAGCCAGAAGGCGAAGAAACCACTGGGAGGAGGCAGCATCTGCATTACTGCACCTGGCTGCCAGGGACAGGGTTAGAACAGGCAGCAGCTTAACCTTTAAATGTCATTTAAGGAGAAAGCACTTCATGGACAAGCAGGGTAGGTCCAAAGCACATCCACTGTGGCACTAGCAGCGAGCAAAGCAGTCTCTCTTTGGAGCTGGGATGACTTCCATCGAGTTACAGAATCATACAGTGTCCTGAGTTGAAAGGGACCCAAAAGGCTCATCAAGTCCAACTCCTGTCCTTGCACAGGACAACCCCAACGTTCACCCCATGGGGCTGAGGGCCAAAGTCTGCTGGAATTATAGGATTGTCTGCAACCAGGGGCACAAATTCGTGCTCCTGCATCCCTCAGGGTGGAATTCACGTAAGCCCATGTATGTTACTTAAATCTTGGGGGTATTGCACAAGCACTGCAGGGAAGAAAGCATGCAAGTCACCTACCCAGCGGCATGATGGAGAGGTATTTGCCCCTGAACTTGCTGGCGATGGTGATTTCCTGCCACAACGTCCACCCTCGCTTGGAGTAGACATGATGGGCGGCTGCTGGGGGGTGGTGGCTCACCTGGGGAGAGGAGAAACAGCCCATAAGAGAGAGAGAGAGAGCGCCCTGGTGAGCACATGGCAATCAGAGCAAGATTCCTAAAAGTGACGATAGCTCCACACCAGCTTTGGCCCCAAGGGTACCCCACTGTGCTGATCTGAACACTCCAACCTTCTCCTGGGCACTGTGGTGACCTCCCATGAGGTGCCCAGCAGCACGTGGAGGTGCACTGAGCTCCTGACAGGATTTTCTAAAGCTCCGTAGCAAAGCATCAACTGGAAAAAAATTAACTGGCAGGCTGAGAGAGCTGCAGTGGTCCAGCCTGGAGAAGAAAAGCCTGCAGGGAGACCTTAGAGCAGTTTCCAGCACTGAAAGGGGTTCCAGGAAAGCTGGGGAGGGGCTCTGGATCAGGGAGTGCAGGGATAGGATAAGGGGGAATGATTTTGAGCTGGAAGAGAGGAGATTGAGATGAGATGTTAGGCAGAAATGTTTTGCTGTGAGGGTGGGGAGGCCCTGGCCCAGGTTGCCCAGAGCAGTGGTGGCTGCCCCATCCCTGGAGGTGTTCAAGGCCAGGTTGGATGGGGCTTTGAGCAGCCTGATGCAGTGGGAGGTGTCCCTGCCCATGGCAGGGGCTGGAACTGGATGGGCTTTGAGATCCCTTTCAGCCCAAACTATTCCATGATTCCATGAACCTGAGCAGCTGTCACTGTGAGACAACACTGTTCCATGACCCAAAAATCCAAAACCCAGGCAGATTCCCAGTAAACCCAGTTACAGCACCTCTCCTACCATCAGCAGCTCCTACTGCTCTGCCTCAGAACCCCTTGGGCACACAGGTCCCCAGGTTCTGAGATGCACAGATCTGCCTGTGGCTTTGCCTCAACAGACCGGGCTAGAAAAGCAGATATGACTTCCTGCATCCTGGGGATGACTTTAACAGGACAATGCTTACTAGGAAAAGCTTCCCAAAATCAAGGTGGGAGCAGGATCCCCCAAGCAGAGGGCTCTGAGACACAGTTCTCCAGCATGGCACACACCGGGAAGCAGCCAACCACTGCCCCGATGGCCACGGCACCAAGCTCAGGGATTATTGGCACTGCTGTAATTACAGGCTGAGCACCCCAAGCTGCTGGATTACAAACGTGAGCAGAGCAAAAAGCTCTCTGTTAAATCCCACTCTCACCGGCAGGAGCAAATCCTATTTGGATAACTGGATTTCAGACAGGAGATTATTGATGCTTTGTACGGCACGTGGGTGGGCTGAGCAGCACACGCAGCGTCCCAGAAGTTCAGAGCAGTGGGAACAGCGTCCACCTGTCCACCCCACATAGGTGAGACACATTGCCAAGGCTACACATTGCTACAAAGTGGTGCTATCACCAAAATCTGCCCTTTGAGGTGGCTCCAGGAGGGAATTTAGAGGCTTTGCTCATGGACCAAAAGCTCCAGAGTGCTTTAACGGAGCAGGTTTGCTCCAAGTTATCATAGAATCATAGAATCACTAGGTTGGAAAAGACCTCTTAGATCATCGAGTCCAAAAATTCCTATTTTGGGTGAAGCATGTGTACTGTGCCAGGGAGGGAGGGACATGAGGACCAGGCAGAATGCCCTGTCCACATGTCTGATGTCTCCATGAGCATCAGAGAGCACAGGATGGCCTGACCCCATCAGCAGCAAGACCAGGTCCCATGCAGTGCCCCATCAAAAAAGCCCACGGGTCTCTGCGACGTGGTCCGCTGACAGCTCTGCAGATCTTGGACCTGCAGTGCCCTCTGCAGAGTGACAGAGGTTTGGGACCTTGTTTGGTGCCTCTGAACACTGAAAGGTGTGCCCTGAGATGGCACAGCCTCCCCTGCAGAGCAGAAAGCCCCCACCAACACGAGGTCCTGCCTCCAAGGGATGATAAATAGCCCCGTCACTCCCCAGGTATCCAGGATGGATCTGCCAAGCGTATTAAATATTACAGAGTCCATTTTCTTCACAGGTCACAACTCACTGAGCGCTCCAGGTTTCCAATCAAGCCCTGCTGTTTGACCGATGCATACCAGATGCTCTCTGTGTTACAGCCCAGGGCTGACAGAGGTTCTCACATTGCCCCCAGGCTTTAAAACTGGAAATTTTCAGTCCAACAAGAAAGAAATGAGACCCTGTGACACCCTCTAAAGACACCTTGAAACAGTCTGGGGGCATCACTGCACAGCTACGAGGGATCTCGGGTGAGAAGAGCTTCTTCTTTTCTGCCCAAGTGTTCAGATGTGACACAATCCCAGCTCCCGACAGGCTTCCAGGAGACCCTTTTCCTCCGCCTTGTCCCTACCTCCTGCTCTGCAACAGTGGGATGGGCACACTTGGCTCCTGAAAAATGCCCTGGGCTGTGCCTGCTGGTGCTTATAGAAACATAGAATCAGTAAGGTTGGAAAAGACCTCCAAGATCATCCAGTCTAACCATCAGCCCATCCCACCACCCCTGCTAAACCAAACCTCTGCCAATGCCAACACCAACCCACTGGCTGTCTCAGCTCAGCGTGAGGAAACTTGGAGTCTCCTTCAGTCCAGGGATGCTCTGGCTGAAAAGAAGCCACAGGAAAGACACGCCGAGCCCCTCTGCAGCTCACGGCTCACCTGCTCACACAGGGAACGGAAACCAAACTCCTCCAACCGGTCAAGCTCATAGGTTTCCCCCAGCAGCGGGTTGAATGGCTTCGCGGTGCGGTGGACAGTGGTTGAGTAGGAAGACACTGAGAATGCGGCAACAAAGCACATCTGCTCCGTGGAGCTCTCGCACTTGACCGCTTTGTCTAGTAGCTCGTGGTACTCCAGGTCCTCCGTCAGCCTCTGCAGCATGGAAAGCGGCTCGTTGAAGTTCACCTGGAGGGGAGAAAGGATGGCTAAGCAAAGCAGGAGAGGTGCCACGCCAGGCTCTTCACCCTTTGCCTTTCCCCTCAACTCCGTCATACCCCCTGCACTGCACCATGAAAGCATGAGGGCTTGGAAATTTCCAGCTGAGAAGCATGCCATGGAGCCACAGCCCCCGTGAGCCAGTGGGCGATATCATCGCAGATATCACCTTGCTCCACCACTGGAGCTCTGGTGACCCTTAAAACGAGCCTCAGCAGTCAGACCAGCTCCCTCCTGCCTCCCACCAGCATCCCACCGGCCAGCAGCAAGAGTCGATGTGGGCAGGGATGTGCTGCTCCCCAGGCTGCCCTCCATCCCCTCCTGGCAAAGCCATCCCTGTGCTGGGCTGCAGCCCAGATGCTCAGAAAACCTTGGGAAGTCCCATTTTGGCGTCTCCCTGGGACCACAGCCCCACAGCAGCACCCAAACTACTAAAGGCAGCAACGGCAGTGATGCCACATGGGGCAGAGAGCGGAGGGGAAGCTCTGTCCTTGGAGAGACCAAATGGGTCCCATTTCCACTTTCAGGTCATTGCTTTGTCAATTAGAAAACCCTGTCATACATTGCCAGGTCAGACAGGCTGCAAACATCTCCAGGGAAAACAAGCAGTTGATTTTAGCAACACTTTTTGTTCTGAAAAGAACTGACTTAAACAGATAATTGAAAGGAAGCCGGAGATGCTTTGTCTCCGAAGGTTTTCTGCCTCAAACCCATCTGTAATTCCCCTTTTACTCTCAGGTTAGAAGAAAGGAATATGGTTTTGAAAAAGCAGATGGTTGAAGGATAGGAGAATCACTTCTACAAGGCAAGTTACATCTTTTGCACTAAAGCAAACAAACCCAGAGCATTCACTGAGGGATTGAAGGAGCCAGGATCTTACAGCAGCTGAGCTATGTAGAAAGGGCAGCATCACATCCATGCAAACCTGCAAATCACTGCCGGCTCGAGACAGCTCTCGAGAGAGACGCGGGCGGCACAAGAACAAAGCCGGCATCTGCATCCTCTCCACCAGCACCGCTCGGGCAACAGCAGAGCAAAGCCCTTCCACGGAGGGAGATGAACCCATCAGAAATGCTAAATCCCTAAAGCTCACTTCTTGCTTTTCAGTGCTGCAAGTTGGGTTGTTCAGAGGAAAAACGAAGGAGCAGTTTTACAGCTCATCACATGAAGTTATAGAACAGTTTGGGTCAGAAGGGACCTCAAAGCCCATCCAGTTTTAACCCCCTGCCACGGGCACGGACACCTCCCACGGGATCAGGGGCTCCAAGCCCCATCCAACCTGGCCTTGAACACCTCCAGGGATGGGGCAGCCACCACTGCTCTGGGCAACCTGGGTCAGGGCCTCCTCACCCTCACAGCAAAACATTTCTGCTTAAAATCTAATCTCAATCTCCCCTCTTTCAGCTTAACACCATTTCCTCTCATCCTATCCCTGCCCTCCCTGATCAAGAGCCCCTCCCTACCTTTCCTGGAGCCCCTTTCAGTACTGGAGGCTGCTCTAAGGTCTCCCTGCAGACTTCTCTTCCCCAGGCTGAACAATCCCAACTCTCCCAGGCTGTCCTCCAACCCTTGGATCATCTGGGGTGTGGGGGTTTGGAAACGCTCTGAATTTACCAAGAATCAGGCAGAATGTGTGGAAGGAGCAGCTCCCATCACTCGGTTTGCACAGCAGGCTCACCAACAGTCTGTGCTATAATTAACCACATCCCCAAACAGCCCTCCCCAAGCTGGCTGCTCTGCTTCCTCCTCCTCCTCACTCACTCCATTTACCGCCACGTCAGCTTGAAAACCCTCACTGGGCGGCTCCACCTCAATTCATAGAGCTGTTGGCTTCTCCACAAGCACTACAGTAAGAGAGCACAAATAACTCTTGAAAAGGGATTAAACTGATCAAAGGGGATTACATTGCCCCCTGCAACCTTACCAAGGCTGCTTGGTTTTGGGGTGAATCCTCCAAAGAACTACCATGTGCTGCTGACCTTATGGGGCTCTCCCTGTACAGAGAGCAGAGAAGAGAGACTGATACCAGGCTGAGCCCCTTCTTTAGGAGCTCCAGCTCTGCTGAACAGTTTGCAGAGCCAGCAGTGCTTGAAACCGGATCCATTCACCCCGGGCAGGGACAGAGCAATCACATCCCCGAGCCACCACCGAGCGCTGCTGTGCAAGCAGAAGATATTGCTCTCAGGTTTGGACTCAGCAGCTCCTGGAGAGATGTGATTGATAGGGAAGGTATAAATTTCCTCTCTCCAGACACCGGCAGCTGCTGGTATTTCATGTCCTGAGCTCATTTCTGCACCCAGCACGCCCTTATCTGATGTTGATGTTACTGCAGAACCGCTAACGGATGGTGCTGGGCTGTGTGTCTCGGCTGGAAACGGCACAAAGAAGAGACAAACTTGTCCCTCTTACTCAGAGAGTGTTGGGCACTACTTTAAAAGAGACGAAACACAATCACTGCAGGATCCAAGTCCCTCTAACTTGCTCCTTCCCCTGTATCCAGCAAAGTACTGGACAGGCAACCAGACCATAGCAGTGTTCTGTACAGATTCATCCTAGGGCCAGCGCTCTTCAACATCATCATAAGTGACCTGGATGCAGGACTTGAAGGTTTAATAAGTTTGTACCTGACAAGGGGGAGCGCTTTTCAGCTGAAAGAGGGGAGATTTAGATGAGAACTTAGGGAGAAATGTTTCACTGTGAGGGTGGGGAGGCCCTGGCCCAGGTTGCCCAGAGAGGTGGTGGCTGCCCCATCCCTGGAGGGGTTCAAGGCCAGGTTGGATGGGGCTTGGAGCAGCCTGACCCAGTGGGAGGTGTCCCTGCCCATGGCAGGGGGGGTGGAACTGGATGGGCTCTGAGGTCCCTTCCAACCCAAACCATTCTCGGATTCTATGATTCTATGATTTCAAGGAGCAAATTAACTGCAGAGACAAAGACACATCAAAGGCTAGGGAGAAGAGCGAGGTGGTTTCAGAGGGTTCCACCCATGCTAATCCCATCCCCAGAGGGATTTGGCAGCTGGTGATGAGCTCCTGCCCTGCTGCCACAGTAACTAGCAGGACCAAATCCAAATCGTTTACACAACCAAGAGCCATGCCCAACCTAAACCCTCAACACCAGCAGCAGAGCAGCTCCCTCTCCAGCAGCCCCTGGTGCCTGGGACACTTGCACTTACCGGCATGGGGATCTTGGACAGCTCTTTGCCGATACAGTTCTTCATGATGCTCCAGAGGTTAAGGCTGTAGTTGGGTTTGTTGGGGATGCGAGTCCGTCTCCTTTTCTTGAACAGCAGGAGATCTTTGCAAGTGGACTCATTGTAGCTGCTTTGATTTGAGCTTTCAAAGACCTGCAGAAGCAACAGGAGAAAAGCAGGCCTAAGCTGGAATCGCCTGAGAAGACCCAGCAGCTCCTGGGTCAGGAGACACTGCCTGCCCTTGTGCTGGGGAACATTGCTGGAAGCCTGTCCTCCAGGGTGTGGGATAAATCACAGCGCAATTGCCTCCCAGCACTGTCCTGCTTCCCTTAGGAGAGTGTCTGTGCACACTGTAAGGCCACTGACTTCTGTCCCTCCCATCATAGCTCACAGAGCAACCAACTCTGCTCCACACTGGAGGGACCCAGATGCAGAGTCCCTCCAAACTCTTCCTCCTTTCCTGCTCTTCTCCCTTCATCCCACCAGGACCATCCTTCCCGCTCTACCCAGCCAACTCACATTGTCCTCCAGGTTCCAGTCCTCGGGGTGACCCTCGCTGGCCCCGCTCAGGTTACTGCCCGAACGCCTGCCAGGAAGAAAGCATCAACAGGAAAAAGTGAGCAAGGGCAAAGAGGAGAGAGGAGCCAGGGTGGGTACAGCACAGCCACCATCACCCAGAACATCTGCAGTGCTGCCAGGAAGGCAACAGGGCGATGGAGGCTGTGTGGGGAAGCTGGGCAAGGATGATGAGCCATAGCCGGGGCCATCCACAGCCTCACTCACTCCAGGGATTCAGGAGCAGCCGAGCACAGTGCCAGGCTGCAGCACATGGCCCTGGGGTAGGGGCTCGTACCTGTGCTGCTTGGGGTCTGCAGTTACAGTGATGAAAGCTGGTGCATCCTCCATGGCATCAAAATATTCCGTCTCTTCATCTTCATCACTGGCCTCTCCTTTGGCAGACTGCACGCTCCCTGTTGGCACAAAGGGTTTGAGATGCTCAGGTCCTTTAAGAACCGATCGAGTCTGTCCCCAGAGCTCTCCTCGCACTGTGTCCCCTCCAATCACAGAATTATAGTATAGTTTGGGTTGGAAGGGACCTCAAAGTCCATCGAGTTCCACCCCTGCCATGTGCAGAGACACCTCTCACTGGTTCAGGTTGCTCCAAGCCCCATCCAACCTGGCCTTGGACACCTCCAGGGATGGGGCAGCCACCACCTCTCTGGGCAACCTGGGCCAGGGCCTCCCCATCTTCACAGCTCAAAATCATCCCCCCTCATCCTATCCGTGCACTCCCTGATCATGAGCCCCTCCTCAGCTTTCCTGGAACCCCTTTCAGTGCAGGCAGCTGCTCTAAGGTCTCCCTGGAGCTTTCTCTTCTCCAGGCTGAACAACCCCAACTCTCCCAGCCTGTCCTCATACAGGAGGTGCTCCAGCCCTCAGGTACCTCCGTGGCCTCCTTTGGACCCATTCCAAAAGATCCATGTTATTCGTGTGCTGAGGACTCCAGAAGTGTCCCAAAGTCCCATGGTCACACTTCTCAAACCCCTCCAGGGACAGAGACTCCACCACTGCCCTGGGCAGCCTCTACCAGAGCTTCACCACTCCTTCAGTGAAGGAATTTTTCCTTATTTCCAACCTAATCCTCCTCTGGAGATTTTGGGGACATCCAAGTTCCCAGGAAAGGAGCAGCAAGACAATTAGGGACAACCATGGTGCAAAAGAATCCATTAAAAATATAAGTCATGGGCATACAGGGCATTGTCTTGTCCCTCCTTTCTGTCTCTACAAACAGAAAGCCCTCACTCCATCCCAAGCTTTCTGGAGGGCTCTGCCACTGTACAGCCCCGTTCCCGCACCCCGGCGCTCACCCTTGGCAGTGCTGGTGATGCCGGTGCTGCTGGCGGAGAGGCCGGGCGCTCCGCGGCAGGCGCGTTCCAAGCTGTTGTGCTGCTTGGCTAACTGCTCGATGGTCTCCTCCAGGCGGATGCGCTGCTCCCGCTCATACTGTAGCGCCCGCTGCCATTTTCGGCTGTGAGTCTCAGCCAAGTCCAGGAAATCGCGGCAAGCCTGGAGGGGAGGAAAGGACACGTCAGCCCCTGCACAGCCCTCAAAGCCCAGGAGCTCTTCATGAAGCCAGTGTTGGCACGTGGTGACACCAGAGCTGGCTCCCAACCACCCCGTCCTCCTGTGTGAGGATTTTGAAGAGCTTTGCCCAATGCATGGTATCCACCAGGTTAAGATCTGCTCAGGTGTGACCATCCAAACTCGAACCATCTCTAAGGAGATGGCTGCAACACAGAATTATGGAATCATAGAATCACTGAGGTTGGAAAAGACCTCCAAGCTCATCCAGTCCAACTGTCAGCCCAACCTCACCCCGTGCCTGCTAAACCTTGTCCCAAAGTGACATGGCCACATGTTTTTTGAACCCCTCCAGGGATGGAGACTCCACCACGGCCCTGGACAGTCTCTGCCAGGGCTTGACAACCTGTACTGAAAGGGGCTCCAGGAAAGCTGGGGAGAGGCTCTTGATCAGGGAGTGCAGGGATAGGACAAGGGAAAATGGGTTTTGAGCTGAAAGAGGGGAGATTGAGATGAGATCTGAGGGAGAAATGTTTTGCTGTGAGGGTGAAGAGGCCCTGGCCCAGCTTGCCCAGAGAAGTCGTGAGACCTGAGCGCAGATTTTCAGGGCGCTTCACATCGTATTGTCACCTTGTTCTCCAGAAGCAACTCAGCTCCTCTCCCCACCCCATAAAGTCCCCTTAGCAGCCACCAACAGCAACAAAGCCTTGGGCAGACCCTGCCCTGATGCCTTCATGTCCAGTTTCAATCTGAAGCCTCCTGCCAGTTAAACCAACCCATGCCCTGAGCTGCCTTCTTCTATTACACTGATGCATTGTGATAAGAGGATGAACCCACAAGGGCAAGTAAAGAGATAGTGGCCATGACCTTCCCAGCCCAGCAAAGCTCATTATCTGCTCATTAAAGCTCATTATCTGAAGGTCCCTCTCCATAAGAAGCCAGCACGCAGTGGCCACAGAAACACCGGTTTTGGCCCAGCTTGCTGGCACGGAGGATAGAAGTTGCCGGTTGTCCCCAGCTCAGGGGGGCTGAGCGTTTTAAAACGATACGCTAGGAGATCACCTGTAATTAATCTGCCATGATTAACTGTGGTTCGTAAGGAATCACAGTAAATGAAGGGGAAAGGAGGGAATTACAGAGGAGCCAGGCGAAGGCAGCCTTCCTGTGTCACCAGGGAGCTGGGAGCAATGGGACACGGAGACAAAATTTCTCAGTGGAAATGAATGCCCTAAACAAAAACCACAGCAGATAAAACTTCATGTCCTCCCATCCCACGGCTGCTGAGCTTCGTGTGGATACAGCATTGATCATATATCCCACAGGACACAGCCAGGCCTGAGGATCCACACTGGGAAACGTGCCAGCACGGCTGCTTCATGTGAGGACACAGTGGTGAGGCCAGCCCACCACTCCCAGAGGAAAGAAATCCAGAAGGAAACCATCCACGAGGTTCCTCCAGGACCAGGCCACTGGTTTCCCTGCTGCGGGCTGGGACGGCTTCGCCCTCACTCTCAGTGACATCCATCACTGAGATGCTTTTTCCAGCTGGCTGAGCACCACCAGCTCCCAGGGCGGTTTAGTGCCGCTGCAGAGCAAAGAAAACGCGGCTGGGAACGTGGTCCTGGAGGAGAGGGGAGTGAAGGCAAGTGGGAAACGGGGCTGGAAAGAAAGGTGTCCCGGCAGGGGTGGGTTTGGAGGATGATGGTGAGATCTGAGCAGTGACAGACTGCAGGGAAGAGAGGAAAGATTGCAAAGAGGGCTCTCCTACTGCCCACCGACTGCTGGTCTGGGATGTTGGCAAGCAAGGATTGAACATCCGCTCTCAGCACGGGAGGTCCAGGCACCCCTGGGGTCGCAGGGACCCAGTGGCTGCTGGATTTCCAACACGGATTTCCATGCTTTGGTGGAAAGTGTGGGCCAAACAGGGAGCAGCATCCCATCTCTGCACATATCACCTTAAATTGCAGCTGCTGTGACTGCAAAAGCTCTTTGAAGCAGCTGCTGCGAAGCCCTGATGTGGCACCAGCACCGTGGGGTCTGTCCTTGCTGATGGGTACCCCACAGAGGGCACCGAGAGCCGAGAGGCTCCCAGAGGACCCCAGCCCTGAGGGTCTGGCTCTGCTCAGGGCCAAGCAGAAGAGGTGGAGCTCCACATGTCCCTTCCTTGCAGGAGGTAAGGGTGTGAGATGCTCTCCCTGCCATCGCTGCCCCAACCACCCCAGCAGTGCCCCGGGACCCTGTGGTTGTTCCAGCCAGAGTGAAGCTGCAGCAGGAGATGGCGTGACAAGGGCCCAGGACACGCTCTGACCTAGGGAAGGAGATAAATCTCTTTGTGCCTGCACCCTGCTGAGTCCTGACCTCAGATGCCTTTGGCTTCCTGCCTTGCACCGCACAAGGATGAATCCCAGCTCCGCTTCCCTCCTGTGCCACTGACCCTGCTGCAGCGGCTCAGACCGCTCAGGATCTGGGCTGAAAGAACCCGTAAGCTGCTCAAGGGATGCTTTCACACTGGTCATGCCACCACCTTCTCCTGTTTTGTGAGAAGCCGAGGATCGAGGGGCTGGGGAGCCACCCATGTCCCTCAGCTCCCCCTGATCTCAAAGAGAAGCCAGGAGTACCTGGCAGAGCCTGGACCTTCTGCTTCACCACCCACTTGGTTCCTTTTCAGTACTGGAAGCTCCTCGAAGGTCTCCCCAGAACCCTCTCTTCTCCAGGCTGAACAATCCAAACTCTCTCAGCCTGTTCTCGTATGGGAGGTGCGCCAGCCCTCACATCATCTCCATGGCCTCCTCTGGACTCACTCCAAAGATCCACATCCTTCCTGTGCTGAAGACTCCAGCACTGGATGCAGGGCTCTAGGTGGGCTCTCACAGAAGTGGAGCAGAGGGGCAGAATCCCCTCCCTTGCCCGGCTGGTCCCTTTGCTTTGGTTGCAGCCCAGCTTGGCATTTCAGAGGTGAAAACAATCGCAGTCACTGAGCAGGAGCAGCACCTCGAAATCCAGTTTATAAACCCCTTACAGGGCAGCAGTTAAATTTAGCCACAGCTGAACCCAATGTATGTTGTAAGTCAACCACCACCGCAAATCCACACTGTGCTGGTGAGGGATACGGGCAGAACTCCCAAAGGTCAGTGGGCAGGAGCTCCCTGATGAACACCCCACAAGCGAGAGCGCAGGAGGAAAGCACAAAGCTGCTGCGGTATGGGGTCACAGTCCCAGAAAAGCCCAGCGCTCACTGCAGCCAGCTGGCAGGAGGGTCAGAGAGGGCTTCCCCTCCTCTCCACAGCTGGAACCTCCTTGTAGCAGCTCCTAACCCAACGCTGGATGGTGGGGCTGCAAAACACTGCCATGGCAATGCTATCAAAAGAGTGTGTTTTCATGGAAAAGAATCGCTGAGGCTCCTGCTGATTCCCTTGGAGAAAGAGCCACAGTGCCCTAAGATGCTCCTGGGGAGCCGGAGCCAAACTGTGGTGCCACCAGCCCCATGGTCTGCCCAGCAGCCACCACTGAGATGGGCAATTTAGCACCTTTCACACATTTGTCACAGCAAATACAGCGGATTTCACAGCTTGTTGAAGGCTAATTGGAACAGCCTTAGGGGCCTGTGGGTTATTTATGCAGCTGGAAACATCTCCCAAGGTCTGCCATGTCCTCTCGGGGTAGTGGGGCCACGTGCCTGCAGGCATCTCTGCAGAGCAGCAGCGCTCCTGGTTCCTCAACAGGACCAAACAGGCAAGACTGGACACAGAGATTAAATTCATCAGCTTGGAAGTGCCAGGTTTCTGCCACAGGGTCCAAAACCTCTCTTGGAATTCCTAGCAAGACTGAGCATTTCACTACTTTCAACGTGATGCTGATGGATACTGAGGGACCCATCAGACCTGCATCCCACCTGCTCCAAGCATCCCAGAGGAGCAGCCCCGCGAATCCTACTTTTAGGGAGGAAAAAACCTACCAGGGAGGTAACCACCGTTCCGGGAGAGATGCCTCCTGCTCCTCAACCCGCTCCTTCCTTCGCCTGCACAGAACAAGGACCACTCCATGGCCCAGGAGAGAAGGAAGCTGTCAGATGCGTTCAATCATCTCTTTTTCAAGGGTGAATTATGCAGCACAAGCCATCACTCCATTCATCAGGGGAAGAGCGGTGCTGTTGTGCATAGATAAGTGCTCCCTTCCTTCCTGGAGTCATCAAAACGCTGGGACACAGCTGCGTTCTTGCTTACTGCAAAACAGCCCCGCAGGGAAGGGCCGTTCCTGATCCTCTTTTTAGCTTGGAACACATTCACGCCGCGTCAGCGCTCTGGGCATGGCATAAAAATTAGCAGTTTGGGTTCAGAGCGGCAAGATACACAGAGCGTTTGTGCCACAAGGGGGTTAATTTGTCCTTCCCGCCAGCTCTAAGCAGAAAGCAAAAGGAAAAAGACAAGGATGGAGCCAGCCTGAATCCCAAATGATCTCCCACAAACAGTCAGATTGCAATGAGATGTGGGTTTGCGCGCAGCCATCTGCTGTGACAGCGATGGTGCCCACGGCCACGCCGGTGGCTCAAGGCCAGGCTGGCCAGCCACCACCAGGAGCTCCAGCACGGGGAACATCCAGATCGACACAGACTGCTTAAATAACCGCAAAGCTGTCCCAAATCCTTGGAGTGACCCTCAGCTGCTTCCCAAGCACCCCAGCGACCCAGCACAGGAGGACGCGGGCACGGCAAGAGCTGCTCCTCCCCGAGGAAGGGCTGGTGGCAAGGGGAGAGCCTAAAGACGGTGCTGGGCTGAGCCTCACAGCATCCCCAAAACCAAGCTGGCATCGCCTAAAAACCAGCAGGGACGGGAGGTAGGGGTCTAATGCAAAATATCTGCCCCTTCCTGCTTCTTTTCTTTCTGTGTTTCTAAATGTTATGTTGGGAGGACCTCCATGTCCAGGTTAAATGGGCACCACAAACGTACAGATGTGGAAAAGGTCCTTAATGCCCCAAGGAGGAGCAGGAAGACACCAGAGCAGAGCAGGCTCCAGCCCACCTATTAGTTACTCACAGCCTGCATGGAAGTCAGGATCACAGCAAGACCCCAGCGCTCATCCACACTGCTCCTAAAGCCACCAAGGATCTCATTCTAGGAGCACCTTGTGCCCTAGCAGTACCTGTCTCCACTGGAGAGTGTGGACTCCTGGACAGGCAAATGTAGATGTCCAAGGCAGAGATGTCCAAGATGGAGATGCCTACACTTGGGTTGGAATCATACCTGGTCTCACAGCTGTGCCTCTGGCTGTTTTTATCGACTTATCCTGTTATTTCGGGCCATTTTGAAGCCTAAACACCACAGACACCAGTGTCCCACCATGAGGCAGGCTCAGTGCTGCTCTACCAATGGAACAACCCATGCTCAGAAAGAGTGAGTCCCAAGGAGGCCACAAAGATGATCCGAGGGCTGGAGCACCCCCCGTACAAGGACAGGCTGACAGCTGGAATTGGGTGGGCTTTGAGGTCCCTTCCAACCCAAACCAGTCTGTGATTCTATGATGACTTCACTCAACGTAGCAGGGACTGCGCTGCACGGTGGCCGGGCTGCCTGCAGCGAGTGCCGTTTCGGACGTGTAATCCGACCACGCAATAAAGAGAGGATTAGTGGGAAATGGTGGCAAATCCACCAGCTCGGCTGTGTTAACAGGCTCTAATCCCAGACCCACGCAGGCTCCCGAGTCCGGAACCATCGCGTACTCAGCACGATAAAAGGAACCTTTCAGCCAACGCTGCCCACGAGTGATGGACTAAAGTGATGACAAGAGCAGTCATGGGAAAGATGCAGGGTCTGGTTCCCAAAGCATCATTTTCCAGCGGAAAAGCAACTGAGGCATTTGCTGAATCGTTCAGCATGACGGCAGCGCTGCCTCTTCCACCCCAAGCCTCACTGAGCAGCACGCAGCAGCTCCATCGGCCATGCCAGAGGGGTTGGCCGCGCACCACAGCGCACAGAGGACATGCTGGGGCCAGAACAGAAGATCACAGAATCATAGACTCTTCAAATCACAGCATCGTTGAAGTTGGAATAGCCCTCTCAGCTCAGCCAGTCCCATCGTCAGCCCAACCCCACCATGCCTACTAAACCATGTCCCCAGGCACCATAGCCACATGCTTTCTGAAGCCCTCCAGGGATGGAGACTCCACCACTGCCCTGGACAGCTTCTGCCAAGGCTTCACCACTCTCTCAGTGAAGACATTTTTCCCAATATCCAATCTAAACCTCCCTTGCATAACTTGAGGCCATTTCCTCTCATCCTACCACTTGCTATTGGGAGACGCCCAGGGAGACCCAAGACCTCCCACTGCAACCTCCTGCTGCAGAGCAGCTGGCCCCACATCGGCCCCTTACAGGGTTTACTGCTCCCCTTGGCAGGTTTCTTCCTTCCTCTTTGCTTGCTCAAACCACCAAAACCCACTGAAAACCATCAAAAGCCACAAAAAAACCCTACCAAACCCCACCATAAATCCATCAAAAACTACCATAAAGCACTAAACCCACTATAAACACCAAAACCCACCAAAAAAACAAAAAACCCCACACATATAAAACCACCAAAATCTACCATAAATCACCAGAAACCCACCAGAAACCACTGCAGCAGCACGAGGACCCTTGCAGGAGCCTCCAAAGCAGAAGAACCAACGCTATGAGAGCAGTCAGTCTCCACTTTCAGCACACAGAGGCCTGATGCCATTTCTGGTGGGCTCAGAGAGCTCGGTCCTTCAAATGGCTCCCACAAAGGAAGATTTAACAAAGCTCTCACTAGCTTCTTCTCTTCTGAACCGCCCGATGGAGCAAATTCCAAGCTGGAAGAGCATCTGTCCCCAACAGCATGGCAGGCGGCTGTGGTGGCAGCGAGCAGCTGGCGTTACCCGTGAGCAGCTCCGACCCTGGGATCTGGAGAAAGCTGCTTCGGTTCGTACCTCGGTTTCCACCTCACACAGTGGCTTTGCCGTTGAAACCACTCAGCTGCAGGAGCTGCTGGTAGCAGCACATTCAGCAGCAGCAACTCCCATCCCAGTGCTCTCCCAGTGCCCTGATTCATAGAATCATCACACAATCACAGAATGGTTTGGGTTGGAAAGGACCTCAAAGCCCATCCAGTTCCAAACCTGCCATGGGCAGGGACACCTCCCACTGGATCAGGTTGCCCCAAGCCCCATCCAACCTGGCCTTGAACACCTCCAGGGATGGGGCAGCCACCACTGCTCTGGGCAACCTGGGTCAGGGCCTCCCCACCCTCACAGCGAAATATTTCTACCTAAATTCTCATCTCGATCTCTCAGGGATTGAGTCCAGGGTGTCCCCCACCACCGTCCACCACTTCCCAGGTGACAGCGAAGCACCTATCAGCAATATTTACCCACCAAGGCAGCTCATCTGTGGCGAAACCCCTCGTACACACCGAGCCCTCCTTGCAGGCTTCTCGTCCAGCGAGGATTAGGGCTGGGTTAGAGATTTAATCCCAAAGCCGGGGGGGTTTCTGGGTCGGTGACACCGTTTTCACTGCGCTGATTAGCACGTGTGTCATTAAGAGCAGTACAGATAATTAACACAGGCTGTGTTACATGCGAGAATGAGCCCCTCGTGCACAGTCACCACTGCCATAGTCACAGGGAAGAGGAATCCTGCCCCGCTGAAGGGTTTTGATCCAGTTTGGGGCATCAAAGCAGCTGCCTGGGGCTGCTGAGGGCAGCTGGGGGCAATCCATGCACTGAGGAAGCAAATCCAAGGGCTGAAGCTGGAGCTTGCTGGCTGCAGAGCCTGCATTAACCCCTGCGGTACAAAAATGGTCAGAGTGGAGAGCTCCTCAGCCCCACTGGCTTTACTGGGCTGAACTGGGAACAGCCCAGCAGGATTCTCTTCTCTCCCTGCTCAGCATCTCTGCCCCAGGTGCGCTGTGCGGGCAGAGAGGAGGTCGGGTTTGTCATCCTGCCTGCGTCAAGGGAGGAAGGGAACACAGCGTCACGGCACAATCACATCAGCACATGGCAAAGCAGGAACAATCCTGCAAAGCACCGAACAATCCCGCAAAGCACCGAACCTACTCCACCACTCAGCGAAGCACAGACACCGGCTCTGAGGAGGGCTTCCCAGCCCCAGTAAACATCAAAACAGCTCCCAGCATGGAGACACTGCTCCTTCTCACCCTGCAGAACCACATAGGATCAGCCCAGTCCTAAGCAGCTCTCATCCCTCACCGATCCCTGAAGGTTTTCATAGAATTATGGAATAGGTTGGGTTATAAGGGACCTCAAAACCCATCCAGTTCCACCCCGAGGGATGGCAGCGCATGTCCACCTGCACCAGCAGCCAGGTCTGCACCAGCAGCATCAACCCAACCACACGCTCGCCCCAACGTCTCAGCCACAGAGAAGACCACGGGGACTCCATTTCCTACCAGCTTTAAGTAGTTTCCAAGCACACAGACACAGATACAATTAACCCATCGCTAAAATAAACCATTAGATGTTACGCACCGGGCTAGAGGCTGCTCTGCTGAACCGCTCAGAACCTGCACTCAACATCCATCCAGTTTAATATGGAAACAGTTTGGGGAGTAGGGATTAATCACAGCAGCACTCCCGGGGGCAGAGCCGGCGCAGCAGCGCAGAGGGGATAGGAGAAGGCAGAGGAATGACTCTGGGAAGCACATCTTGTGCCCAGCAGCTCGCTCCAGCACAGGCACCCAGGAAAGCTCCAAAGAAACCAACTGGGCGACTGAGACCCTCCAGCACGCAGACAAAAACAAAGCCACGGTGCCCACCGGCAAATGCCGTCCCCAGGCAGATGTCACTCAAAGTTTCTAGGAGCCAAGTGTGGCCATAGGGACAGGTCGGCTGTTCCTTGAGCCAATGGCACAAGGCAACCCCATAACTGCTGCTGAGCTAGAGCACAGCCCTGGGGGGCTCCAACAGACAGAAATGCTGCCAGGGCTGGAGGATGCAGCCTCTGGGATGCTACTGGACATCCCTGAGAGGCCAAAATCAACAGCCTGTGGCTGCTGTACATGGGGAGAAGCAGCATGTACAGTTATTGACCTCACTGCTGGCCCAAGCATGGTGTTTCACACGCTTAGATATCCTTCCTGCAGGTTTGGAGCACTGAGGGATGCTATGACATCTTGGGATGCCAGCGCTCCAGAAGGATTTGTTCCCATGGGAAAAAGAAACGTGGGTGGGGAAGCAGTGCCAGCATCCTCGGCACGATGAGCTTGGGTGGCCACCAGCACAGTAGCCTCTCAGAACAGCAGGCATGGAATCCTCGTGGTTCCCAGCACTGCCTGCTCCAAGCCAGCCCACGCAGGGCCTCCTCCCCACCTTTTCTCTCATGCTCAGCACCTCATTCCTAGCACCGCACCCTAGCCACCCCTCATGCCTCTTCACAGGGGCTGCCCAGCCCAGCAGCACCTTCCTCCACCTTTGCTCCTCCTGAACCTCCAGGGAAAACACAAACAAACCCAGAAGCAACGCGCGGCCAAGCCCAGGTCCTGCTGCTCTCCCTGCTAACATCCCTTCAGGAAGCACAAAGCCAGCCAAGAGAAGAGTGCACACTCACACAGCTCAGCCGCCTCCAACCTCCGCTGTACAAACCCCATTCCCATTAAAATCCTATTTCTAGCAACACCCACGGCACCCTGAGCTCTTCCTGACACCCAAACTGGCTTCCTCAGCACGTCCACACGGTTCTCCTGCCTGCTGTCTGCTGCTACATCATGAGCCAGGAGCTCTCCCTGCTCACGGACGACTCTACACAATTCAGCCCAGCACTCTTCACCTCCGTGCCTCTAATTATTGCTTTAATTTGTTGCTGCTTATTTTTACGTACCTCCCACTCCTCCCTCACGACAGATTGCGACTCGCTTTGCCACGTCTTCTCCTCGTCGCTGCTCACAGCCCTGCTGACACGGAGAGGCTGGGTCCAAGCGAGGCTGGACTCTGCCGCGAGTCTCACCCGGCGTGGTGGTGGGTGAGGTTTCCAAGTAGGAAGAGGAGCTTAAATTCAAGCCCTGTAACAGTCAGTCCCTCTGCGTGTCACATCCTCACCTGTAACGCAAAAGGCCAGCACATCCCACTCTGCCTCGGCCCCAATCTCCCTCTGTCATCCCGAGCATCGCTCGCCCAGGGCAGCCCGAGCTGCTTTCTGCTCCCGATCTCCAGAGAAGTCGGAGCACGCAGGGAGGAGGTCACCTTCACAGCGAGGCTCTTTCATTTACATATGTATTTATTTATTTCTACTCGCTTGCTGCTGCTCCCCGTGGCTCCAGGGGCATTTACATAATCGGATCACAGGCAGCTGGATGGAAACTGCCAGCACCGACCCCGAGCATCCAGCCCTTCCCACTCCAGGCTGCAAAGCCTGCCCTATCCCCTGCCCGCTGGACACGGAGCTCTCAGCCTGCAGCGGGACCCAAGCGCAGAGCCAAGGCTGCTCCTGTGAGCCTGACGATGCTCAGGAAGAGGGCAGGGGCAAGCACAGCTCCTGGTGCTTTGTCACAGCTGTAGCCAGCAGCTCACTAGTCCAAACCCCCCTAAACTGCTCAGGGGTGCAACCAAAAAGCAGTGAATGCTGGCACCAGCCCATCGCTGCTGGTGGGACCTCACTGGGGAAAGCCAGCAGGCAGGGGATGTGGAATTTCTCCTGCAAGGAACTACCAGCTCGTGAAGAGCAGCCTGTAATCCCATGGGATGCGTGGCAGCATGGAGGTAAGCAGGAGCAGGGTGTATTCTCACCTTCTGGCAGGAGACAGCCTGGCCTCTGGGCTCCCCAGCAGCAATGTTTTATGGTTCAATACAGAAGATTCTGGGACCTTTGAGCTGCACAGAGCCATTCCCACTATGGGAGACTCCCCGGAGCAGCTCATAGAAGGCATCGCTCCATGTAAAGATAAATCAAGGCACAAAAAGGGATCCGGGCAGGAGAACAGCTTTAAATTGGAGAGGGGAAGATTTGGACTAAAGATTAGGAAGAAATTCTTCACAAGGAGGATGGGGGGGGCCTGGCCTCACTGGTTGCACAGTGAAGCAGTGTCTGCTCCATCCCTGGAGGTGTCTCAGGCCAGGCTGGATGGGGCTTTAGGCAACTTGATCCAGCGGGAGGTGTCCCTGCCCATGGCAGGGGTGTAGAACTAGGCAGACTTTAAGATCCCTTCAGACCCAAACCATTCTATTATTCCATGATTCTATCCTCGCCTCCTTCCAGGAGACAGCTTGGGCCCCCCGGGCTTCCCAGCAGCGATGTCTTACGGTTCAATACAGAAGATTCTTGGACCTTTGAGCGGCACAGAGCCACCCCCACTACGGGAGACTCCCTGGAGCAGCTCACAGAAGGCATCACTCTATGCAAAGATAAATCAAGGCACAAAAAGGGATCTGTGCAGAAGGTGATGGCACAGCTGAAGCACTAGCCCACCAGGATGGGGGGTTAGGTTGCTGTCCCTTCCTTCCCAGCCCCAACAACTCTGCTCTCCCCTCCTGCCTTTCTAATCCATCCCCTGCAAACCACCGCTGCCTTGTAGGGGTTAGAGTCCCCTGCCCACAGCTCCGCCACCTCCACCCAAAACAACAGGCTCGGAGAGCCACAGCCACTGCCCCAGAGCTGCTTCTTCATTCCCATCCCACTTCCACATGACAACCTTTCCCCTTCAGATATCTTGAGATGCTCGGCCGCAGCCCAGTACAAAAGGATGCTGTTCACAACAGACTCTGATATCCACCCAAACACACATGCCCTGCTCGCTCCCCAGCCCCTCTCACCCTCTCGGTGCTTTGGACAAACCATGTTTCTCCCAGTTTTTCCCTGCACACCAATTTTTGAGCCGTTTCCCACCATCCAGGCAGCCTTTATCACATCGCAGTCCCCACAACCTGCTCCTCTCTGGACTGCACGCAGCAAACATTGCTCTGCTCAGCCCTCCCCAAAGGGCTGCTGGAGAAACCCTCTTCCCCGGTGATCGCCAGCCTGCATCCCTCTGCCAGCCTACAGCAAACCCTCTGCCGTTACCTCACGCCAACTCATAACAAGCTTCCAGCCCTGCTCCAAGAACTCCCACCAATTCTCCATGCGGAGAGTGCTGCACAGGCACCCCCCGAAAGCTGCTCTTAGATGCCAGACACCATCTCAGGAGCCTGTTCCCCACCAGGGCTGCAGAATCTTGAGAACAGGGATGGGAGGATGCTCCCAAAAGCCCTCCGGTTCTCCAAGTGCCCTCAAACTCCCCAGTGCCCTCCGGTTCTGCAAATGCCCTCCAGATCCCCAGTGCACTCTGGGTCTCCCAGTGCCCTCCGGCTCCCCCAGTGCTCTACAGCTTTCCCAGTGCCCTCCAGCTCCCACTCTTGATTATTATTAGTTTGTAAAAGCTCACGTAAACCCACACCCTCCTTCCTTTAGCTGAGGGCTGGCTCAGCACGGCGACAGCACTGCTCCATTCACAATTCCCCAAGCTCTGCCCTCATACATTATTCCAGGCTTTTGCGTTGGCTTTTTTTTTTTTCTTTAAATATTTTATTCAGTTTTACTGGGCTCCATGCCCAGAGCTTCCAGGGAAAACCAGGCTCCCAGGAAGAGCTGTGCGCTGCGATAGAGGCAGATCCACACCCCAAACAGAAGCTGTCCAAGACATCATCGGAAAGCACTGTCATGCTGACAGGGCAGGGCCAGCATGCACTCCGTGAACTCCAGCCAGCCAGGATGGGGGAGCGCAGACAGCAGGAGACCAAGCCCAGAGCCCAAGGGGGTTAAATCCCCCAGCAGAAGGCAGCTCCCAGACCTTAAAAGGGTTAAATCCCCTGCAGGAGGCAGCTCCTGCACCCTGAGGGGGTTAAATCCCCTCCATATAAAAGCAGGACAGCTTTTTGGAAGTCACTGAGGATGCAGAGACTCAGGTGTGAGTCTGGATCTGCAGTAGGGAACAGCCCAGGAACAGCCAGGCACTCACAGAACCACACACAGAATCACAGAATAAGCAGGTTGGAAGAGACCCACCGGATCATCGAGTCCAACCGTTCCCATCAAACACTAAACCATATCCCTCAGCACCTCGTCCACCCGTGCCTTAAACACCTCCAGGGAAGGTGACTCAACCACCTCCCTGGGCAGCCTGTTCCAGTGCCCAATGACCCTTTCTGTAAAGAATTTTTTCCTAACGTCTAGCCTAAACCTCCCCTGGCGGAGCTTGAGGCCATTCCCTCTTGTCCTGTCCCCTGTCCCCCTCCTGGAACAGCTGAAAGCCCCTTTGCATCCTAAACTTCTGCCTTACCCAGCTTTACATCCAGAATATCCTATTCTGGAGCAGCCAGAAAGCACATTGAGAGGACGCAGCATCTTGGTTACACACACCCATGCCCGCTCTTCCCAACTTCCCATCCCTTCCCCACGGAGCGGAGCTGGAGCTCCTGGCTGTGCCCAAGAGAAAACCCAGTGCCCAGGCAGAAACTGGGGCCATGCCGGAGAAACAGGAGGAGAAAAACAGCTTCTCTCTCTGCCTGGCAGCACTTACATTGATCATAGCATTGGAGGTGATGCGGAAGAGCGTGGCTCGTTCGTTGACCGCCTTGATCTTCTCGCCGCTCTCGGCCGGCAGCTTGAGGTTCTCCAGCTCGCTGAGCGAGCGCTGCAGGGCAGCCCCGTGCTTGGCGATCAAGTCATTGCAAGTGCTCAGATCCTCCAGCTTACTCGAGAGGGTTTTCAGCGTGCCGTGCAGCTCGCTCTTGTCTGACTGCGAGGCGGGCTCCTCATCACCCGAGTCATCTGCAAAGGGAGGGATGGAATAAAAACAGTTTCCATGGTTACCCCCGGACCGTACTAACCTGGCAGCAGGGACCTCCTGCCTCCTCCCAGGAGCTGGGGGTCACAGCCACTGCACCCCCAGAGTGGAGTGAGGTGCAGAGAGTGATGCGGGATGCACACGCAGCCCTGAGGAGGTTCCATCCCTGGGATCTAGTCTGGGGCATCCCACACTGTGCAATGCAGGTGGCGTAGGATGGTCTGGGGGCACCATTAGGGAAGGGCCACGTGCCAAACCTCCCGTGCCTCCTCCTGCCCAAACAAATAGAGTCACACGCAGCTACGGAGCCGGGCACGGCATCAATGCATCCTGCCCTAGAAGCAAACCTCACAGGGGCTCCACAAGTGCTGTTTCGAGCAGGATAAGCTCTTCCACCAGAGGAAAAGGGCATAAAGACAAGCAGAGAGTGACAACCTCTACCCAACACCACCACCACGCCTTCAGGAGGGCAGGAAACTCCACAATCAGCACCTCGGGTACAGCAGGAGAGGTTATTCCTGCAACTCCACAACACTTGGGTAACTTGGAACCAGAAAATCAACCCAAAACTGGCCTTGAACCCCTCCAGGGATGGGGCAGCCACCACTGCTCTGGGCAATCTGGGCCAGGGCCTCCCCACCCTCACAGCAAAACATTTCTGCCTAATATCTCATCTCTATCTCTCCTCTTGCAGCTCAAAACCGCTCCTCCTCATCCTGTCTGCACACTCCTTGATCCAGAGCCCCTCCTCAGCTTTCCTGGAGCCCCTTTCAGTGCTGGAAGCTGCTTTAAGGTCTCCCCACAGTCTTGTCTTCTCCAAGCTGAACAAGTCGAACTCTCAGCCTGTCCTCATACGGGAGGTGCTCCAGCTTTCAGCTTCAGACCATTTTCCCTCATGCAGACAGCAGTCACCTTTCCACAGCATCTGACCATCAGATCACTAATGAGTCCAGTCTTTAATGGCCAATTTATAGCACATCGTAGTGTTTTATGAACCCATCAGAAGCCTAAGTTTTCATTGCAGACACCGGCCAGGCAGCTACCACCGCTAATTATGTCTGAACCCCACCGTTCCCTCTCTAGGACTCAACAAATGAAACAAATTTGGGGTTTTTCAACATGTAGCCATCAGTAAAACTTCCCAAAGAGAATTTTATGCATTTAGAACAACTGCACAAACTGGGCCAAGCAGGAGGGAGTATCTCTGCAGAGTTTAACCCCCAATCCCTCCTCCTCTCAGACCACAGCCCAGGAGGTTTTGCCCATCATTAAAACACAGGGACCGCTCCATCGTTTGCCAGGGCGTTATTCCCTGCCCATTTGCCAGGGCTGAGGTAACAAACCCTGTACGTTCAGCTCAAGGCAGGAACGCAGCGTGTCCCATTTTCTTATCGCTGCGTGGAATTACATAAACGGCTGAAAGCCCAGGAAAAAGTGGGAAGGCATCCAGGTCACACCAGGACGCTGCTAGTTTGAGGCTAAGGTAGCTGAGCACCCCTCACCAGGTCCCTGCCTGTCCCAACACTGCTCTCCTCACCCTGCCAGTAGGACAAGCAGCAAGGTCCCACCTTCCTCCTCCTCCTGCCTGAACAAACAGAAGGAGGGCTGTGAGCCCCCGTCCTGAGCCTGCAGACCTCTACAGCTCCAGGAAAGGAGGTTGGAGTGAGGTGGGTGCTGGGCTCTTCTCCAAGGAACACAGGATAGGACAAGAGGAAACAGCCTGAAGTTGCACCAGGGGAGGTTCAGATTAGATAATGAGGAAGATTCCTTCACTGACAGAGTGGTGAAGCCCTGACAGAGGCTGCCTGGGGCAGTGGTGGAGTCTCCGTCCCTGGAGGGGTGCAAAAAGCATGTGCCTGTGGCACCTGGGGACATAGTTTAGCAGGCACAGTGGGGTTGGACTGATGGTTGGACTAGACGACCTTAGAGGGCTTTTCCAACCTTAATGATTCTGTGATTCTACAGGGTTTTGATGCACCCATGGGGTGCAGGGGATGGAAACTTCCTCACCTCCCTCCATCCCTGGCAAGGACACCCCACAGCCAGCACTGCCTCTGCTTCCCAGTGCCCAGGAAACGGGGACCTGGACCAAGCTACATGTCTGTGACGCATAGTGAAATAAAAACATCTCTATCAAGATAATTTGCTGTAATTATCGCAAATTGAAGCACGGAGGAAGGGAACACAGCGTCACGGCACAATCACATCAGCACACGGCAAAGCAGGAACAGTCACGCAAAGCACCAAACCCACCCCACTGCCATCCTGCCCAGCGAAGCACCGACACCGGCTCTGAGGAGGAGTTCCCAGCCCCAGTAAACACCAGTGCAGAGCTGCCAGCAGGATGCTGCTCCCCAGCCCAGGGAAGGGACCCATGAGGACCAGGATTGTCCTTCCCCTTTCTCCTGGAGGCCTGAGGGGAAGCTGAACAAAGCCAAAACAAGCAGAAACTCACATTCACCTCTTTCCTCACACACCCAGCAGCCTCTCTGCTCTGCACCAGTTGTTTGTCAGTAAGAGCAGACCTTATCTGAGCGGAGAAACCCTGCTTCCACACCACATCCACCCAGCTGGTTTCTTGATGCCACCAGGACAAGCACCACAATGGGATCATTCTCCACTTGTCCCCATGGCATGGCTGGGAAGAGAGAGGGCTGTCCAGGGTCCAGACCCCTCCTCCTTTTCCCGTTGAGTGAAGATGGTTCCAAGGAAGCCACTTTGCTGCAGCAGCAGCACAAGACTCACCAGCTCTGACAGTTACTGCTGTGGTTCCACTGGAGAAGAGCAGAGAAGCAGCAACATTTATTCCTGTTGCTGAAGATGAAGGATTCACTCATCCAGAAAGGTGAAACAGCCGTGAGCCGGTACCGGCCTGGAGGTCTGTGCTTGGAGAATGGCCAAGCACCACAGCACTGGGGATCCTTCCTTTAACTGAGCCTTTGTAGCAACCCAGCCAGGAATACAAACTGGATTTTGCTTTGCCAAGGCTGCTGAAACACTCTAGGGGTCAGGAAACACCCACAGGGAGACAGAATCTGCCCAAGGCTCCTCACTCGAGGACAAAGACCACAAGCAATTTGCAGAAGCAAACCCGCAACTGGCTCAGCAAAGTCCTGGGACTCCAACAGTCAACACATCAGGGTTTCCTACAGGCAGCGACTAAAGATCATGCATCCTCTTGGAAGCTGGAGAGATATTACTAAATGCTTGGGAGCTAGAGAGGGGGTAACTCTCAATGATTTGTTGCCCAGAGAAGTCGTGGCTGCCTCATCCTTCAAGGTGTTCAAGGCCAGGTTGGATGGGGCTTGGAGCAACCTGATCCAGTGGGAGGTGTCCCTGCCCATGGCAGGGGTTTGGAGCTGGATGGGCTTTAATGTCCCTTCCAACCACAACCATTCCATGGTTCTCTGATCCCAGCAGCAAGCCCAGCGTAGTCGTTACAAAGCTTGGCTGCAGGAGGTTGGGGGAGGATGGAGTCAAATCCTCGATGGTCCCCATGTGGGCATGGGAAAGTTTCCAGGTACATCGAATTTGGAAAGGGCAGAAAATCTTGAGCATGCTATGAAAGCCGGAATGCTGGGCTGACTCATCCCAGGCACAGGAACAGGAAGAAGCTGGCAATTTTTTCTCAAATCGTTCCTGCCATCCTTTCATGTTTATTTTCCTGGGCGTCTTTGTTCACTGTAGTTGAGTGCCTTGAATTCTGCCGAGTTCTGCCTTGCGCTATGAACTTGCTGTGTGCGGCAGAACAGGGTGAGCCGAGGTGAGACTCACAAGCTGGGGCTGCGCTGCTGCCGGAGGGCTCCAGGGCCCCCACATCCCAGCTAGGGAGGATCTTTCAACACCTCCATGGATGGGGCAGCCACCACTTCTCTGGGCAACCTTGGCCAGGACCTCCCCATTCTCACAGCAAAACATTTCTTCCTAAAATCTCACCTCCATCGCCCCTCTTTCAGCTCAAAACCACTCCTCCTTGTCATAGAATCATTGAATCACCAGGTTGGAAATGACCCATCAGATCATCGAGTCCAACCACTCCTATCAAACATTAAACAACGTCCCTCAGCAACTCGTCCACCCGTGCCTTAACCCCCTCCAGGGAAGGTGACTCAATCCCCTCCCTGGGCAGCCTCTGCCAGTGCCCGATGACCCTTTCTGTGAAAAATTTTTCCCTAATGTCCAGCCTAAACCTCCCCTGGTGGAGCTTGAGGCCATTCCCTCTAATCCTGTCCCCTGTCACTTGGGAGAAGAGCCCAGCTCCCTCCTCTCCACAACCTCCTCTCAGGTAGTTGGAGAGAGCAATGAGGTCTCCCCTCAGCCTCCTCTTCTCCAGGCTAAACACCCCCAGCTCTCTCAGCCGCTCCTCTTGTTCTCCTGCCCCCTCACCAGCTTCGTTGCTCTTCTCTGGACTCGCTCCAGAGCCTCAACATCCTTCTTGTGGGGAGGGGCCCAGAACTGAACACAGGATTCGAGGAGAGGTCTCACCAGTGCTGAGTACAGAGGGAGAAGAACCTCCCTGGACCTGCTGGTCACACCGTTTCTGATCCAAGCCAAGATGCCATTGGCCTTCTTGGCCACCTGGGCCACTGCTGGCTCACGTTCAGTCACTGTCAACCAACACCCCCAGGTCCTTCTCCTCCAGGCTGCTTTCCAGCCAGACTTCTCCTAGTCTGTAGCACTGCATAGGATTGCTGTCCTATCCCTGCACTCCCTGATCAAGGGAGTCTTTCCTGCAGGCAAAGACGCAATGCCTGCCAGGAGCCTGGGCTGGGGGTGACCCCAAGGTGGAAGGTTTGGGCTCAGCCCAGGTGCAAGGCTGGGAGCACAACCCAAGCCCTGGGCATGGTTTTTCTCCTCTACCCGGGACATCGGGTAGCGCTGCTGTCACACGCCAGCACGGCAGAGCGGGCTTGGCCCCCGGCACCACTGTGACCCACATTGCAGCCGCCGCAGGCTGCACAGCGCTCGCTCCCTCCCACACGAGGAAAGCTTAACAAACGCAGTTACTGGTTTACGATCCACATTCCTCACTGCTCTCGATGCACGCAGGGAAAATCCACAACCAAGGGTTCAATGAGGGGACACGCAGCACCCTAAGAGCAGCTTTTACTGAATCCTGTCTCTGGGAACAGACACAGCTCATTTCTGGGGGTATATGCACCCCAAACACACAAACCCCTGCAAGCCCAGCCCTCTTATTCCCCATCTCATGGTTTGTTTTGACTCTGGAAGCAACGCCAAGGCAATCTGTTGTGATGTGTATTTGTAGGGCACTGGCATGGAGCAGTTGCTATAGGAACAGCCTCACCGTAAGCTGGAAGGATTATTTTGGGAGCTGTGATGCTATTTAATCTCAGTAAAATGGATCAGCAGCTCGTGGCCGTAAGCCTCTTCGGGCTTGTTTCACAGCCCGGAGAGCAACATAAAACCTCAGTGCCTGGAGCGGCATCGCACGAGGAGGCCATGAAGGCAGAACCTCCCCGAAAACTTCCCTCAGCTAAACATTTCCCAGTGCTTGCAGTTTCTCCAGAGCTGGTGGAAAAGCTGCTGGCTGGAGGCACAAGGAAGGCTCTCCCCCATGCCAGCGATAGCACTGCAGCTCGTGGGCAAAGGCAGTGACCACATGCCTGCTTAGAGGCACCAACCCTGCTGCGGTGATCCCAGACAAAACTCCACGTCCTCACTCCTCACAGGTGTTCCCACAAGTAAAGACACCCACTCCCACCTCCTCTCTACTCACCCCCTCGTCACTCAGCTTCTCTGCTGACACCAGGGCTTTGATTCAGAAGCGCCGTCCCCATTTGGATTATCCGGATGGCAACGCTGCTCACCCGTCACTTCCCAACCAGAGCAATTTTCACGTTGGCTCAAGAAGACGCATCTGCTTTCATCACTTTTAATCGCTATGAATATTAAATGGCACCGGGGATCTATATTTAATAACCATGCCTAACTGCCAGAAGAGAGATGGATTTGTCCCAGCATCCACAGATGCAGGCGCAGGCGGGACTTTTGTGGTTATAAAGAATTAAGCTGGAAATTAATCACCAAAATAGCACAGAAATAATCATTCATAAACGATTCGGAATCAGGGTGAGCACTCAGCAATCGGCATCGACCTGGCAGGGCTCTTCCTTCTCCTTGCTAATGCCAACAGAAAGCTGTTTGAGCCTAAAAATAGGAAACAGCGGCTGCTGGGGACAAGCTGGGACATTTCTGAAGTCACAGGCAGTAGGAGCAGGTGGGGGGTGCTCCACAGGACACATCCAGAGCTCAAGGACCACTGTTCCTCACAAAATATCCCATCAGATGTGCCTGAAATACATAAGTACTGCAGAGAGAATGAGTCTTGCAGAAATTTAAGCCTAAGGATTTGAGTGATGTGATCCATAGTGGCCAAGAGCCAAGCAAAGGTGGGATGCAACCCCTCCCAAGGTGCCTTCAAGATCAAGATTACTCCAGGACTCTATGCCAATGGCAGCTTTGTCACTGATGGCCACTGCTTTTGGGTACCAATCAATATGACACTAACTTGTAATAACATAGGATATTCAACACAAACGTGGTTAAAATTAACTGGTAAAGGAAATGGGGTACAAAGGATTGAGATGAGATTTTAGGAAGAAATTTTTTGCTGTGAGGGTGAGGTAGTCCTGGCACACGTTGCCCAGAGCAGTGGTGGCTGCCCCACCCCTGGAGATGTTCGAGGCCAGGCTGGATGAGGCTTGGAGCAACCTGATCCAGTGGGAGGTGTCCCTGACCACAGCAAGGGATGGAACTGGATGGGCTTTGAGGTCTCTCCCAACCCAAACCATCCCAGAATTCCATGAAGATTTTTGGAGCCTTTGCCTGGACAACACAGAAGCCTCTTTCTACCAGCCCATGCTGAAACAACAAAGACAAACAACTTCTTCTGCTTTGAATTAAGAGATATGACCACTATCTCTTTGTTTCTATAACTGAGATTCTCCCAAGATGTTGGTGCAGCTGGAGCCAAGCCAGAGGAGCAGAGATTGCTTTCAAGGATGCTTTAACATGGCCTTACAGCACCCACATTTCTGGGTTTTCCTCAAACCCAGGAATCCGACTCCGGGGATAAGTTTTGCCCCTGCTTTCTGTTATCTGCTTCCCTTCCTGTGAAAAAGAAAGGAGGGTTGGAACTGGATGGGCTCTAAGGTCCCTTCTGACTCAAACCATCAGATGATTCTATGAAATCCATATTCAAATACCATCCTGAATGGGGAGTTGACACACCAGTCCACTTACGGACACGAAGGACTTTGTGTTTCTTGAAAGAAAAGCCCTGGGAAAGCACACGCTATTTTCACTTCAATGCCTGCAGCATCCCCCGTTCAACTATTGAATGTTTTATCGCTACAATTAGAGAATGATGATGTTCCTGATCAATAAACCCCAGCAGCAAACGCTGCGCTTGATCTAGATCACAGCCAGCCTCACCTTCCAGCCCATACGGGACTTTTTGGTCACTCCATTGCCTAAACAGCTCCAATAAGCTGATAAACGAGGCTGCAAAGATGTAGGATGCGTTTGAAAGAGGGGAAATTGAGATGAAATCTTAGGAAGAAATGTTTTGCTGCTCCTGCTGGCCACACCATGGCTGATTCAAGCCAGGATGCTGCTGTCCTCTTCTTTCACAAGCTTCTCAAAACTCTCAACAGAAGCCAGGAGGACTTTGCAAGGAGATTTCAATTTGTTGGCTTTTGTTTCCCCTCTGTCCTTTGACCACAATGTTCTGCTCTCCATTTCCACTGGAATAGGAGGTTTGGCAGCCACCAGGAGAACTGCAAAGCCAGACCTCCAACTGGCTACACCGAGTCCCAGGGCACAAAGAGCAGAGCTGGCAGGGAATGAAGAGGAGATAAAAGGAGCCCAGATGAGGCTTTGGCAAAAACACTGGAGAGCCAAAGTTATCCCTGCAGGATACGGCCAAGTGTCCCCTCCAGTCCGAACAGTTTGAATAGCAATGAAACAATTGGTACTGAAGGTGTGATTAGAGGGAAATAACCACTCATTAATGATAATTGTGGGCTGACGCTGCACATCTCATCAGAAAAGGCCTGATAAAAATAGAAGTTTTTTCATCCTAGAGCTGGGAACTGCAAGGACACATGAGCCACCAGCCTCCCCACACCAGCGCGGGGTGCCCCACACTGTCACACAGACACATGCTGCGCTGGTGCAGAGCTCGCCATGGACTGAGCCCCTTCATCAGGCCCTCCACTTCCCAGGGCATCCCTGATGGCTCCAAAGTCACACCAGGCTCCTGGAAGAAGCCTGAGGAGAACTTGGGGTTTGGTCCAAGCAGCACACGCAGAGACAACTGCCTGCCTGTTTGTCAGAGCTGCTGCAGCAGCAGAAGGGTTTCTGCCACCCAGGATCCTGTAATGCTCCTGCCTCCACTTCCCCAGGGATTCCAACTGCAGAGACAGTCCCTCCTACAGTCATGGAATCATGGAATGGTCTGCATTGGAAGGGACTTCAAAGCCCATCCACTTCCAACCTCCTGCCATGGGCAGGGACACCTCCCACAGCATCAGGCTGCTCTAAGCCCCATCCAGCCTGGCCTTGAACACCTGGAAGGATGACGCAGTCACCACTTCTCTGAGCAACCTGGGCCAGGGTCTCCCCACCCTCACAGGAAATAATTTCTTCCTAAGATCTCATCTCAGCCTCCCCATTTCAGCTGAAAACAGTTCCCCTCATCCTATCCCTGCACTCTCATTTTGGAGGTAATGAGTTCTCTCAGAGAAGAAACTCACAAGGTCACCAGTGAGGACATGGGGTGACCCTTCTTCTCCCACAGACAGCAAGACTGGTGCTCTGGCACGCACCTACTGAAAACCATCGGAGCCTCAGATGTGTGTGTCACCAAAAGTGCATTTTTAATGCTACTTAACCATTTCCCAGCCTCCAGTCCATCTACGATTTGAGCAGTGCAGGGAGGGAAGCACACTATGGGCTGGCTTCTCTTCCCGAAATCCACCAGGGAAGGGAGGCTGCGCTGCTGGTGGCACAGCCGAGACTCAGGAACTGGTGTTCAAGATGTGCACCAGTACACAAACTCCCATCCTTCCGAGGGTAACGTACCCGTGGTGTAACTAGGACTGCAGCCCAGCCTGCCCCAGGCATCCACAACCTTGCGGGAACCGGTGGAAGATGCACAAAGGATGCTCCTCCATTCCTATCAGTTCCCTCCCTCCTTGCTACCCTCAGTGACAAGAGCAAGATGACAAGGGACCGTGTTCCCAAGGAGGAGAGCAGCGACACAAACGGAGCAGGGAAGGGACTGCAAGGCTGCAATAGTATAATCCGTGTCAGAACCATCCCACATGCCCTCCCGCTAATGATCACCCTGATGTGCATTTAAATCCACCCTGGCTCAGCTTACTCGCACATAAGCGGATCAGGGAGGGTGTAAGTTACCTGTCTTCTCCTCCAGTTCCCCACAGGCCAGGACAAGCCAGAGGGAAGTGCAGGATGCTGCAGGACCTGAAATCTCCCAGCCCTTTGCTCCACTGCCAAGCGTGTAACTGCGTGCACCAGCATGAGAAGGGTGAGAGCAGGGCACACAGCCCCAGAAAGTGTCAACTTCCACCCCTTCCCAGCGCTTCTGCCTGTGGATTTATTATAGAATCATGGATTGGGTTGGAAGGGATCTCAAAGCCCAGCCACTCCCAGCCCCATTGCCATAGGCAGGGACACCTCCCACTGCATCAGGTTGCTCAAAGCCCCATCCAACCTGCCCTTGAACATCTCAAAGGACAAGGCAGCCACCACTTCTCTGGGCAACCTGGGTCAGGGCCTCCCCACCTTCATCATGAAGAATTTCTTCCTTATGTCTAGTTCAAATCTTTCCCCTCTTGATTTAAAGCCATTCCATGCCCTTGTAAAAAGCCCCTCCCCAGCTTTCCTTTAGCCCCGTTCAGTGCTGGAAGCTGCTCTAAGGTCTCCCCACAGCCTTCTCTTCTCCAGTCTGAACAACCCCAACTCTCTCAGCCTGTCCTCATAGCAGAGGTGCTCCAGCCCTCCGATAATCTTCGTGGCCTCCTCTGGACCTGCTCCAACAGATCCATGTGCTTATGCTGGGGATTTACATCTAACTCCTGCCACACTCGCACGAAGGCCAAGCCCCGGAGCACACATTCCCACTAACCTCCTCCCGAGCACCGGGCGGCTCCAGGGGACAGGACACGCTGGGCAAGGGTCTGAACTGGAAGGAAAGACAAAGCTCCAGTCAGTGCCTTTGTAGGGAAGGTTTACACATTGCAGGGAAGATTCTTCCAACAGAGCAAGGGAGAAGCTTCAGTAAAACACAGGATTTCACCTAAAAGTGAGAGACTTTAAGCGAGGCACAGAGCAAACCCACACCAAGACAAGCAAACACATCAGGGGTGTGGCACCGGGGGCTCCACTGTGGGCTGGAAGCCTTGGACACGCGTGGTGAGAGATACAACCTCAAATTAACTGGATGCACCTTTACAAACTAAGAACTGCTAACCAGGCTTCTGTAATTACCAGTAATCTCACATAGGGCAAAGCAGGATGAATGCCTGCACAACCAAATGTACATTGGACTGGACTATAAGGTCATTGATGAAGAGCTGCGGTTCATCAGCACCGTTGGAGCCTTCTGAATTCACCACAAACACCAAAGCCGCAGAGGCTGCACCCGACTCTGCCCAGCTTGCTGCTAAGCCAACAGCACTGTCCTGGTCCAACACTCACTCAGTTGCCTAAGGGGACACCTTTCCTGTCTCCTTTTCCATCTTTCCTTCCACTTGCTGGGCAGCAGGACCTCCCAAACGCCCCAGGGAGGCAACAAAGCACTGTTCACTGCGAGGAGGCAAAGGAGAAATCACTGAGGGGCCAACAGCCCCTTTTCTACAAATGCAAAGGTGATTGAATCAGTCCCACTCAGTGACAAATCCACCTATCTCAGCCAGGGCTGCATCAGACATTCGTCAAAGTTAAAGCACTGAGTGGTTTGGAAGGAACCACAAAGCCCATCCAGTTCCACCCCGCTGCCACAGGCTTCTTCTTAATATTAAAAGTGCACATAAAGAACAAACTGTCACAAAATTTAACATTCTTAGCAGCAGAAGTTCATCAACCTGAACCACAGGAGATCTACTATTATTTAAACATCTGAAGCAGGAGGAAGAGCACGCGCCGCACACTTTATAAACCTCAAATAAAACGGCGTAAGGATGCAGCACGTGATGCCTAAAGCCCCAGCTGCAGGCAAGACACCATGTGCCACAAAATGCCACGGAAAGACCCGCACGGTGTATTTTCTGTATTTCTCTGTCTCCCAGCACTCCTGCATGGGGTTAACCACCCCCCTTCCATCCCGGGAAGGCACCTCACTGGCTGGAGCAGCCCCTCCATTGCTCCCCAGGGCATCTGCACGATGGGGAAACCATGCGGGCTACCAAGGGAGAGCACACGCTGGATTGGATCCAGCCGGCAGCGATGGCAAGAGGAGGGGGACCTCTGCGAGGACACCAGGAAGGCACTAACCCTTGTGGAATTTATTCAGACAGCCGGCGTTGCAGAAGGAACGGATGGATCCCTTCTCCCAGCAGCCCCTACCCTTCATCCCCACAGCGGGCTCGCTCTTGCAGAGGCTACATGGCCGTGAGCTTTAGGATGGAGGAAAAAGAAAGAAAAAAAAAGAAAGAAAGAGAAACGAAAATGTCCTTATTGAGCAGCGGCCGCATCGCTGCCCTCCCAGCTCCACATCTTACAGCACAAATCCTCGGCACATGCTGCGAGCAGAGCACTACGGCAGGAACCATCAAACCACCCTCTTACCAGCATGCACCACGGAGCAACCCTTAACTCCATCTCTGCCAGAAACAGGCACTGTCCAGCCAAAAAAAGGGGGGGGAAAAGGCAACCTGGGGTCCCACCGAGGGGAGGTTTGGCTGGGGCTGCCCCAGAGCAATGCTGAGCGTGCGATCGGATACCTAGTCCCAAAACCAGAGGGATGTTGTTTAGGGGCCGGGGGAGAATGATATTGGGAAGCTTTGTGCCTTTAAATGCTGCTGGAGGTTATTTTTAGGACGCTTGCTTAAAATACATATCAGAACATTTTTATTTTTATCGGAAATTCCATTATACATTTTACTCCTGCAGCCAAATTTCACATCCCTGCTGCTCAAGAACAAAACCCCTAAGGTTTCACCACTGCATCCCCTCCTGCCCCTCCACTGAGGGATGATTGGATTTTCCCAGCCTTTAATATTTTCCCGTTCTCAGGGGAACGAGCAAACCTGGAGGAAAAATGCGGCATAAATCAGAATCCAGTGTAGGAGGAGCGGCTGCGGCCAAGGCGCTCCAGCAGGACACACAGCTGAACGCACCCTCACAGCTGGAAACCAGAGCCAGGGCCACCTTCAAGCACCTACACACACAGATAGTTTACACAGATCGTTATCACAGAATCACTTAGGTTGGAAAAGATCTTTAAGACCAGTGAGTACACCCTTAAACCTCACCCTGACAAGTCCATGATGAAACCATGTCCTGGAGTGCCATGCCTACACATCTTTTTAATCTCTCCAGAGATGGTGACTCCACCACTGCCCTGGGCAGCCTCTGCCAGGGCTTGACAACTCTTCCCACACAGAAATTTTTTTCCAATATCCAATCTAATTCCTGCTGCCCCCTACTCCCTTCCAAACCAGGGAGGGCCTGGACCTTTCCCAAGGTTGTGGGGGACGCAATGTGCTCAGCCTGGTGGTGCTGAGACCCCAGCAGATGTCCTCCTGCTTTGTCTTGGCAGAAGCAGCGCTCCATGCATCCCACCTCTCACCAATGGAGCCGGCTACAAGTTCCTACACGAAAAAGATTTTCCTGGAATATAAGCAAAGCAGAATACGAGTCTCATTAAACCCTCTGGAAGTTGATCTTCCCTTCTGAGCATGACAATTCTAACTTAAAGACTCCTAAACTCAATGGGAATTATAAATTTCCCAGGCTGGATGCAAAGAAATTCCCCGAAGGAGCATCTGTCAGCGTCAAAGCTGATTTCAGCACCAGGAGGAGATGAAGCGCTGCAAAAGCACAGACCACCGCAAGATGCCAGCACAGGCTGCTCGGCTGAGCTGCTTCCACCCTGGCATCTCGGTGTGGCAGAAGTTTTGGGGTCCCCACGGGCAGCGTGAGGAATGGCTGAGCCCCAGGAAAGAGCTGAAATGCTGGGAGAGGAGGAACAGCTCTTCCCAGTAGCCTCACCAGAGGAGCTGGCTTTCCTGCCCTGCTGGAGATGAATCCCTCAAGGTCTGGCTGCCAGACCCCACTCTTCTGGTCACCCCAAAAGGCCAGATGCAGAGTCAAACACCTCCCATGCCTCCAAGGTCTGTTTCTGCAGGGACATCTCTAAGCAAGAGCAGAGAACCTCACAGCAAATCCTGCCCTGTGCCACAGGAAAGCAGAGCTCCATGGATGGATCGTACCAGGAGAGGGCACGCTGATCCCACTGCATCAACTAGACGCAGAGCATGGAGCAAACCACCATCAACATACAACAGTGCCCTGAACCACAGCATCTCAGAGCTTCTGATCTGGAGAGCAACACGGTACTCGGGAACAAAGCCAGACAGGAACCCTCAGTGGGTGCTGGAGGAAACCAGGTACAAGTAAATGGTGTTTGCATGGAGCTTCTCATTCCCTGCAGACAATGGAAGACAAATCATATGGGTCTGCAGGGTCCTAACAGACAGCAGCGCACTCCAATTTCCCCTCATTCATCCCAAGAGATGTCAAGCACCCCATAGGTATGGGAAGCCACAGTCGGCTCTGCAGATGCCCTGACACCACAGGTTCTCCCCCTGCTGTGATCTCTCCAGGTCATTAAGCTCCAAATAACAAATCAAACCATCATATCCAGACTGAAAACACACACACTTCACAACAGCAACAGTCACAGAGGGACCCACCATGCCCTGCAAGGGCAGCAAGGATTATGTGAACCCCACCTCTACTCAGAGCCAGTTCTCCATGAATATGTGGATGGGAACAGAAGCTGCTGTGCTTCACTCAAAACAACGTGCCACACTCCAGAAGATTTCCTTCCCATCCTTCACCTCTCAGCGTGGAACAGCCCAGCCCCCAGAGACCATAGAATCACGGAATGGTTTGGGTTGGAAGGGACCTCAAAGCCCTTCCAGTTCCAAACCCCTGACATGAGCAGGGACACCTCCCACTGGATCAGGTTCATCAAAGCCCCGTCTAACCTGGCCTTGAACACCTCCAGGGATGGGGCAGCCACCACTGCTCTGGGCAACCTGGGCCACGGCCTCCCTACCCTCACAGCAAAACATTTCTGCCTAAGATCTCACCTCAGTCTCCCCTCTGTCAGTTCAAAACCATTCCCCATCCTCCTATCCCTGCACTCCCTGATCAAGAGCCCCTCCACAGCCTTCCTGGAGCCCCTTTCAGTACTGGAAGCTGCTCTAAGTTCTCCCCACAACCTTCTCTTCTCCAGGCTGAACAACTCCAACTCTCAGTTTGTCCTCATACAGGAGGTGCTCCAGCCCTCGGATCATCTCCGTGGCCTCCTCTGGACTCGGTCCAACAGCTCCATGTCCTTCCTGTGCTGAGGACTCCAGAACTGAGCACAGGGCTCCAGGTGGGGTCTCACGAAAGAGGAACTGAGGGGCAGAATCCCCTCCCTTACCCTGCTGGTCCTTCTTTTTTGATGCAGCCCAGGACATGATTGGCCCACGCTGCCAAAAGGCCTCAGGCTTTTTGAAGGGAGCAGCTTCCATGTAATGACTCATTTCTAATTAGTAAGAAGTGTTATTATATTCAGAGTTTCAAAATGATTTTCCTCCAACAGCTTTTTCTGTGCTGGTTAAAAAAATATCACTTGGGAGTTTGAAATGTCTAAAAATAACACCGAAACACACTGAACCGGTTACGTGAGCTGGAAATGCTCCCAACCGTATGAAAATCCCTGTTACATTATTGAAAGCCGTGTTAAAAAACTACGTACAGGTGAAACTTGTAGGTACAAGAATCCATTCGCAGCACGTAGTGAGAGTTTGAGGCCTGGGAACAGCAAGAGGAGCCGACCACAGGGCTCCTCCTTCCCCAGCACCCACATCTCCACACACCAGCATCCCCACGAGGCCCCAGAGGTCCAACAGTGGGGAGCAGAAAATCCTGCATGTGGCAAGATGCAAGATCTCAGCATCTCTAGATGCTGGCAGAGGCGCTGAGCCCAGCTTGGGGCTGCCCAGGGTACTCGATACCCACAGCACAAAGAGCATCACCCAGCAGTGAGGTAGGAAGAGACACAGCCAAGCCGGCTGCCTGTTCCCCTCCCAGAGCAGCTCAGATCCCTCTGTCACCACTCCCTGGTGTAACCCAGTCAGCACACGTTGCACCCAAATCCTGGGAAATCACAGGAGCAGCATGAGAGCAGCACAGGTCACACGTTGGGCTCTGACCAGGTGTCCTCACTGGGATCCCCCGTGCAGCCCAGCCACCCATCAATGGACTCCCCGCAGCCTTCAACAAGATTTATCAGCCATTTGCTTTGCTTCTCACTACAGACACAGGCTCTCCCCTCGTCTGTGTCAGCTCTGAATGAGTATGCAGCTCGTCCATCCCATCCGCAGTTCAGGATGTGATGCGCTCAGGGAGCTCCTGGTCCCAGTCCCATGTGGTTCCAGGTCCACAAAGGAGCTGCTGTGGGTCACAAACCCCAACCAGGCAGGCCGGGTGGTTCAAAAGCAACTTAAAACATGCCCAGGGCAGAGCATTAAACCCAGCAACCCCTGCTGGTGAGGGACCCTTGGCACTGACACCTCAACTCCAGTTGGAACCGTTACGAAATGACAAACCAAGCCAACATGAGCCAGCACAGCGGTGACAGATCATCCCTCCCGCTTCCGCCACTCATGTAGGAACATGGAGAGCCCAATTCTCAGCCTGTCCTCGTACGGGAAGTGCTCCAGCCCTCGGATCATCTCCGTGACCTCCTCTGGACTCACTCCAACAGCTCCGTGTTCCCCCACAATGGGCCAGAGGACTTGCCCCAACCGTCAGCGCTGCTCCTGCTGGGTTCCAGCCTTTATGTAGTAGCAGGTTCCGAGCTGGAGAGCAGCCGGAGACAGCTCCCAGCGTGTCCTCAGGTCTCTGCCTGGCAGCTCTTTACAGGGCTGAACACAGAGGCCACAACTCCTCCTCTTGAAACACAACAGGGAAAGGGACTGAACACACAGAGAAAGCAAACCTGCATCCACTGCCAACAGACAGGGACCTTCAGAAGCTGTTCCAAGACTCTGGCAAAGCATCCAAGTACCACTGGGCATTCTCCAAGCGAGATGATCAAACATGAGTGAGAATAAAACGCATGCACAACCTCCCACGTTTCACTGATGCTCGTTCTGCAGTCTCAACAAGCAACCTCGATAAATTCTTTTGTCAAAAATGTGGAGAAGTGATGAAATCAAATGGAAGCAACAAAAGCAAAGCCAGCAAACACCAGACAAAGGAAACATTGATTTACAGGCAGCTGAAAACTGTGAAATGGTGGCAACAGCCCTTACCCAGCCACACACATTCGCAGGCAGCAAACAGTGGTGTTTGTCCAGGGGGAGAAGTCAATAAAGAACAACACAAGGGAAGAGCGTGGATTTTAAAGAAACAGAGAGGGCACAGGAGAAACCAAATCTAGGTACACAGCACTTCTAGAAACAAGAACACATCTGTAGGAAATTTTGGAGTTCTGGAATCCTCAGCAGAGGGAGGACATGGAGCTGATGGAGCGAGTCCAGAAGAGGCCATGGAGATGATCCAAGCGCTGGAGCACCTCCCGTACAGGCTGGGAGAGTTTGGATTGTTCAGCCTGGAGAAGAGAAGAGGCTGCAGGGAGACCTTAAAGCAGCTTCCAGTACTGAAAGGGGCTCCAGGAAAGCTGGGGAGGGGCTCTTGATCAGCCACAGAGGGGAACATCAGTGAGTAGGGGAAGGCACTAAAAGAAGGGAATTGTTAGAAGGGGGAAATCCAAGCAAACAGCTCCATCCCAGCAGCACTGTTAATTGTATTTTCCATAGCAGCAGCTTGGGCACAGTTAGCAGCTGGCTATCCTGGGAAAACCCAGGCACCAAGGATCAAAAAGACAATGAGAAGAGCAAGGTAAGTGAGCACCAGCAGCCAGTACCTCTCCAGGCAGAGGGAAAACAGTCCAATGGGATGAAGAAACATCCCCCAAAATGATGGGAAAGGGGAGCACTTTGGTAAAGAGAGCTGGAAACAGCAAGGATTGTTACAGCAAGCAGTGAGCTGGCGTCGAGGGCACACAAACAACAGCAGGGATTGTCCAGTCTCGTCCCATCCAGAGCAGAAGCATGAGCCAAGACCACCTGGCCAGGAGCCGGCTGTGAGGGATGGGGGGAGCACAACAGGCTAATTCAGAGCAGGGCAGGGAAGGTCGCAGATGCCTTGCACCATCCCATTCTCAAGTCAAAATGCCTTTTGCAAACAAACCCCTTAGAGGGCAAAGGAAAAACAACCTGTACGGACACAACACTAGGCATGTGATTTTGATTCAAGCAAAATATTCAAACTTAACACACATTCATTCTTTACCTTCATTAAAAGATCTCTAATAGGGTCAAAACCACCACCAGCCAGGTGAACACTAAAGCGTAAAGCCATTCCCCCACCTCCTCAGCTCCACCTCCACTGCACAAGGGTTCAGCACCCATTTACAGTGTCTTATTCCCAGAAAAGCCTGGAAAAACAATGGATTTTGCCTCCATCAGCTCCTGGTCCAGCTCCCAGCACTCCCCTGCGAAGAGCTGAGGCAGCACAACAGTGAGGCAGCACAAGAGCGAGCATCCCCATGCTGTCCCTACCCTGGAAGCACAGCGCGAGCAGCTGATGCCAAAAAGTCAGCACATCCAGAGCCTTCAGAGAGGAAAGCTCGGTGTGTGCTATTTTTATGCACAGACACAAACCAAAATGAGCGCGGTGGCTCCGGAGGCAGCGTCACCAACACCTTCCTGCCGCCTCGGCTGCCTGCGCTGCTCCACACCCACGGCCCAGTGTTCAGAAAGGGGAAGGCGATGGCAGGTATCAGCCTCTCCCGCATTCAAGATCCTTTTCCATACACCCACTCAGCCAGAGGACTCGCTTCCCACTACGGAGTGAGTGAGAACAGGCCTTACGAGGAACACCTGAGAGAGCTGGGGGTGTTCAGCCTGGAGAAGAGGAGGCTGAGGGGAGACCTCATTGCTCTTTACAACTACCTGAAAGGAGGTTGTGGAGAGGAGGGAGCTGGGCTCTTCTCCCAAGGGACAGGGGACAGGACAAGAGGGAATGGCCTCAAGCTCCGCCAGGGGAGGTTCAGGCTGGACATTAGGAAAAAAATTTTCACAGGAAGGGTCATTGGGACCTGGCAGAGGCTGCCCAGGGAGGGGGTTGTGTCACCTTCCCTGGAGGTGTTTAAGGGACGGGTGGACAAGGTGCTGAGGGACATGGTTTAGTGATTGATAGGAATGGTTGGACTCGATGATCCGGTGGGTCTCTTCCAACCTGGTGATTCTACGATTCTATGATTCTATGATATCCGCAGGGCCGAGAGCTGTTGCACCCAGAGTGAGCTCCCTACAGCTGTGACCCAGCACAATGTCATGCTCTGCCAGACGGAATACGCTTGCCTAGAGAAGCTTCCACCTTCTCCTCAGCTGCTGTGCTCCCCATTATTAACATTCACGTACACCCCAGAGCTGCAGCATTAAGGGACAGAGGGCTTCACAATGCTCAATGTAATTAAATCCACAAACGCCAGTGTCCTGGAACACAGTGTACTTCAACGGTTATGGGAATTGCACTAATCAACTTCTGTATGACGTTGGGGGATGGCGAATTACACAAAGTCAGACTGTATCAGTCCAGGACTCAGGGTTTAGTCTCCTGCAAGCCAAACCGTTGGCATTCCGCTGCCCAGGGAGGTGGTTGAGTCCCCATCCCTGGAGGTGTTTAAAAGAGGGGTGCGTGAGGTGCTCAAAGACATGGTTTAGTGATTGATGGGAATGGTTTGACTTGATGATCCAGTGGGTCCTTTCCAACCTAGTGATTCTATGATTCCCTGCCTCACCTTCACACATCCCTCTGTAAAACAGATCCGGAGCAGTTTGTGAAGCTGGATTTGCATTTTAAGCAGAGCGTTACAAAACCAAGAGCTCGCTACATCTCGTCTCTTGTGCAAGGTCGGATTTCCAGCATTCCAGATAAGATCTCAAAGGGGTTTTATTTTAGGACAGAGGAGGCTGCAGTGTTTTAATACATTAATGGCTTTCATTTCCTGCAACTTGAAGACGTGCTTGTTTATTCAAGAAACCTAAATGTTAAGCCCACAAGAGTTACAAGCACTGAAATATTTCTGTTTGTTAAGTAAGGAACCAACCCATCACATACAGAGCAGCAAAATGACTCTTGGGAGGAGTCACAGAACAGGCACTGGGCTCTGACAGCTCCACACAAGCCAGTTATCTCAGACATAGAACAGCAAATACCACACCACAGCATCATGTTTGTATGGGGAAGAAAGGGAAACGCACAGAGACAGCTCAACGAAGTCTGGCTTTTACCACCTACCAAACCATCCTGAACCACAGGCGGGTAAGGAAGGCACAGCTCTGGCACTGTGTTCCCTGCAATGACTACCTGCTGAGCTCAGTGCCTCTTACAGCATTTCCCGTCCACACGAACCAACCCAAAGCCTCCAGCAGAAAGGAATATCCATCCTGCCTTCCAGAAGAAGCTTTGTAAGATCATCACTACCAGCTCTCTACAATTTACTGCCATTACAAGGAGCTTTAAAGACCTGCTCAGCACTGCACGACCAAGTGAGATGACAGCTGGTGCACACAGCGTTGTTTAAAAACCTTTGTGTCTCTCTGGAACCATCAGCTATTGCTAATTGCATATGAAATCATATCTGTCAGGGTTTCTGCACAGTTTAGCAAGCACAGAAGAGCAAGTCTACACACAGAGGGCTTATAAAGGATCCAGTTGCACGCTCACATGCTGAGCTGCACTCTACCTGACTGGTTGTTCCTCATGCGAATGGCTTTCGCCTTCGCCAGCTCCAGTGCCGTGACCCAGCGCTGCCTCTCCACTTCCGAGTTGGCCTTGAGGTGGTACGTCCTTCCCCCATTGGAGAGCACGATGTTACATGAATCCTCCGTGTCGATATGCGCGGTGGACAGGTTGATGGTCCCGCGACACGTGTGGGCCATTTCTGCCTGCGTCCTGCGTGGGAACAGAGGGAAAAGGAAGCATCAGACCCACCCTGTTCCCAAACAGTGCTGATGCACCCTCCCATGCACCCTCCCATGGAGACACCCCGAGCAGGCAGCAAGCCTGTCAAAGACAAAGTTGGATGAGCAACTTGAACAGAACAATAAGGACAGGGCTGCAGCATTTGGGTTGAGCTCATTCCTGGGTACAAACATCACCCCCAGCGTCTAGGCTGCTGGTTTTGCATCCTGCTGCACCGATCGCTTCTGCTTGCCCTAAAAATAACATTTCCAGCTGCACAGCCCTGACCTTTCTCATATCACTTGCACTGCTGCTTCCCTCCCTACTGTCCACCTCCAGGACCTGGGATGTTGTGGCTTTTCATATCTTGTCCCTTGCTGTGCTGAGACCTTGCACACAGAGCTCTCCGTTTGTAAAGCAAAGGAAAGCAGCACAGCTCCAAAACACCTTTACACCTGGCAAACCTGCTTCCCGCTGCCCTCCCAAAGAGCTTACCCTCCTTCCACCCTAGCTGGAGAACCCACTTCCACCAGCAGAACCCACCACTATCGCACTGCGGAGAGTCACATCGCCAGGCTCTGTGTCCCGGGGCCAAATCCCACCAAGCTGGGATGAGAGCAGAGCTCCTGCCTCACACTCAGTTCCACTGGCACAGCCAGGACACGGCACAGTGGGCTGCTCCAAAGCCACGGAACCCAGCATCCACAGTGCCTGCTGTGCTCTCCAGCATGGAAGTTTCCATGTCTTCACAGCCCTCTCTGTTCCCATCCCGCTGGATGGGTTCAAAAAGCGTGTGGCCGTGGCACTTGGGGACACGGTTCAGTAGGCACAGTGGGGTTGGGCTGACGGTTGCACTGGGTGAGCTGAGAGGACTTTTCCAACCTCAATGATTCTGTCGTTCTATTAATTTGGCTCCAAACGGAATCACACACTGATTTTCATCTCCAAAGTCACCCTCCTGGTGATGCAGCACACACTGACGTGTTCCCAGCAGGGATCACTGCCCACATTGAGAGAACACTAAAATGACTTTCTCCTCTGCACACAACAGAGGTCTCCAAGGTGACTCCACCGAAACAGTTTAAGTCACACTGAACAGCCCTGTTTTCCCACCCAGAAGAACTGTTTTGGTAGGGGTCTGTGTACTTTAAGCTGCCTTCTCATGCTGATCCACATGGGAAATCAATCCCCATCAGTCAGTCAGCCCCTACACCAGGCAAGCATTTAGAATCATAGAATCACAGAATTACCAGGTTGGAAAAGACCCATCGGATCATCGAGTCCAACCATTCCTATCAATCACTAAACCATGCCCCTCAGCACAAGCACCCTCCTCTGTCCACACACAAGGAAAGAAGAGGTGTCCTTCAGCAGCACTCGTGGTCGGACAGATCTGCATATTCACTGCTGCCAGCAGCTCAACCATTGCATAACGTGATCCAGGCAGATTTCCTGATTCTCGACTTTCTGCACTAATCTGAGCGCTGTGCATATGGGAGAGCACGTGGGCAGGCTGCAAAAAGCTGGAGGGAGGGGAAACGTGGACAGAGGCCACGCAGAGGCGGGTGCTGCTCAGTATGTGGGGGTTCTGTGCTGCCCCCTCAAAGCTCAACGATGAGATTCACCCACAGAGATCCAGAGTTAGAACAGTGCATGGGATGGGCAGAAGCTGGAGAGGGGCTTTTGATCAGGGAGTGCAGGGATAGGACAAGAGGGAATGATTTTGAGCTGGAAGAGGGGAGATTGAGATGAGATCTTAAGAAGAAATGTTTTCATGTGAGGGGAGGCCCTGGCCCAGGTTGCCCAGAGAAGTGGTGGCTGCCCCATCCCTGGAGGGGTTCAAGGCCGGGTTGGATGGGGCTTGGAGCAACTTGATCCAGTGGGAGGTCCCTGCTCCAGCTGCCAAACCAATTCCCAGTGCCCAGGTCCCAAACAGATTCTGTCCAAGCTCTCCAAAGATGCTGCTCTGAACGCAGTCACGTTCCCTCATTCCACCTGGACAGCTCGTGAGACACAGTAATGGAAACCTCAGATGGGCACCATGACTCAGGCACCCGACCCATAAGCACAGCACAGCTCTCCTGTCACAGCCATCTGCAGAGAGCCCAATTTTGTAAAACCCTTCAAAATCTGCTTTGTAAAATGCTATTTGCAGCATTTCTCCCCCTCTCTTTTTTTGGGTGGTTTGTTTTTTTTTTTTTGACTGGAAAAGCTGCTTCAGCTACTTTAATACCACAAATCCAAGCACAGAGCTTGATGGCCCCACCTTGAGCACTGAGTGCAGTTTTGGGCGCCACAGGATAAAAAGGATCTAAAGCTGCTGGAGAGCATCCAGAGGAGGGCATAGAGTTGAAAGGTTTAGAGAGGAAGCGTGTGAGGAGCAGCTGCATTTACTGGATCTGTTCAGCTTGGAGAAGATGAGACTGAGGGGAGACCTCATCGCGCTCTGCAGCTTCCTCACATGAGGAGGAGGAGGAGCAAGAGCAGGCACTGAGCTCTTCTCTCTGAACCCAAGAGAATGGCAGGAAGATGCCAGGGGAGGGTTAGGTTGGACAGTAGGAGCAGGTTCTTGCCCCAGAGGGTGATGGAGCACTGGAACAGCTCCCAGGGAAGCAGTCACAGTACCAAGCCTGACAATATTCCAGAATCCTTTGGCCAACACCCTCAGCCTCACGGTGTGAATGTTGGGGTTGTCCTGTGCAGGGACAGGAGTTGGACTCCGTGACACCTTATGGGTCCCTTCCAACCCAAGACATTACAATTCTATGAACTCTTCAGCATCAGTTACTTCAAAAGACCTTCAGTATTGAACTCCAAGCCTAAATTCTGCAGCTCACATTCTACAGCTGTAGTGCAATAAAAGAACAGCAAAACATGACATGAGGAACCGCTTCCAGGCCCTGAAGGAGCACTGGCGCTGCAGGAGGCTGCTCAGCACGCCAGCACTGTGCGAAGGAAGGATCTTACTATATATAAAACACAAACTCCTCTGCAAGAGCTCAGCAGACAGATTTGTCAACAGAGCAAGGACAAGATGGTGAAAAACTAGACAATATTGTTGTTCATCTGCTGGTTCCACAGTTCTGGTGACACCACAATAGCCAAAAGTTTCACTTCATAGTAAGATGTTGCTCCTATGGGTTTTGTAGCTGCCACTGCAGCGCTGCTGAAGCTCACAGGACGCAGCAAATGACACAGAGCCCCAGCTCACACTCCACTGCCCAGCACTGTTCACATAAAGAAAGGATGCACACCAGATGCTCATGGAATCCCTCTGCTCAGATCTCCTTTCCACTAGCGAGGCCCAACACCATCCCTGGGCAGCCTCGTCTCTACTAAATCATATCCCTGAGCACCTCACCTGCCCATCTTTTAAACACCTTCAGGGATGGGGACTCCACCATCTCCCTGGGCAGCCTCTGCCAGTGTCTAAGAACCCTTTCCGTGAAGAAATTTTTCCTAATTTCTAATATGAACCTGCCCTGGTGCAGTTTGAGGCCATTTCCTCTTGTCCTATCACTTGTTACTTGGGAGAAGAGCCCAGCACCCACCTTGCTGCACCCTCTTTTCAGGGAGTTGTAGGCAGTGACGAGGTCTCCCCTCAGCCTCCTTTTCTCCAGGCTAAACAACCCCAGTTCCCTCAGCTGCTCCTTGCAAGACTTGTTCTCCAGACCCTTCACCAGCTTCGTTGCTCTTCTCTGGACCCACTCCAGAACCTCCATAAACATTGGTCTGGAAAAGTCAAGACACCTCTGGTGTCAATCCAGCTCAAGGACCTGAATCACAACCCATAGTCCAAGGACCCAAGGGTGCTGCAGTGAGAAAATCACCACCAGCCATCCATGGAAACCCCCCTCTAGGCTGCCCTGGTCACCCCACCAAACTCATCAGCCCAGCCTCACCTGACGGTGCTCACACAGCACCTGTAAACATCGCTGGGCTTTATATCTATTCCTGTTTCCTCAGCATGATGAGGATAAACATTTCTATTCTGATTTATTGAGGTGAGAGCAAGGCAAGAGGAACCCATAGCGCAGCAGATGGGCTGCAAAGCAACACTTCCCGCAGGCACTTCCCAGCTACAGACAGGGAATCCTGCTCTGGCATATGCTCGGGGCTCCCCGGCAGCCCATTCCCTCCCACAGGGAAGGCACATCACTGGCATTGGCAATGCAGAAGCCATCCCGGTCCTGGAGAGACCAGAGGGTGTCTCTGCAGAGGGATGCGGGAGAGCATCACCCCCACAGAGCACGGCAGGCACAGATACCTTGCATATCGAGCTCCTACTTCCATACCCATATACCTTCACTGTGGGGGTACAAGTGAAAAAGGGCAGTTATTGCTGTAACCACCAGAAAAACACAAATCCACACTGAAAGATAGTTAGATGTGGGTTTTTTTCTGATGGAGAAATGACACATCACCAGAAACAGGTAGGAAACCCAACTGGAAATGGCTGCAAAGCATCCCTCGCTGAGTCTGCCAACTGTGACTATTCCTACTAATATAAAGAAACAATGCAGCCATTCAATACAGAAATCACGCAGACCTCTCGTGCTCAAGGTTGTACAAGATCATTTCATTTTGAAGATAATTTCATTCCCGTTAACTTTGCACACAATACAGAGCCCATTCCCTGGCAGCCAAAGTGCTCCTGTCTGACCCCTCTCATCCCTCCATACCCCATCACTTGAGGGACCAGCCCCAGCTCTGCCTTTGCTTTCTCTGCTCCACAGCAACCTGGAAATACTCAGAAGTTCAGACCAAACCCACTTTAACTCCCATACACCTGCAGGAGACAGAACTGGGAAGGCTCACTGACAGCAGCCTCGCTGCTCCTCATTCACCAACCTCTCCTAACCTGGAAATCAAGACCCGCTTTTCCTACTGCATCTTTCACTGATTGAGTTTAAACCAGCTTATTAAGTTAATTTTCCTATTACACCGGAAAATATCCCATCATTAACTGAGTTAAGCGCTCAGCAGCCACAAGGAAATATCTATAGGAGCTGCATAACTGGGAGCTGCCCTTCTGAGCAAGCTGCAGAGGAAAGAACCAAAACTAAGGAGAGGGAAACAAAATAAGCAGAACAGGGCGATGCAACAGATGGGAACAGTAAAAGAGGAGATTCTGAATGGATTCACTCTCTGCACGGCCCACAACAGGAGCAATGCACTGGCATACTTTCATCAGACCATTCTGTTACCGTGATGCAGAAGAATCACTACATTCCAGGGTAATTAGGAGGACCCTTTTCTTAATTAATTGAGGATGGAAATTTCTCCCAGGGCATTTTGTGGCATTATCAGGAGTGGGACAGCACAAGAGACAACATCGTCACCACCTCCTGTAACGCAGGACAGGCCCTTTGTGCCCATAAGCACAAGGCTCACACACGTGTCTCAACTCAGGTGATGCAAGCGTGAACACCAAACCTCTGGGGATCGTTGCTCTCCCCTGGTTCAAAGAAAAGGATTTTTACGATGACTCAATTCCAGAATCCAAACACCCTGGAGGAACCCGGCGCCTGGCTCAGGAGGCGTTCACAGCTTGCAACAAGCAGCGCTCGCGTCCAGCACGCCATGAGCTGGCTCAGCACGGCTCTCGCCAACCGCAACCTCCACGTGACAGTCAGCTCAGGGTTTTTTTTGCTTCCTCCTTTTCCCTTCACCAAACCAATGGAATCACAAACCAACCCAAACAATCACAGAGCAAGTGGACTGAGATTTCTGCAGAGAGACGTGATTTACTTCTATTTAAAGGGTGATTAATCTGTGACTTGGGATGGGCACGGATTAGTAGCCATCAGATTTAAGGGGAAAAGCCTGCAATCCAGGCTGCAATCCTTGCTGGCCACAGGGATGTCAGGCCCCCGCCACCTTCACAGGTCCCACCCAATCCATCCAGCAGCTTCCCAAGCTGGAACCAGCCACTACTTGGGATCCAGCATCAACAGAGCCACAGCCCACACTGCACAGCGTCCTGCAAGGGGTGAATCAGGCTCATGGAATGGCTTGGGTTGGAAGGGATCTCAAAGCCCACTCTTTTCCAAGTCCCTGCCATGGGCAGGGACACCTCCCACTGGATCAGGGTGCTCAAAGCCCCATCCAACCTGGCCTTGAACACCTCCAGGGATGGGGCAGCCACCACTGCTCTGGGCAACCTGGGCCAGGGCCTCCCCACTCTCACAGAAAAACACTTCTGCCTAACATCTCATCTCAGTCTCCCCTCTGTCAGCTCAAAACCGCTCGCCTCATCCTATCCCTGCCCTCCCTGATCAAGAGCCCCTCCCCAGCTTCCCTGAAGCCCCTTTCAGTATTGGAAGGTGCTCTGAGGTCTCCTCGCAGCCTTCTCTTTTCCAGGCTGAACAACTCCAACTTTCTCAGCCTGTCTCCATAAGGTAAGGGGCATCATTGCTGCAAGCCAGCCCTGCCAACAGATCAATGCAGCAAGAGCAGCAATGTGGATTTCCTGCTTCTCTCTCCAGTGCTTTGCCACTTCAGTGTGGCTGCAACACCGACCCCGATGTAGGGCCAGCTCTGCAAGGAGAAACCTAGAAGATCCTTTTTGGTTCTCCTCATTTCCAAATCGACCTTGGCTCTCCATGCTTCACAGAGAGAAAAGACAACATTCAAGGGAGTCCAGAGAAGGTAATTTGTCAGGAAGACATTCCCAGCCACGTGTCACAGCACAAGACACTGCACCATGCTCATCCCTGACACCGTGAGCCAGAAGTTCCAAGCAAAACCTCGCGAGCTCGTTTTGCCAACATCAGCACTGTCAGGTCAGAGCATCCCCAGTGTAACAGAGTCTGGAAACCCACTGCTGGCAAAGCACACAGGTTTAATAGGTGATCAGGTCAAGAAAACCAACAATGCTGCCAAGCTGAAATGTTTGAGAAGCCACCTAAGGCTTCCCCCCTGCTGCTTTTCTTTAATAAAAATGCAGTGGAGCTGCTGGCCAGAACACAGCTCGCTTGGCAACAGGTATCTCCTCCCAATACACAACATACCTGAGCACAGGGTCTGGTGTTCCCTGAGAAAACAGCGTGAAACGCATATAGAGACGCATACAGAGCTAGGAATGCCTTTAGTGCCAACATCAGAACCACACCAAAACACATAGAGGTGAGCTGGTTCCCTTCCCCCAAGGAGGAGAAGGAGGTTCTGCTTCACTGGGCTCCCCCAACACCATCTCCACCCCAAATTCTCCACAAGCAATCCGTTTCGAGGCATTTCACTCGGGATCAGCTTTAGAACACATTCCAGGCTCTCCCATATGCCCAGTGCAGGTTTTCTGCCATGAAACCACAGCAGAATAAAATCTGCAAGCCAACACACAGCAATCGGGTCTGGGAAAGGGATGGGTGCTGGGGTCAATGGAAAAACAAACCCATTTTACAAACACTCCTCCCACCACACCCTGCTATCTCCTCCCCACCTTGGGGAGGCTGCTGGTGGCCCCAGCTGATAAGGAGACCAGCACTGCAAACACAGGCACCCAGGAAGAGCTCCTGGAGCTGAGGTTTGTGTGAGCAGTTTCACTGCTTCTCGGAATTCCATGGGGAAGGAGACACTCTCCACACTGGTGGGACACCTACAACTGCAGCTTTTCTCCAACCTCCCAAAAAAGGGGTTTTCACTCCTCCTCTTCCAACAAAAGCAGAATTAAAGGAGTTCAGTGCAGGGACAGCAAAGCAAAGCGTGTCTGCTTGGGAAAACACCCTAGTGAGGCTAGAAGGGTCCCCACAGGAGCATCCCAGAGCACCAAGATCACCTGCACTCTGAAAGCACCACATTCCCTCCCATGTAGGCTCCTCTCCAACTTGCTGCATGATGTAGTTCACAAGGATAAAAGCTTGGCTCAGGGTATGTACTGGTAGCCACAAACATGAACAAGAAAGGGACAAATTCCAGAAGTTCCAGCAACCTACTGTGGGTAGAGACACCTCCCACTGGATTAGGAGCTCCAAGCCCCATCCAACTTAGCCTTGAACACCTCCAGGGATGGGGAACCCACCACTGCTCTGGGCAACCTGGGCCAGGGCCTCCCCACCCTCACAGCAAAACATTTCTGCCTAACATCTCATCTCAATCTCCTCTCTTCCAGCTCAAAATCATTCCCCCTTATCCTATCCCTGCACTCCCTGATCAAGAGCCCCTCCCCAGCTTTCCTGGAGCCCCTTTCGGTGCTGGAAGCTGCTCTAAGGTCTCCCTGCAGCCTCTTCTTCTCCAGACTGAGCAACCCCAATGGTCCCTCAAGGACACAATCCTGAGGAGTGCAGGGGTCACAGCTACCGAGCCAACAGCAGTTTTTTCCATAAGAACTGATGAAACAGAGGGGAAAATGCAGGCATGAACTTAAAGCATGTCTGCAATGTGTCTGGGGCAGTGTGACAGTGCAAGATCTTTCCCATTCCTTTCGACACTCCCCAAAAAAATAAAATACTTGTCTTCTGCACTGAAAAGCCAGCTGCCACCAAGAGCATTTTTTAAAAGAGAAATTGCGAGTTAACTGCTTACTGGCCAGTGATTCAGGCCAGTGCATCTCTTGGACGAAGTCCTGTAGATGCCTAAGTGACCTTGGCCAACCTCTTCAGGGCAGGGCTGACATGTCAGCTGCTTCACCTGCAAAGTCAAGAGCTCACAGCCTCATAGCATCAGCGACTGATGCTCTGCTGAACATGAACATCAGAACATTGTCATTGCCATCACCCTGCCCAGATGAACGCTGCTCGTCAGGGTCAGTCAGGCCAATCAAGGATGAGACACACATAAAACTTAAAATGAATTGTATTTAGGGGGTTTGTGTATATGAGGTCCAACCCAAAAAAAGCGAGACCAACCCTACAGCTCAGGAACCTCTGTTATTGACCGAGTCTGACGGTGAAGAGATCCCAAAGATCCAGGCGGTGCTCACAGGGACCCAGTTTGTGTGGATAGAAGATGTGAAAGCAAAACCGATGGGAAACCTCAACAACCTTTCAGAAAACAGGCTGCGGAACGGCTTTGAGCGTTGGCAGCACCACGTGCAACCGTGTGTCAGCTCAGAAGGGAGCTGTTGTGAAAGTGCTAGGAGTAGGTTTTCTTAATTCATTAAATAAAAGGAGTTACAGGAACAGTCTTGGGGTTTTTTTGTGGCAGAGCTCCTATATACTCTATCATATATGCTGTTTTATCAGTAATATATTGAATTAATATATATAATTCATATTGTATACTATAATTTGTCACAAAACTCACGAACAACAAGCCAGCACAGGCAAGACTGTTCCTATATTGCCTTTCATGAAGTGAATCCCAGCACAGCAGCCGGGCTACTCCCAGGCTGAGGACACCACAAAATACACAACCATACAGCACACAGATAGGTGCTTCCAAAAACGTATCTTGGGGATGCGAGTCCTGCCAACGTTCTCCATCAGGATCAGTGTTCAGGGCTCTATATTTCCTACCATTCCTATGGATACTGACCATGGCTTGCCAGGAACAGAAGAGTTACAGGCAGGGCCATCCACAAGGGCTGCTCTGGCTGCTCACGCCTGGACAAGGAGCAGTTACAGCTTTAAGCGAGTTTCCCAATGCCTCAACCCAGACTCTTGGTGTTATTTTAGTGCACTGCGTTGCAAGAAAACTGACGTGGCGCAATAAGATGCTTGGAGTTTTTGAATGCAGAAATATTGGAGGTGCTTCAGCACAGTCCAAAGTCTACCCTCCTTTCTCCCTGCTCTGCTGGCAGCAGCACAGCCTCGGCACAGCCACCCAAAACACCTTCCTAAGAAGAATCATCTGCCAGCCCATCCCTCTCCTCGTAGGCAGGGTTCAGTCTTGGGTTCAGTCTGGGGCCCCTCACTCCAAGAAGGATATTGAGGCATTGAAGCACGTCTGGAGAAGGGAACGGAGCTGGGAAGGGGCTGGAGAACAAGCTTTATGAGAGGCGGCTGAGGAACCTGGGGCTGTTTAGCCTGGAGAAGAGGAGGCTGAGGGGAGACCTCATCACTCTCTGCAGCTCCTGGAAAAGGAGGTTGTGGTGAGGTGGGTGTTGGGCTCTGTTCCCAGCTGACAGGCGATGGGATGAGAGAAAATGCCCTCAAGTTGCACCAGGGGAGGGTTAGATTGGATAGCAGGAAATATTTCTTCAAGGAAAGGGTTCTAAGGCACTGGCAGAGGCTGCCCAGGAAGGTGGTGGAGTAGATGCTGTAACAGGGAATAGAGGGCAGGCCACTGCAGGAAGCCTTCCCTTGGTCTCATATCAGCACATTAATGAGCACGTATGCAGGAAAAAAGCAGTAAAACACTTTTTTGTGAATAAGCAAGCTAGATCACATCGTCTTCATGCTTAGTTGTAAGACTAAGCTAAACTGTTCAACTACAACACTTGCACACAGGAGCAGATCCCTTCTGTAGAGACCTGGCACAGCAGAAACACCACTTGAGGTTATGTTAAAGAGATAAAAGGTGCCTCCACTCATTTCAATCACTGAATCAGACAGTGATTTTAAGCCTTTCTGCAGGGTTTCCATCCCCAGGCTACAAACTGACCCTCAAGACACCACACCACGCTGCCATGATGCTGTCTTTGGCTTCATCCAGTGCAAAACCTCTCTACGCTTTCTCTGATGAGCACTTAACGCAAGAACCTTTAGGGTGAAGGCAGTTTTGCAAGGCCAAGCAAAGCCCACTACCCTGAAAGCCCATCACATCTCAACTGGCTGGTCCCACAGCAGCTGTAGGTCCTGCTTTCCTGCTGTTCTCCTTCCATCTGATGAAGATAAGCTCAGTAGGAGGGGAAAAGGCAAGCTGAGCATCAATAATTCACCTGCGACTCTTGCCTGGCCTCCAAAGCTCCTCCAGTTTCACCTTGGAAAGCCAAGAGGGTTTTTTGATGCAAGACTTAATGCACTGCAGCACATTTCATCACCAATGCAACAGCAGGAGGAGGCACGAGCTCACCTAACAACCTTTCTCCATCTAGTCTTCCACACAACATCAGCTCCAGCTTCCAGGATGATGTAGGACCTGGAGCCACGTACACCCTCTGCCAACTAAAGCACAAGGAATTGATCCCAGGTCTGAGCAGCACAACACTGATCAATAAAACCTTATCCCATAGCCCTGTCAGAGCAGGGAATATCTCTAAAGGCATTCCTGCTGGCAAACACACACTCCTTATGGGTTACCAGCACTTAGTTAGCTGTATGTAATGGTTATGGTTGGACTCGATCTCAGAGCTCTTTTCCAATCTGGTGATTCTAGGACTCTACGTAGAGTCAGCAGTGCAGGTAAACCAGCAGGTCCCTAAATAAACCACAACTTGTAAATTAAAAACACACCCCATGGTGACAGTGAAGTTCACTTCAGGACACAGGGGACAAAGGACTTTGCCTTTACAAGGCAAATGAAAAAACAGCAAAATGTTTCAAGAACAGTGTTTTAAATACAAGACAAACACAGCTTCTTCCGTACCTGTGGTGATGCCCTGCTCCAGGGAACGGTAACGCCAGCTTGCTATTAGCATTTAAGCCAGTTTCTCTAAAAATCCTCATTCCTAAAACTACAGGAATTGCAAACCTTCATCATGGAAACCCCTCAGACCAAGTTCACATCATCATCATCATCGCCAAACCACATTGACGGTAACGCAGCTCCCAGTCCCATTCACAGAATCATAGAATCACCAGGTTGGAAGAGACCCACCGGATTCCAACCATCGCATCTTACCCTGAGACACTCAGGGAGCAGCACAGTTGCTGCGCTGCAGAAGAAAGCTCTGGTGCTGTGCTCCCAGCGCTGTGCTACAAACACGTCACTGTCTCCCTGCAGCATCCAAAGGGTTTTTTTTCCCTAAAGCTCCCAGGGCCCCGTCCACACTGAGGGCAGAATTTGACCCTCACAGCCATTAAGCCTCTTACAGGCTCCGTGCACTGAAAATCAAATGTGAAAGTCCTGATGGAATCAGCCTCTTTCCCAGGGCACGTGCTTCATGCTGTCTCTATGGCAGGGATGACAAGTAATATATTAACCTGCAACGTCCCCAGAATGGGGAATATTAGATACGAGCAGCCAGAGGATATTTCATTGCTGTGCTGTAAAAGCAGCATAGGGGTTCAGATGTGGAGCAGAATTCACTCCAACCCTGTAACTGCAGCCCTGATCTGTGCTGTGACACGGTGCTGCATCCTCTAAAGGCATTCAGGGACAACTCAAGGCTGTAAGGAGGAAAAAATTTGGCTGATTACAAGGCAACACAGGACAACCTGCTAGACCTCAGCGAGACAACCTCCAGACTTAAAACTCAGCTTCCAAGGAGCTGGTATCCATATGTTTTCCACTCCGAACAGAAGTCTTTACTGCTTTTCCCATGGAGTGGAAGAAAGGGACCAGAGAGGCTGAGGTAGATCCCTCATCCAGTGGAAGGTGACCTACAGAAAAGCAGGCTCCATGGAAAACAGTTCAAGGGCAGCGCCACAGTTGGGAAGGCTTGGAAGAGGTTTGGTTTGGGAACCATCACTTCATTTCACAGAGAAAGAGACACTCAAAGTCGTGAAGGCTCACAGAACCGGCAAATTAGCTGGGATGGGTATTTTCTGCTGGGACAAACATGAATTCCATGTGCAGACGAGCGACAGACAGAGCACCAAGGCAGCAGGGAAGCGCCCGTCACCACAGTGCTGAGAACACAGCTGCTCTCACAGCCCAAACACCACAGGGAGCATCTCTGAAGGTTGAAGCCAGTCATGGGAACACATTCTCCAGCAGCAGGAGGCCAAGTGCCTTCCCAAGGCAGCTTTGCTGCCCATCTGGGGTTACAACAAGCCCCTGTTATCGTGTCTGACAGCGATGCCAAGGGGAGAAGCACTTTGCTGCTCTCTGAATGACCCCGCGGCCACAGTACTTAGGTATCCACACTGATCAGCAAGGCTCGAGTAAGATGATCTTATGCACCAAGCAGTGATGTGGGGCCAACGACGATGTTTCCCTGCTCCATCTCTGATACAGTGCTTTGCAGGAACCTGCTCTGGCTACAAACAGCAGGGTAACAATCCCTGCTTTCTGTTAAAGAAAGAGGAGAGAACGGCACAGACTCCCACCTCACCATATCCACCTCCACATGCGGCACAGAAGCGGCTTTGAACGGCCGCATGTGCCCAGAAAGCGCTCATCACCCAGAAAGATTGGGGGAATTAGAACTATTTTTAGGGACTGAAAGCCCTCCCCCATGAGTCACAGCAGGGATGTATGTCCCAAAGCAGAAAGAGCTAAAAGAGTGAAGAGAAATCAAACCAGGAACGCTGACAGAGATGCAGTTCAGCCCAAGCAGGTGTGGAGGGAAGGGATGCTGGATGTAGGTGAACACACACAACAACACATGAAAGCCAGTCAGCACCACTGACCCTGCCAAAGGTTCCTCATTGCCCATGTAAGCACTGCCAACAGGACAAACCCAGAGCCCAGCAGCGCCGTACGGCTCTGAGCAACATCCCCCAGTGGGACAGCAGCAGCCACATCCCAAGCCCGTGCTCCCAGGATGCTCAGAGGTGAAGTGAATTGAAGGAGCGCCTGGGATGGGATCAAGGAGCAGATCTGTCCTGCTTTTCTCCCGGGGAATCGTGCCACAGTGCCAGAGTTTCAATTGGCATCTCTAATTCCAAAGCTGACTGGCCCTGGCCCGAAGGCTCCGCGCTGGCACCCGGCGCAGCCTCTGAGTCAGCAATTGCTGACCCGACAGCAGCAGCACATCCAGCACATCCAGCTTCCTCGTCCTCCGGCTTTAACTCTCCCTGCCCGCCCTTGTCAGACAGAGAAATATTGAGTAATTAATTATTAAACAAGCTTTTCGATGGAAACCAAACAAAGGCTGATATAAAATACAGCACGATCCCTGCCAAAGTGCCATAGGAACAATTAAAATAATTGAACGGCATAATGAGGGCCTGAAGGGAAATTTAACCCCTCTGACTGGATCAGGTTTTGGAGCACTATCCTGTTCAGGGGGCAGCCTGGAGAAGAGAAGGCACTGAGGAGATCTTATAGCAACCTTCCAATACTTGAAGGGGGCCTAGAAGAAAGCTGGGGAGGGACTGTTCACAAAGGCTGGTAGTGACAGGATGAGGAGCAATGGGTATAAACTGGAGAGGGGCAGATTTAGACTAGATATAAGGAAGAATTTCTTCACCATAAGAGTGGTGAGGCACTGGAACAGGTTGCCCAGGGAAGCTGTGGCTGTCCATCCCTGGAGGTGTTCAAGGTTGGATGGGGCCTTGGGCAGCCTGATCTAGTGGGATGTCCCTGCCCATTGCAAGGGAGTTGGAACTAGATGATCTTTAAGGTCCCTTCCAACCCAAGCTATTTTATAATTCTATGACAAGGCTCGGGGATCCACAACCCTGTGAGCTGCTGGCCACCAGATTGCAGGAGGGCAATTCACATTTCAGGGTGATGACCTGGGTTGTTGGCCATCAGCACAAGATCCAAAGAGACCTGCAAGAAGCAGAGGGCTCCAACATCACTGCATATTGTTCCCCAGCTGCAACACAGTTTTTAGGCGAGCACAAAACAATATAGAACAATGCAACCCAACAGCCTGGCCTGCTGCAACGTGAAAACCAACTGAGATAATTGAAGTCCAAGTTGTTTGGGAGGGAGTTACTGTGCCTTGAACAACACAGGTCACACTGATTGGGAACTCTTCTTGGGAAGGGAAGCAGGCAGGCCAGAAGGGATACTGCAAGGAAAACCACAGCAGGTTTCTCACATTGCTTCTGACAAGGGAGATCAGCTCCTCCTCCACTGACTCAGCACGGGCATCATAGACCATGAAGCACAAACTTAAACCTGTGCTGGAGCCGAAGAGATCAGGATTGAATACGTTACCCTGGGAAACGACAGAGTGAGGAGCTACGGCCACAAGGCAGGCAATGCCTGTCACCTCTGCACACTTGGGTGAGAAGAAATGACTCTCTGCTACTCCAGCCTGCCTGGCAGCACTGCCAAAGGACCACCCCAACAAACCACCCTCCCGAAGGATCACAGCTCCTCAGCAAAGCCATCACAAAGCAGCCGCCAGCCCACACAAGCCCTCAGCTGCAAAAAGGCAGAGCTGAGCAGCAGCTACTAGCAACGCGTGGGAGCAGCGCAGGACCCAAGCAGCACAGGACTGGAGCAGTGACCCAGGAAGGCTACAGCAAAGGCACAACTGCACCCTCGTGTTCTCCATCGAGAAAAGCTGGAACAACAGAGCCCAGAAATGAGTGATAGGCATTTACTCTCCCATTAGCATCCCAGCAGTCAAATCCACAAATGTGCTTCACATCCACAAATAGCTCCAGGGACTAAAACTGCAGTGCAAGTGACACCACCTCAAAGTTCATGGTGCAATCAACCTTGAAACAGCGATACCGGCTGTAATCCAGACAGTTCACAGCTCTTGTTGGCTGTTTGCAACCAGCAAACAGAGCCTGGCACGATGTTACAACCGAAGGCACAGACGTAGAGGCTTTATACAATGCCAACAATCAGGCCGTGATGACAACAGCCTCAAGGAGCACGATCTGCATCTCACGCTCTCCCACAGCATCAGTGGAAGTCGCTGTGTGAAGCCACGCAAGCCTGACTCCCCCAGAGCAGCGCTGAGCCGGGAGCAGAGCAATCGAGCCTGGCACAAGCAGCCTGGCAACCAGCATCGCTCGTCTCACGCCACGGCAGCGCCAAGTGCTGCTCTGACGTGCTGAATCCTGCACGAGCACCGCGTCCCCAGCCACAAAGCACAGAGGAGCTTCCTCCAAACCAGGCAAATGCTGAGCAGTGATCAACGGCAAAGCGCCACATAGACACATGTGAAAAGAAGATGACTGGGAACAGGAATTATTAAAGCACTGTTTAAAAACAAGCGGCTCAAAGCCTCCGTGCAGCTGCAGGGCTGTCCTTGGAGCCCACACGCTCCTGCACCCCAGGAACGACAGGCAGGGGCATTCGGGTACTCCTGTGTCTGCAGATGGACAGCCTGTTACACAAACCGTTCCAAGAGTCTCCCTCTCCTCATTTCACTGTGTACCAGCTAAATACAAGGAACCATTAGGTGGCCTGGAGGGGCTGTGTAATCTCAAACCTTCAGAGACATTCAAACCTCAGCAGCTCACAGTCCTCAGCAAAGTCACAGGCTGGCCCCACATCCAGTGGACACTGGATCCAAGACTTCCAAAGTCCCTCCTGGAAGCCCTCAGCTCAGTTCTGGTACCAGGAGTGGTTCTAAGCTCCTGCCTGCACTCACCCTCTGCAGTTTCAGCCGCAGTCTCAGTAAACAATGCAGGAAAAACCCCTCTGGGTTGCACTCAAGATCTTGCAAGGCTAACCAGGAGTTAACCACTGGATAAACAAAGCTGGTGAGGAATGCTGCTCTGGGAGATGCAGCTTTTCCAGGGAATGGAGCTGCAGAATAACACAGACAAGGCAGCTGAACTCACTCCATCACTCCTCCAGGAGCAGATGCAGCGAGGGGAGCCAAGACTGCTTTCTGGCAAGAAGATTCCTACTTCACAATGACCAAATCTCACACAGCATGGAGTTTTCTCTCCTTCTCCCTTTGGCACTGCTGTAGCCATGACGTCCTGTGACCACAGAAAGGGCTGCTGAAGGAACCTGTCCCACAAGGAACAGGCTACGGACCAAACCCCAAGAGGAGACAATGCCAAACTCCAGCTCTTCCAAACAGCAGAAGGCTGCTTAGAGAAGGCATCACTCATCTAGAGCGCGGATCACAAGACCCAACGCCAGTCTTTGATTAATACTCACCTAAAGATCCTCTCTAATCTCCTTGAAAACACTTATCTGCTCAAGGTGATTGGATTCTCCCATACAGGCACGCTAATTACGGATAACGATAAATCTGTAGGTGGCAGCTTGCCAGAGCAGTTTAGGAGGAGAGCTGTGATCTTAGCGAGTCAGGCAGACCAGTTGTGACCCACCTGAACTGCACTCCGACCCCAGCACCACGTCTGCGCTGCAGATTCCCACAGCCACAAGGCAGCCACAAAATGTAGCCAAAAAAATAACCTGAAAAGAAGAATTGAGGGCAATCAAGTTGGTACAACTACCTTGTTGTGGGGCTTCTGGAGTTCCCAAACCCACTCACTCCAGTAGGCACTACAGAAAAAGTCACCAAGAATTACTCAGCCATTATCATTTTCCACAGGTTCAGAGTACGGAATGGGGAACAAAAGAACATGACCCGCAGGGAAGTTTTGCTGACAGGAAGGCTTGATGTCTTCACAGATTTCACAACAACACAGGAGGCCTCAAATACTCCATTTGGAAAGAAAAAACTGTGTTCAGTTCTGCAGCCCTCAGCACAGGAGGGATATGGAGCTGTTGGAGCAAGCCCACAGGTCACGGAGATGATCCGAGGGCTGGAGCACCTCCTGTACAAGAGCAGGCGGGGAGAGCTGGGGTTGCTCAGCCTGGAGAAGAGAAGGCTCCAGAGAGACCTTAGAGCAGGTTCCAGCACTGAAAGGGGCTCCAGGAAAGCTGGGGAGCGGCTCTTGATCCGGGAGTACACAGATAGGATAAGGGGTAATGGTTTTCAGCTGAAAAAAGGGAGATTGAGATGAGATATTAGGCAGAAATGTTTTGCTGTGAGGGTGGGGAGGCCCTGGCCCTGGTTGCCCAGAGCAGTGGTGGCTGCCCCCTCCCTGGAGGTGTTCAAGGCCAGGTTGGATGGGGCTTGGAGCAACCTAATCCAGTGGGAGGTGTCCCTGCCCATAGCAGGAGGTGGAACTGGATGGGCTTCGAGGTCCCTTCCAACCCAAACCATCCCATGATTCTGTGATTCGCAAAGCCTTTAGCAGCAAGGGCAGAATAGGAAAATTCTGCCATGCATCTTTGGAGCTGGGATGATCTCACAGACCCAGCAGAAAGCGAGACACGTGGCTCAGAACCACACGAGACCTTTGTGCGAGTTACCTCCCAAATCCCCTGCCTGAAGTCGAAGAAGCAGAAGTCCCCTTATTGCTCAGCAGCATCCTCAGTCAGAGGAGGTCACTGAAATGCACTGCCTGGTTCCTGGAGCTCCTTTGCCCCTGCTCTCGGTGAGAAGCCGCACTACAACAAAACACACATCTACCCAAGCCTAAGAGGAGCACCCTGCGACCAGCAGCTCGAGGTGGCACCTCAAGAGTCAGCACTGAAGACACCATGGAGGCGTTTTGCCATTTAAGAAAAGCTTTCCCACACCCTCTGTGCTATATTTTTGTCCTCCCAGCTCCCAAACAAACTAATTTGATTCTCATCAACCCCAGTGATGAAAAGACAACACAAGAACCTCCAACATCACTTTTCCAAGCCGCTGCTGCAGGTCTGCACTGGTGAGAGCCCCATCAAATATCTCAGCCTCAGCTCCTTCCCACGCTGCTCCGAATCATTTCCTTGGGTGTTTCTGTTTGTTGTTTCAGCCTAAACCAGATCAAATGGTCTTAAAATAAACCTCCTTGTTCCAATCTAAAAGAAGTGAAGAAAACCACTTGTTTGCTCACGACAAACTTGGCACCGATGCAGAACAAATACTCTGACGTGGTTACAAGCATTAAACCCCAACAGCCTTTTCACAGCCCTGCCGGTCCTGCTCCAGACGGGAGCCAGGAAGGATTAGAAGGCAATGAGCTGGGTCACAGTGAGGTAACGGCGTTCTCCTGGCTGGAGTTTGGGGTTAAACAACTCCAAGTAGACAACTGCACCACCGAGCATCTAACCCACTACCTGTGCCAGGCAGAAAACCAGCTTTCACCTGGGCTTCCCTGTGAATTCCTTCTCCTGGGCTTGGAACACTGAGGATGGATACTCTCACGAAGCTCTAACCACCTTCAACACGCCAGATCGCTTCCACATTCCAAAATACAATCAACATACGCTCCACAACGCTGAAGGTGACAGAGCACTTGTCTTCCAAGTGGCTGGAATAACCACGATCCTTCCTGAAGGATGGAAACACCAAAACCCTCCAACACGTTGGTGTTTCACCACCTGGCTGACACGAGGAACGCAAGAGGATCCATGGAGACAATGTTGGCTTGGATCAAGCCCCTAGTCTGTGGTCCCACACCCTCCTCCCTGAGCCTGCATCCCGGGATGCCAGCCCTGTGCCAGGCAGCACCGGGAGCTCCGAGCCACGGCTGAGGAACAGGAGTGCCTGCATCCCGGGATACCAGCCCCATGCCACGGCTGAGGAACGGGAGTGCCTGCATCCCGGGATGCCAGCCCCGTGCCACGGCTGAGGAACGGGAGTGCCTGCATCCCGGGATACCAGCCCCGTGCCACGGCTGAGGAACGGGAGTGCCTGCATCCCGGGATGCCAGCCCCGTGCCACGGCTGAGGAACGGGAATGCCTGCATCCCGGGATGCCAGCCCCGCGCCACGGCTGAGGAACGGGAATGCCTGCATCCCGGGATGCCAGCCCCGCGCCACGGCTGAGGAACGGGAATGCCTGCATCCCGGGATGCCAGCTCCATGCCAGGCGGCACCGGGAGCTCCGAGCCACGGCTGAGGAACGGGAACGATCCCTTCCCGGGATGCCAGCCCCATGCCAGGGCAAAGAACGGGAGCGCCCGCATCCCGGGATGCCAGCCCCGTGCCAGGCGGCACCCTGGAGCAGGGAGGCTCCAGCCAGGGCCAAGGAACGGGAATGCCCCCGCCCCTCGCTCCTGCCCCGGCCCCCCCCACCTCTCCCCGCTCCCGGGAATGTCTCCAGCCCCAGCTCCCCGCCGGTACCGGGCGTTCCAGGGCCACCGCTCCCGCCCCGCCGGTACCTGTAGTAGCTGAGGAGCCCGTTGCTGAGCACGAACCACCGGCGCTGGTAGCCCTTCAGGTAGTTGGTCCACTTGAAGAGCCAGCCCTTGTAGGTGTCGGAGCCCGGAGCGGCGGGCGGCGCCCCCGCCGCTGTCCCCCCGCCGCCGCGTCCCCCCGGCTCGGCGCTCATGGCCGGCAGCTCCTGGCAGCCCAAGCAGGGGACGGCGCTGAGGAGGGAGACCAGCCCGCGGGTGCTGGCGCTGCCGCTGCCGACACACAGCGCGGCCGCTTTCCCCATAGACCCCGCGGCCCCTCGAGCACCGGCGGCTCCGCTCCCGCCCCGCGGCGCCGCCACCACCACGTGACGCGGGGGGGGGGGGGGGGGATATCACGTGACAGCGGAGGGCGTGGCTTGAGGCCCGCGGTCACGTGACACGGGGGCGGAGGGGGTGGGCGGCGAAGACTTTGGGGGCGGCGGTCACGTGACGCAAGGATCCCGGTGCGGCGCCCGCCGTCACGTGACAAAGGAGAGCCGGGGCTGCTCCCGCCCCGCCGCCAGGGGGAGCGCCCGCGCGTCACGTGCCCTACCCCCCCCCCCACCACGGGGCAAACGCGGGAGGCCGTGGTGTGCGATCACGTGACACGGGGTGGGTGGGATGTCACGTGGCGCCCCCTGGCGGCGGGGCGGGAGCGTCCCCTGCTCCCCTCTTCCTCCTCTCCCCCAGCCATTTTGGCCCTTGGTGCCTCTTCAGGGCCCGCGCGGGGATCGTGGCTTCCCTGCACACACCCCTGCTTCGCAGGTGGGCCGCGGCGGTGGCCGAGCAGCCCGTTGCATGGCGGGGTGTTGGAGGAGGGGGTGATTGTGCTGTTCGAATCGTGGGCTAACGGGATCATTTGGTTCGAAAAGGCTTTTGAGATCAATGAGTCCAAGCGCACCTGTCCAGTACTAAACCAGAGCCTTGAGCACGCTGTCTGCCTGTCTTTTAAACACCTCCAGAGATGGAGACGCCACCAGTGCTCTGGGCAGCCTCTGCCAGGGCTTCACCACTCCGACAGTGAAGGGCGTCCTTACTGTAAAGAATGATGTGGAAAGGAAATAAGTAATTCTGTGTTCAAGTAACGTAATGAATTTCAGTATTAGATACGTGTAAAAATTGTATTAGCTAAGTGGGATTTTGATCGTTTTGTATCAATAGGCCTTTGGGGTCTTCAGTAGGGGTGCTAGGTTTGTGGAAGATCTTCCACCTGGCACCCTGCAGAGAATAAAAGCAATGTCTCCTCTCTAAACAGAACACTTTGTTTGGGGAGTTTATTTTTTTTCTCAATTTCAGGTTATAAGGGGATGGCAGGAGGGGTGGCAGTGCCGGGCTGGGGGAAGGCACAGGCACAGCTCACGCAACAATCCTGCCTGCCTCAATGCCAGCACCCCCCTCACCCATGGATCTGGGTTTATAAAGGGGATCCCCACCCAGAGCAAGCCCAGCGCCATGCAAAAGGGACCTGACAAGTGCCAGGAATCCCTGCATCCCCACAGCCCCTTCCCTTCGTGCTCTAGGGGATCACTGCTCTCTGATCCCCCCTGATCGCATTACTGCCAACTGCTGGGGTTGATGTCCAGTCAGGACTTGTTCCTGTCTCTCACCGAGCAGCAGTGATGCTGCAGCTTCCTTCTGTAGAAAAGGACATGGTCTCTCAAAGCCACATAAGGAGAAACTGTCAGATGGAGGCTTCATTCTTCCCCCACAATTATTTTATTGCCATCTTCAGTAAGAACAGAGTGGGGCCCTGGCATATACGCAAGGTAGGGGCCAGGAGACCAAAGACAAGGCGACAAGGCAACAAGTCAGGGACTCCTTGTCCTGTCCCTTCATTCCGAGACATCCTTCTCCTTGCAGAGGCAGCAGAGCCTGACCCAGAGTGATGAGACATGTCTCCACACCAATGCTTCGTTGTACTCCAGTCATGAGAGGTAGCCGCAGCCTGGAGATGTTAATGCAAATGCTCGCTCATGTCTAATGCTTTTATCTTGGAGAGGCTCAGTCCCAGCAGAGCCAGCAGCTTTGCCAGGAGAAGAGAAAGCACATTTTATGCTTTATTTCTTGGCCTTCTTGCCCTTCTTGCCCTTCTTGCCCTTGCCCTTCTTATTCCTCTTTGACTTGAAAAGGGACCGGACCAGGTAGCCTCTCCACAAGGCCTGGATGCGGGTGGCAGCACGGTTCTTGGTGGCCAGCTCCTTCATAGCCTGTTCCTTCTTCTCCTGACATATCCTGCGCTCCTCCTCAATCTGGGAATACTCCTGGAGAAGCAAAGCGTGGTTCTCCATCATCAGGGACAACTGGGCCTTCTCCTCATTGTAGGCAGCGTTAATTTCTTCATACTCAGCCTAGAAAGACAGCAGATGCCAGGTACAGTGATTTTGAGGGCATTCAGCAGCTCCTCCCTGTACATCCCTCTGAAAAATACTCTCATAATTCTCCCTGGTTTGCAAACAGCTCAGAGTCCTGAGACCAGTGACCACACAGTGCTGGTCAGAGCCCCTTCCGCATCTGCTCTGTTCTCCAGCATCAGGTGGGCACGTCTGACAGAACGAGGCAATCCAAATACTGCAGGATTTAGCGGTGAATGTAACTTTTCTCACAGCCAAAGCAGCAGAGAACTCAACACAGGGGCAGGACAGAGATACCATTCCTTCTAAAGCCTGTGCTTCTACTGGATGGAGAACTGCCCCTCACTCCCATGGCCTCCTGTGTGAAAGCCACATGTCTGTTTGGACAGGAATCTACCTGAACCTACCACATCATAGGAGAGCAAAGCACTTTAAATTGAATACCTGTTTTTCTCCCATATCTGCATCATATTTCTGCATCCAGTTCACAATTTCCATCTCCAGCCTGCACTTCCTCTGAAACACAAAATGGGACAGGTTCCTTGCAGGTGTGAGAAGTCCCCTGAGTTAGAACACAGCTTAGCTTTGAGACCCAGTACTTGTATTTGAATCTAACACCTTCTTGTGGCAAGCTTCCTTCAGCAGACAAGTATTTTGTTTGCCCTGGTTTGGGGATTCTCATGGGACATTCCCTGAGGCCAAAAGGGCCTTATTTGGTTTGTAGGATGTAGCTGGGGGATTGGAATGTGTCTGAAAGGTGCATTAGGAAATGAACATGTCTGATGGAATGTGGCAACTCATTGACACACTGGGGCAACCTAAAATGGAAGAGGGGGACAGAAATAACTCAAAAGATGGTGCCTATTCAAACAAACAGTATAATGGTTGCTACACTGCAGCATGGCCAGGTTCACCCCAAGCTGCTGCATCTGCGCTCCATGGAATCATGAGCTGGAGCCCATCACAAGTGCCACACCATCTCCTGTGTGACGCCGACCCAGGATGTCCCAGACCATCTCCAGGTCACACCTCAGCTATTTTGACCACAAGTAGAGTCTTGGGCCACTCAGGGCTGGAGGATGAACTAAGTGGGGGAAGGAGACCTCTGTGGGCAGTAAATCCACCTGAGCATTAGAACAAGCTGAGCAGCTCGCCAACAAATATTGCAGGGGCCTGCAGCCTCAGATGTAACTGCCCAATCAAGCCACTGCATTAAGGGAGGTGTAAATGGGTAGATTTTGGATATTGTACTGCAGCTGTAACTTGTGTTCGATGCTTTGTCAGTGCCCAGCCCCAATGCTGCTCTGCTCTACAGCATCCAGGGCAAGAGGACCCCATGACCAGTGTGTGCTGTCCTGCACACAGAGGCCAGTGTTTGCTTGGAGCAAACACCCAGCAGGAGCAAAATGGGGAGGGGGAGGGAATGCTTTTTTTCAAACTCTAGATTCCCTCTGCCCTGTGTCACCAGCATGTTCTGCACAGGGCAGAGCTGTTGATGTAGAGGCCCGGTCCTGCTTACTGCTCCTTTTTTCCTTTCTGTGTCTGCTTGGCACTGTGATAATCCCACATTTCCACCTCATTCAGCACAACTCAATTCCTTGGCTTGAGTCTCCAGCAAAGTGCCAGACAGATTGGGAACTGCTTAGCTCCCAAGACTGGCTGTGTTCAGCCTGGAATACTACAATCAGCTCTAAAATATGGCTTTATATAAAGCCAGTCTTAGGTTTGCTCTGCTTTCCCCGCACCAAATCCCTTGTTTGTTACCATACACCTTTCCTCTTTTGCTGTAGCCTTGCTGCTCTGCTCTCTGATCAGACCACAGCCTCTCTAGCATGTGGCATTGCAGCGCTGTGTGTTTCCAGAGCTAGGTCAGCGCGCAGGAGGAGTCCTTGTGAACAGGCCACTTCCCTGCTGTCGCTGCAGGGTTCCTTTCCACTGGAACCAGCAGAGCATGAGGACAGAGCAGGTACAATCTGACAAATAGCATGTGGATCCTGCCAGCAGCTCACAGGAGTTGAGTTGGTACTTGCAGCAGCCAGACCTGACAGCATTACAAAAGGGTTTGAATCTCCTGTTCTAGAGCTCCCCTCCCATTTACCTTTCTGAGTGCCAACTCAGATGCTCGGTGCTCCAGCACAAGTGCCTTGAGTTGTGCTCCTAGCTCCTCAACGTCTTGCTCTAGCATGGCACACCTGGCCTGCGAGGCTTGCAGCTCTGCTTCTTGCTGTTTTTCTCCTTCCAGCTTCATCTGCTGGATGTCAGCCTTGTAGTCTTTGGTCAGGCCTTGCATGCTGGTTTTGAGGTCTTTGATCACATCGTCCTTCTTGTGAATCTAGACCCAGAAAACGAGACAAAGAAATGGAACTGAGAAATCCAGGTAAAACATAAGGTGGACAGGAGAAGTGAGGCGCCCTTGCAAAGGTGGAGAAGATCTCAGAAGACAGAGCCCTGCCGCTGCTGGCTTCAGGAACGGAGACGGGTTTACACAGGGTGATTTGGAAAGCTTCCCTCTCTGCCCCTCCAGGAACCTCTTAATAAAGATAGGAATGAACAAACCATATTGAGACCCGCCAGCACCGCCATCTGAGGAACAGCCAAAATCACAGCCCCTGGAGCGAGCCGTGGCTCCTTGGAGCTTTGGATTAGGCTCAGTGATTGCCTGGGGGATGCAGCTCAGGGTGCTGCCTGTGAGAGAAATCCTCAGCTGGGACCATGGAACAGATTTGTTCATAATGCCTTGGACAAGCTGCCAAATAGCACATAAAAATCCCAAGTGGCTGGATTCATGGATCGCCAGGGAGCAGAGAGGAGGGGGAAAGCAGGTCCTTGTCTCTGTTAGTACCATTCAGTGCAGTCAGAACAGGACAAAAGCTTCCCCTTGGACCCCTCTTGCAGGAAGGAGAAAGAAGAGCATATGCATCAAACAAAGAATTGCTTGTCAGGAGTTCAGGGGCTTGGAAGCTGGCATGGCCCATGGACTCACAGCGAGGGCCTGGGAAATGCCCATTTATTTGTCTGTACCTCAGTGGCCTCCACAGAAAAAAAAGAAGAGTTCCTATAACTGCATATTAATCACAAATGCCCTAAGGCAGAGGGTATTACAGAGCTGCAAATCACAGAAATGTTAGTTTTAAGCAGGAGTGAAGGCAGAGCAGATACTAAAAAGGGATTTTAATCAGAGCAATCTCTCCCTGGGATGACTTTTCATCATTTGATCAACAGTGAATGAAGTCTCGTGCTGGCAGCTGACACTGCAGCCCTGCCAAAATGCCACTGCAGCAATTTGTGTCTCTCCTGCAGCTCCTTTTCAAACTCGGGGACTTGTGTTGTTCAAGTTGGCTGGTGAGAACAGGTTCAGGACATGCCAAATTCAAGTGTAAAAAAACCCAAGCATGCGATAAGCATTTTTCATTATAGTAAATCTAGGAGCTGGTTTAGAATTAATTTATGTAACTGCAAGAAACAGATCCTTTTTCAGCTTACCAAAGTTTTCCTTCAGTAACGCTTTGTTAGGAAACATATTCCCACAATACCATACCTCCTCCTCTCGAGTCTGGATCGCTGCTGCCAATTCTTCCTGTAAAGCTGTGATTGTTTCAGTGTTTTTCTTAATCCGAAGGGAGATGTCATCCATAAGCTGAATCTTTTCTTCTTCTTCCACAGTACTAGTCAGGAGTCTCTCAAGTATGAAAGTCCTGAACTCCCCAAAGGCATTAATGAACACTTGAGCTGGTTCCCCTCTCTCCCAGTCCCCGTATTTCAGAGTATACCAAAGCAGAGGGTTGGCCGGCAGGAGCCTCAGGACATTTCGTACAGAACACTTCAGTTGTTGCTCTAGCAAGCGGAGACAGACCTGTTGTTCCTGAGCTCTCACAGTGTCCCCTTCTTCCAAGCTGGAAAGCAAGTTCTCCATTTTCTTTGAGAGCCTTTGATGCTCCATCAGGTTTTCTGCGATCTCAGGTCCCAGCATATTGGCAAACCTGT